>NC_053391.1:539452392-539764755 GCF_905171765.1 Bufo bufo | reverse complement strand
TGCGCTGTGTGACAGGTATAGGTTTAATCACAGAATTAGACTTCTAACTGCACGGTAGCGTGTGTCTTAGGTTTTTCTGAATGACACTATCAGCACCTTCAATGTAAGATATCCTTTTTGGGATAGATTTCAAGTAGGCCTCATATAGCAGAAACTAGTTATTTTGAGAATGGCAAATTTGGGAATAGTTTTTCAACTAAGAACAAAAAATGTGCTTTTACGGTCACTACAAATAACTTGACCAGCTAAAACAGTACAGATTTGGTTGAATAGAAATGTGAGGCCTGTTTTTTTTTTGCGCTGTGTGACAGGTATAGGTTTAATCACAGAATTAGACTTCTATCTGCACGGTAGCGTGTGTCTTAGGTTTTTCTGAATGACACTATCAGTACCTTCAATGTAAGATATCCTTTTTGGGATAGATTTCAAGTAGGCCTCATATAGCAGAAACTAGTTATTTTGAGAATGGCAAATTTGGGAATAGTTTTTCAACCCAGAACAAAAAGTGTGCTTTTACGGTCACTACAAATAACTTGACCAGCTAAAACAGTACAGATTTGGTAGAATAGAAATGTGAGGCCTGTTTTTTTTTTGCGCTGTGTGACAGGTATAGGTTTAATCAAAGAATTAGACTTCAATCTGCACGCTAGCGTGTGTCTTAGGTTTTTCTGAATGACACTATCAGCACCTTCAATGTAAGATATCCTTTTTGGGATAGATTTCAAGTAGGCCTCATATAGCAGAAACTAGTTATTTTGAGAATGGCAAATTTGGGAATAGTTTTTCAATCCAGAACAAAAAGTGTGCTTTTACGGTCACTACAAATAACTTGACCAGCTAAAACAGTACAGATTTGGTTGAATAGAAATTTGAGGCCTGTTTTTTTTTGCGCTGTGTGACAGGTATAGGTTTAATCACAGAATTAGACTTCTAACTGCACGGTAGCGTGTGTCTTAGGTTTTTCTGAATGACACTATCAGCACCTTCAATGTAAGATATCCTTTTTGGGATAGATTTCAAGTAGGCCTCATATAGCAGAAACTAGTTATTTTGAGAATGGCAAATTTGGGAATAGTTTTTCAACCCAGAACAAAAAATGTGCTTTTACGGTCACTACAAATAACTTGACCAGCTAAAACAGTACAGATTTGCTTGAATAGAAATGTGAGGCCTGTTTTTTTTTTGCGCTGTGTGACAGGTATAGGTTTAATCACAGAATTAGACTTCTATCTGCACGGTAGCGTGTGTCTTAGGTTTTTCTGAATGACACTATCAGCACCTTCAATGTAAGATATCCTTTTTGGGATAGATTTCAAGTAGGCCTCATATAGCAGAAACTAGTTATTTTGAGAATGGCAAATTTGGGAATAGTTTTTCAACCCAGAACAAAAAATGTGCTTTTACGGTCACTACAAATAACTTGACCAGCTAAAACAGTACAGATTTGGTTGAATAGAAATGTGAGGCCTGTTTTTTTTTGCGCTGTTTGACAGGTATAGGTTTAATCACAGAATTAGACTACTATCTGCACGGTAGCGTGTCTCTTAGGTTTTCTGAATGACACTATCAGCACCTTCAATGTAAGATATCCTTTTTGGGATAGATTTCAAGTAGGCCTCATATAGCAGAAACTAGTTATTTTGAGAATGGCAAATTTGGGAATAGTTTTTCAACCCAGAACAAAAAGTGTGCTTTTACGGTCACTACAAATAACTTGACCAGCTAAAACAGTACAGATTTGGTTGAATAGAAATGTGAGGCCTGTTTTTTTTTTGCGCTGTGTGACAGGTATAGGTTTAATCACAGAATTAGACTTCTAACTGCACGGTAGCGTGTGTCTTAGGTTTTTCTGAATGACACTATCAGCACCTTCAATGTAAGATATCCTTTTTGGGATAGATTTCAAGTAGGCCTCATATAGCAGAAACTAGTTATTTTGAGAATGGCAAATTTGGGAACAGTTTTTCAACCCAGAACAAAAAATGTGCTTTTACGGTCACTACAAATAACTTGACCAGCTAAAACAGTACAGATTTGGTTGAATAGAAATGTGAGGCCTGTTTTTTTTTTGCGCTGTGTGACAGGTATAGGTTTAATCACAGAATTAGACTTCTATCTGCACGGTAGCGTGTGTCTCAGGTTTTTCTGAATGACACTATCAGCACCTTCAATGTAAAATATCCTTTTTGGGATAGATTTCAAGTAGGCCTCATATAGCAGAAACTAGTTATTTTGAGAATGGCAAATTTGGGAATAGTTTTTCAACCCAGAACAAAAAATGTGCTTTTACGATCACTACAAATAGCTTGACCAGCTAAAACAATACAGATTTGGTTGAATAGAAATGTGAGGCCTGGTTTTTTTTGCGCTGTGTGACAGGTATAGGTTTAATCACAGAATTAGACTTCTATCTGCACGGTAGCGTGTGTCTTAGGTTTTTCTGAATGACACTATCAGCACCTTCAATGTAAGATATCCTTTTTGGGATAGATTTCAAGTAGGCCTCATATAGCAGAAACTAGTTATTTTGAGAATGGCAAATTTGGGAATAGTTTTTCAACCCAGAACAAAAAATGTGCTTTTACGGTCACTACAAATAACTTGACCAGCTAAAACAGTACAGATTTGGTTGAATAGAAATGTGAGGCCTGTTTTTTTTTTGCGCTGTGTGACAGGTATAGGTTTAATCACAGAATTAGACTTCTATCTGCACGGTAGCGTGTGTCTTAGGTTTTTCTGAATGACACTATCAGCACCTTCAATGTAAGATATCCTTTTTGGGATAGATTTCAAGTAGGCCTCATATAGCAGAAACTAGTTATTTTGAGAATGGCAAATTTGGGAATAGTTTTTCAACCCAGAACAAAAAATGTGCTTTTACGGTCACTACAAATAACTTGACCAGCTAAAACAGTACAGATTTGGTTGAATAGAAATGTGAGGCCTGTTTTTTTTTTGCGCTGTGTGACAGGTATAGGTTTAATCACAGAATTAGACTTCTATCTGCACGGTAGCGTGTGTCTTAGGTTTTTCTGAATGATACTATCAGCACCTTCAATGTAAGATATCCTTTTTGGGATAGATTTCAAGTAGGCCTCATATAGCAGAAACTAGTTATTTTGAGAATGGCAAATTTGGGAATAGTTTTTCAACCCAGAACAAAAAATGTGCTTTTACGGTCACTAAAAATAACTTGACCAGCTAAAACAGTACAGATTTGGTTGAATAGAAATGTGAGGCCTGTTTTTTTTTGCGCTGTGTGACAGGTATAGGTTTAATCACAGAATTAGACTTCTAACTGCACGGTAGCGTGTGTCTTAGGTTTTTCTGAATGACACTATCAGCACCTTCAATGTAAGATATCCTTTTTGGGATAGATTTCAAGTAGGCCTCATATAGCAGAAACTAGTTATTTTGAGAATGGCAAATTTGGGAATAGTTTTTCAACCCAGAACAAAAAATGTGCTTTTACGGTCACTACAAATAACTTGACCAGCTAAAACAGTACAGATTTGGTTGAATAGAAATGTGAGGCCTGTTTTTTTTTTGCGCTGTTTGACAGGTATCGGTTTAATCACAGAATTAGACTTCTATCTGCACGGTAGCGTGTTCCTTAGGTTTTTCTGAATGACACTATCAGTACCTTCAATGTAAGATATCCTTTTTGGGATAGATTTCAAGTAGGCCTCATATAGCAGAAACTAGTTATTTTGAGAATGGCAAATTTGGGAATAGTTTTTCAACCCAGAACAAAAAGTGTGCTTTTACGGTCACTACAAATAACTTGACCAGCAAAAACAGTACAGATTTGGTTGAATAGAAATGTGAGGCCTGTTTTTTTGGGCGCTGTGTGACAGGTATAGGTTTAATCAAAGAATTAGACTTCTATCTGCACGGTAGCGTGTGTCTTAGGTTTTTCTGAATGACACTATCAGCACCTTCAATGTAAGATATCCTTTTTGGGATAGATTTCAAGTAGGCCTCATATAGCAGAAACTAGTTATTTTGAGAATGGCAAATTTGGGAATAGTTTTTCAACCCAGAACAAAAAATGTGCTTTTACGGTCACTACAAATAACGTGACCAGCTAAAACAGTACAGATTTGGTTTAATAGAAATGTGAGGCCTGTTTTTTTTTTGCGCTGTGTGACAGGTATAGGTTTAATCACAGATTTAGACTTCTAACTGCACGGTAGCGTGTGTCTTAGGTTTTTCTGAATGACACTATCAGCACCTTCAATGTAAGATATCCTTTTGGGATAGATTTCAAGTAGGCCTCATATAGCAGAAACTAGTTATTTTGAGAATGGCAAATTTGGGAATAGTTTTTCAACCCAGAACAAAAAATGTGCTTTTACGGTCACTACAAATAACTTGACCAGCTAAAACAGTACAGATTTGGTTGAATAGAAATGTGAGGCCTGTTTTTTTTTTGCGCTGTGTGACAGGTATAGGTTTAATCACAGAATTAGACTTCTAACTGCACGGTAGCGTGTGTCTTAGGTTTTTCTGAATGACACTATCAGCACCTTCAATGTAAGATATCCTTTTTGGGATAGATTTCAAGTAGGCCTCATATAGCAGAAACTAGTTATTTTGAGAATGGCAAATTTGGGAATAGTTTTTCAACCCAGAACAAAAAATGTGCTTTTACGGTCACTACAAATAACTTGACCAGCTAAAACAGTACAGATTTGGTTGAATAGAAATGTGAGGCCTGTTTTTTTTTTGCGCTGTGTGACAGGTATAGGTTTAATCACAGAATTAGACTTCTATCTGCACGGTAGCGTGTGTCTTAGGTTTTTCTGAATGACACTATCAGTACCTTCAATGTAAGATATCCTTTTTGGGATAGATTTCAAGTAGGCCTCATATAGCAGAAACTAGTTATTTTGAGAATGGCAAATTTGGGAATAGTTTTTCAACCCAGAACAAAAAGTGTGCTTTTACGGTCACTACAAATAACTTGACCAGCTAAAACAGTACAGATTTGGTAGAATAGAAATGTGAGGCCTGTTTTTTTTTTGCGCTGTGTGACAGGTATAGGTTTAATCAAAGAATTAGACTTCTATCTGCACGCTAGCGTGTGTCTTAGGTTTTTCTGAATGACACTATCAGCACCTTCAATGTAAGATATCCTTTTTGGGATAGATTTCAAGTAGGCCTCATATAGCAGAAACTAGTTATTTTGAGAATGGCAAATTTGGGAATAGTTTTTCAATCCAGAACAAAAAGTGTGCTTTTACGGTCACTACAAATAACTTGACCAGCTAAAACAGTACAGATTTGGTTGAATAGAAATGTGAGGCCTGTTTTTTTTTGCGCTGTGTGACAGGTATAGGTTTAATCACAGAATTAGACTTCTATCTGTACGGTAGCGTGTGTCTTAGGTTTTCTGAATGACACTATCAGCACCTTCAATGTAAGATTTCCTTTTTGGGATAGATTTCAAGTAGGCCTCATATAGCAGAAACTAGTTTTTTTGAGAATGGCAAATTTGGGAATAGTTTTTTAACCCAGAACAAAAAATGTGCTTTTACGGTCACTACAAATAACTTGACCAGCTAAAACAGTACAGATTTGGTTGAATAGAAATGTGAGGCCTGTTTTTTTTTTGCGCTGTGTGACAGGTATAGGTTTAATCACAGAATTAGACTTCTATCTGTACGGTAGCGTGTGTCTTAGGTTTTCTGAATGACACTATCAGCACCTTCAATGTAAGATATCCTTTTTGGGATATATTTTAAGTAGGCCTCATATAGCAGAAACTAGTTTTTTTGAGAATGGCAAATTTGGGAATAGTTTTTTAACCCAGAACAAAAAATGTGCTTTTACGGTCACTACAAATAACTTGACCAGCTAAAACAGTACAGATTTGGTTGAATAGAAATGTGAGGCCTGTTTTTTTTTTGCGCTGTGTGACAGGTATAGGTTTAATCACAGAATTAGACTTCTAACTGCACGGTAGCGTGTGTCTTAGGTTTTTCTGAATGACACTATCAGCACCTTCAATGTAAGATATCCTTTTTGGGATAGATTTCAAGTAGGCCTCATATAGCAGAAACTAGTTATTTTGAGAATGGCAAATTTGGGAATAGTTTTTCAACCCAGAACAAAAAATGTGCTTTTACGGTCACTACAAATAACTTGACCAGCTAAAACAGTACAGATTTGGTTGAATAGAAATGTGAGGCCTGTTTTTTTTTTGCGCTGTGTGACAGGTATAGGTTTAATCACAGAATTAGACTTCTATCTGCACGGTAGCGTGTGTCTTAGGTTTTTCTGAATGACACTATCAGTACCTTCAATGTAAGATATCCTTTTTGGGATAGATTTCAAGTAGGCCTCATATAGCAGAAACTAGTTATTTTGAGAATGGCAAATTTGGGAATAGTTTTTCAACCCAGAACAAAAAGTGTGCTTTTACGGTCACTACAAATAACTTGACCAGCTAAAACAGTACAGATTTGGTAGAATAGAAATGTGAGGCCTGTTTTTTTTTTTGCGCTGTGTGACAGGTATAGGTTTAATCAAAGAATTAGACTTCTATCTGCACGCTAGCGTGTGTCTTAGGTTTTTCTGAATGACACTATCAGCACCTACAATGTAAGATATCCTTTTTGGGATAGATTTCAAGTAGGCCTCATATAGCAGAAACTAGTTATTTTGAGAATGGCAAATTTGGGAATAGTTTTTCAATCCAGAACAAAAAGTGTGCTTTTACGGTCACTACAAATAACTTGACCAGCTAAAACAGTACAGATTTGGTTGAATAGAAATGTGAGGCCTGTTTTTTTTTTGCGCTGTGTGACAGGTATAGGTTTAATCACAGAATTAGACTTCTATCTGTACGGTAGCGTGTGTCTTAGGTTTTCTGAATGACACTATCAGCACCTTCAATGTAAGATTTCCTTTTTGGGATAGATTTCAAGTAGGCCTCATATAGCAGAAACTAGTTTTTTTGAGAATGGCAAATTTGGGAATAGTTTTTTAACCCAGAACAAAAAATGTGCTTTTACGGTCACTACAAATAACTTGACCAGCTAAAACAGTACAGATTTGGTTGAATAGAAATGTGAGGCCTGTTTTTTTTTTGCGCTGTGTGACAGGTATAGGTTTAATCACAGAATCACACTTCTATCAGCACGCTAGCGTGTGTCTTAGGTTTTTCTGAATGACACTATCAGCACCTTCAATGTAAGATATCCTTTTTGGGATAGATTTCAAGTAGGCCTCATATAGCATAAACTAGTTATTTTGAGAATGGCAAATTTGGGAATAGTTTTTCAACCCAGAACAAAAAGTGTGCTTTTACGGTCACTACAAATAACTTGACCAGCTAAAACAGTACAGATTTGGTAGAATAGAAATGTGAGGCCTGTTTTTTTTTTGCGCTGTGTGACAGGTATAGGTTTAATCACAGAATTAGACTTCTATCTGCACGCTAGCGTGTGTCTTAGGTTTTTCTGAATGACACTATCAGCACCTTCAATGTAAGATATCCTTTTTGGGATAGATTTCAAGTAGGCCTCATATAGCAGAAACTAGTTATTTTGAGAATGGCAAATTTGGGAATAGTTTTTCAACCCAGAACAAAAAGTGTGCTTTTACGGTCACTACAAATAACTTGACCAGCTAAAACAGTACAGATTTGGTTGAATAGAAATGTGAGGCCTGTTTTTTTTTGCGCTGTGTGACAGGTATAGGTTTAATCACAGAATTAGACTTCTAACTGCACGGTAGCGTGTGTCTTAGGTTTTTCTGAATGACACTATCAGCACCTTCAATGTAAGATATCCTTTTTGGGATAGATTTCAAGTAGGCCTCATATAGCAGAAACTAGTTATTTTGAGAATGGCAAATTTGGGAATAGTTTTTCAACCCAGAACAAAAAATGTGCTTTTACGGTCACTACAAATAACTTGACCAGCTAAAACAGTACAGATTTGCTTGAATAGAAATGTGAGGCCTGTTTTTTTTTTGCGCTGTGTGACAGGTATAGGTTTAATCACAGAATTAGACTTCTATCTGCACGGTAGCGTGTGTCTTAGGTTTTTCTGAATGACACTATCAGTACCTCCAATGTAAGATATCCTTTTTGGGATAGATTTCAAGTAGGCCTCATATAGCAGAAACTAGTTATTTTGAGAATGGCAAATTTGGGAATAGTTTTTCAACCCAGAACAAAAAGTGTGCTTTTATGGTCACTACAAATAACTTGACCAGCTAAAACAGTACAGATTTGGTAGAATAGAAATGTGAGGCCTGTTTTTTTTTGCGCTGTGTGACAGATATAGGTTTAATCACAGAATTAGACTTCTATCTGCACGGTAGCGTGTGTCTTAGGTTTTTCTGAATGACACTATTAGCGCCTTCAATGTAAGATATCCTTTTTGGGATAGATTTCAAGTAGGCCTCATATAGCAGAAACTAGTTATTTTGAGAATGGCAAATTTGGGAATAGTTTTTCAACCCAGAACAAAAAATGTGCTTTTACGGTCACTACAAATAACTTGACCAGCTAAAACAGTACAGATTTGGTAGAATAGAAATGTGAGGCCTGTTTTTTTTTTGCGCTGTGTGACAGGTATAGGTTTAATCACAGAATTAGACTTCTATCTGCACGGTAGCGTGTGTCTTAGGTTTTTCTGAATGACACTATCAGCACCTTCAATGTAAGATATCCTTTTTGGGATAGATTTCAAGTAGGCCTCATATAGCAGAAACTAGTTATTTTGAGAATGGCAAATTTGGGAATAGTTTTTCAACCCAGAACAAAAAATGTGCTTTTACGGTCACTACAAATAACTTGACCAGCTAAAACAGTACAAATTTGGTTGAATAGAAATGTCAGGTCTATTTTTTAGGCGCTGGGTGACAGGCTCAACTTGCCCCTTATGTAGTATATGGCCAAAAAATAACCACACTATTGATGGTTAAATGCACTTGGGTGACACAGGCTCAACCTGCACCAGATGTAGTATATGGCCAAAAAATAACCAGACTGTTGATTGTTAAATGCACTTCGGTGACACAGGCTCAGCCTGCAGCTGATGTAGGATATAGCACAAAATAACCACACTATTGATGGTTAAATACACTTGGTGATAGCTTGTGCTGGCGCACCACAATTCACAAAATGGCCGCCGATCACCCCAGGAAAAAGTGATCTAAAAACGCTCTGGGCAGCCTCAAAAAAGTGAGCAAGTCGATATTAGCACTTCAATGATCCACAGCTGCAGATCGATCACAGAATGAAGTCTTTTGGAGGAGTCCTAACGTCGCAGCTGCAACCTCTCCCTATGCTTGAATCAGCAGAGTGACGTGCAGCACTACGTGACCCAAGCTTATATAGAGGCTGGGTCACATGCTGCACTGGCCAATCACAGCCATGCCAATAGTAGGCAAGGCTGTGATGGCCTCTTGGGGCAAGTAGTATGACGCTTGTTAATTGGCTGCTTTGCAGCCTTTCAAAAAGTGCCAAGAAAGCGCCGAACACCGAACCCGAACCCGGACTTTTACGAAAATGTTCGGGTTCGGGTCCGTGTCACGGACACCCCAAAATTCGGTACGAACCCGAACTATACAGTTCGGGTTCGCTCATCCCTAGTCACATTCCTTTCTCTTGCCCCCAAAATGACACTGTTCACGTGCCCTGAGTACTCCCAGCATAGACGCTGGAGTGGCCTTGTAGCGTAGAAACAGTGTAGTGTCCAGAATACCCTATACCCCAGGCTCAGAGTCACGGTACCAGCCCAAATGAAAAACCGTACCCAAAGCGGCATACACAGCTGAGCCCGCAAGTCGATACTGTGCAGCAGGGTAACGGACCTGTCCGCTGGCGCACACGGCAGAGCCTGCAAGTCAATAACCGTGCCGCTGAGTCACTGACCTGGGTATGTCCTATGTTTACTGGTTGCTCCAGACAGACAGCAAGTCCCTGCCACAACATGTGACCCTGCAGAACCTGTACTCTGACCCTCTGTTCCGATCAGCTTCCTGACGTCGATACTCATTCCTGCGAACAGAATTCTGATCCACACGGTTCTCTCATGCAGCTCACAAAATGGCGGACTAATGCTTCTCCACGCTGAGCAACTCCACCTCTCCTGGTAGCTCCAACAGTTCCACTGCTCTTCCAGCCTTCCAGGACCCAGACCTCTCTCTCTCTCTCTGGGAAGCCTTCTGGATCGCGGACCCTGGCCTGGTCCTTATCCGATGGTGACTTACACCAACTCGCAGGTCCTTCCATCCACCATGAGGCCTCACAGGGTCTGTAACCACGTTCCACGGTCCAACTGACCTTCCGGGAACCGATCCTTTCTCCCTTGGCAACATCTGCATTGCTGACAGGCATCAGTCACTTCTGACAGTGACTTTGACCTCTCCAAGTCCCACAGACCTGAGGATGGCACTGGATCCTGTCATCAGCCTCTGCACAAACATGTCTCCTTATGTCACCATTTCCTCTCAGTCTGGCACACAGCAGCATGAGTCATCATCAGTTTTGCATATCTAGATCCGGCAGTAACTTTGCTGTGTGGGGAAACAGCAGCCTCTTGTGGTAGAAAACAGAATGACAGTCTCAGAAACAGCATTCAAGAATCAGTGGCTGTTTCTCCATCTTACAGATGCACCTGCTGGGCCTGGACCAATACATTCACCCCAAGTTTCGCCAGAATCTCACCCTTTATGGTCAGGTAATCAGCCGCTTGATCATCTGGTAGGTCGAAAAACACCTGCTTGGGTCCAGGCGCCAGGAACGAAGTGACGACCTCAGCCCATTGGTCTCGGGGTTACTTCTCCCTCATGGCCACCTTTTCGAATACCGCCAGATAGGTCTCGACATCGTCCGAGGGGTCAACTTAGGGATGGACAGCTCTCCGGGCATCGTGGACGTTCTGGGACGCTCCTGCCGCTTTTAACGCCATCACATGCTGTAATAGCAGCTTGTCGGTTTCCTGCTGCTGCTTGTTAGCCTCCCGCTGCTGTAAGTTAGCCTCCATGAGGGCTTTTACGACCACCTCCATTTTGTCAGGGGACATGGGTCGTAACCTTGCCGGCTTGATATAGGACTAACACCCGTGCCCGGAAAAAAAAAAAACTGTGGGGGAGGTGGATAATCCTGTGCCAAGGACGATCCCCTCCCACCGTACACACTTTGCCCTTGTTTAGTATAATGGCTGTGTATTTGGGGTTTGTGTCTGAAAAGAGGGCAAGATTGCCATGAATGTAGATTGCGCCTGACTCCCGACGATAATTATGGGCATGCGCAGACCGCCCGCCCGGTCTATTACCTGTTTAAAGATGTTTAAGGATATTTAGCGCATGCACAATGGGTTTTGCAATCACGCAATCAATGGTGGCAACCTGGAGCAGGCGCAATGAGGTTTGGATAATGCTAAGAAGAATCCATGTGGATTTGTATGTATATACCCGATCGGTATTGCTTTGTCCATCCCTCCCTGATCTCTTCTCCCTTATTACACATGATGTGCTACACCTGATCTAGGAACTTTGGAACAGGTTGTAGGTCATATTGCACTTGCACTTTATGTATTGATATGATGACACTACATTGCTCTCCATGGGCGTACTTCAATACACTATGATGTAATCTGTATGAATTTATGCACTGATTACTTTATATTTGAACACTATTGTGTTTGTTTTTGTATCTATGAATGTCTTGTATCACATGACTTGTATCACATGACTTGTATCACATGATCTTGTAATTGAATTGACTTCACTTCCTGTTGGGTATATATATCTCACAGTATGCACTTGTTCTTTGCTTGAGAAAGGCTCTAGTTTAGAGCCGAAACGTTGCATCACATGGGTGAATAAAGAAAAACCTTTTCTGTGGATTCCAGGAGTGCTGTTCGTTTTTCTATTTATATATATATATATATATATATATATATATATATATATATATATATAGATATATATTTCAGGGGTGCAGTAATACAGTACAGACCAAAAGTTTGGACACACCTTCTCATTCAAAGAGTTTTCTTTATTTTCATGACTATGAAGGCATCAAAACTATGAATTAACACATGTGGAATTATATACATAACAAACAAGTGTGAAATAACTGAAAATATGTCATATTCTAGGTTCTTCAAAGTAGCCACCTTTTGCTTTGATTACTGCTTTGCACACTCTTGGCATTCTCTTGATGAGCTTCAAGAGGTAGTCCCCTGAAATGGTCTTCCAACAGTCTTGAAGGAGTTCCCAGAGATGCTTAGCACTTGTTGGCCCTTTTGCCTTCACTCTGCGGTCCAGCTCACCCCAAACCATCTCGATTGGGTTCAGGTCCGGTGACTGAGGAGGCCAGGTCATCTGGCGCAGCACCCCATCACTCTCCTTCATGGTCAAATAGCCCTTACTTTCAACGTTTTCCCAATTTTATGGCTGACTGACTGACCTTCATTTCTTAAAGTAATGATGGCCACTCGTTTTTCTTTACTTAGCTGCTTTTTTCTTGCCATAATACAAATTCTAACAGTCTATTCAGTAGGACTATCAGCTGTGTATCCACCTGACTTCTCCTCAATGCAACTCATGGTCCCAATTCCATTTGTAAGGCAAGAAATCCCACTTATTAAACCTGACAGGGCACACCTGTGAAGTGAAAACCATTTCAGGGGACTACCTCTTGAAGCTCATCAAGAGAATGCCAAGAGTGTGCAAAGCAGTAATCAAAGCAAAAGGTGGCTACTTTGAAGAACCTAGAATATGACATATTTTCAGTTTGTTTCACACTTGCTTGCTATGTATATAATTCCACATGTGTTAATTCATAGTTTTGATGTCTTCATAGTCATGAAAATAAAGAAAACTCTTTGAATGAGAAGGTGTGTCCAAATTTTTGGTCTGTACTGTATGTTCTAAAGCCTTTTGTGGAGTGTATAAGTGGAAAAAAATAAGGGCCTATTTGTCGTTCAGCAGTGCAGTTATATGTTCTAAAGCAATTTTTTGCGTGTATTAGTGGCAAAAAAAGTATTTGCCATTCAGCAGTGCAGTTATATGTTCTAAAGCCCTTTTTGTTGTGCATTATGGCAAAAAATATATATATTATTTGCTGTTCAGTGGTGCAGTTATATGTTCTAAAGTCTTTAGTGGCCTGTAAAAGTGTAAACAAATAAGAGCCTATTTGCCGTTCAGCGGTGCAGTTATATGTTCTAAAGCCCTTTTTGGCATGTATTAGTGGGGAAAAAGAAAAAGGGCTTATTAGCCGTAGTGTGGGGAAGTGGGAAAATGACCACCCTTTTTGGCGTGTATTAGTGGCAAAAAAAGTATTATTTGCCGTTCACAGCCTCAGTTATATGTTTTAAAGCCCTTTTTGGCGTGTATTAGTGGGGAAAAAGAAAAAGGGTTTATTAGCCGTTTTGTGTTGAAGTGAGAAAATTACAGCGCTTTTTGGTGTGTATTAGTGGCAAAAAAATATATTAGCCATTCAGCTGTGAAGTTCCATTGTACTACATTCATTTACAGGGTGTATTAATAGGATAGATACGTACGTCCTATTAGCCGTTCTGTGGTGAATTGCAATTGTTATATTTATTTTTTGGGGTTTATTAATAGGAAAAAGAATACGTCTTATTAGCCGGACTGCAGTGAACCGACATTGTTATACAGCCATTGTTGGGGTGTATTAATGGGAAAAATAAGTATGTGTTATTAGCCATTCTGCTGTGAATTTACATTGTCATACAGACATTGTTGCGCTGTATTAATAGCAAAAATACGTATGTGTTATTAACCGTTCTGTTCACCATTCAGTGGTGAAATTTGTTTGTGATATAGCCTTTTTAGGAAAATTGATGGGTGATTGTAGACTTTCTACTGAATGGACTGAATAATTGCGTCGATTAGACATTTAGTGGTGACATTTGTTTGTGATACAGCCTTTTTTGGGAAATTGGTCGGTAGCTGTAACTATGGTCAAGGACAGTACAGTCGTGGCCAAAAGTTTTGAGAATGACACAAATATTAGTTTTCACAAAGTTTGCTGCTAAACTGCTTTTAGATCTTTGTTTCAGTTGTTTCTGTGATGTAGTGAAATATAATTACACGCACTTTATACGTTTCAAAGGCTTTTATCGACAATTACATGACATTTATGCAAAGAGTCAGTATTTGCAGTGTTGGCCCTTTTTTTTCAGGACCTCTGCAATTCAACTGGGCATGCTCTCAATCAACTTCTGGGCCAATTCCTGACTGATAGCAAGCCATTCTTTTATAATGACTTCTTGGAGTTTGTCAGAATTAGTGGGTTTTTGTTTGTCCACCCGCCTCTTGAGGATTGACCACAAGTTCTCAATAGGATTAAGATCTGGGGAGTTTCCAATGTCAACGTTTTGGTCCCCGAGCCACTTAATTATCACTTTTGCCTTATGGCACGGTGCTCCATCGTGCTGGAAAATGCATTGTTCTTCACCAAACTGTTGTTGGATTGTTGGAAGAAGTTGCTGTTGGAGGGTGTTTTGGTACCATTCTTTATTCATGGCTGTGTTTTTGGGCAAAATTGTGAGTGAGCCCACTCCCTTGGATGAGAAGCAACCCCACACATGAATGGTCTCAGGATGCTTTACTGTTGGCATGACACAGGACTAATGGTAGCGCTCACCTTTTCTTCTCCGGACAAGCCTTTTTCCAGATGCCCCAAACAATCGGAAAGAGGCTTCATCGGAGAATATGACTTTGCCCCAGTCCTCAGCAGTCCATTCACCATACTTTCTGCAGAAGATCAATCTGTCCCTGATGTTTTTTTTTGGAGAGAAGTGGCTTCTTTACTGCCATTCTTGACACCAGGCCATCTTCCAAAAGTCTTCGCCTCACTGTGCGTGCAGATGCGCTCACACCTGCCTGCTGCCATTCCTGAGCAAGCTCTGCACTGGTGGCACTCCGATCCCGCAGCTGAATCCTCTTTAGGAGACGATCCTGGCGCTTGCTGGACTTTCTTGGACGCCCTGAAGCCTTCTTAACAAGAATTGAACCTCTTTCCTTGAAGTTCTTGATGATCCTATAAATTGTTGAGTGAGGTGCAATCTTAGTAGCCACAATATCCTTGCCTGTGAAGCCATTTTTATGCAACGCAATGATGGCTGCACACGTTTCTTTGCAGGTCACCATGGTTAACAATGGAAGAACAATGATTTCAAGCATCACCCTCCTTTTAACATGTCAAGTCTGCCATTTTAACCCAATCAGCCTGACATAATGATCTCCAGCCTTGTGCTCGTCAACATTCTCACCTGAGTTAATAAGACGATTACTGAAATGATCTCAGCAGGTCCTTCAATGAGATGCAGTGGAAAGTTTTTTTTGGGATTAAGTTAATTTTCATGGCAAAGAAGGACTATGCAATTCATCTGATCACTCTTCATAACATTATGGAGTATATGCAAATTGCTATTATAAAAACTTAAGCAGCACCTTTTCCAATTTCCAATATTTATGTAATTCTCAAAACTTTTGGCCACGACTGTACATGCCCTTTACGGCCTACTGGGTAAATGTGGTTCCTACCCAGCCACACCAGCAACTTGGCCAGGTGACTCCTCTTCCGCCTCCACTTTCTCATGCCATTGGTCCTGCGACAATGTCCGCCTCTGCCTCCTCACCCTCCACTGCAAGGACAATTTACAGTGCCCCATCAGCATACCGCATGTGCAGGACACGGCAGTGTCATCAAAAAGTCGAATCCTGGCTTTCTCCCCGACAAATGAAAATTTGGTGTCGGCGCTGTATCAAGGAGGGCTGAGCCATGCGCCTGAAGTCCTGGCCAGGAAACTTTATATGCACTTCAGCCACTCGTACACTGCAAAGCACAGCCTCCTTGAGATGAAGCTGCAGACCGGCATCCCCCAACATGGGCTGATATGCAATGTTTCCACCCATTGTAATTCCATCCTCCATATGTTGGACCGACTATACGTACATAGAAAGGCCATAAACAATGTCTTGATGATCCAAGCGGGCAGTAGAACTCCCCTTTGTAACTTCGATGTCAGCCAGTGGCAGCTCATGTGTGACGCCTACCGTTTGTTCATGCCCTTTGAAGAGGCCTCGTTATTTGTCAGTAGTGATTGACGAACATCGGCCAGGACGATTCACGAACGCGATCAAATGTTCGCAAACCGGAAGTTTGCGGCGGGCCCTATTCACTGTAATGGAAAGTGTACCTGAAAAACCTTTAGGTCATATTTGCAGCCACCAAATACTTACCAGAAGTGCACAAATAGTCCCATAACATGGACAGTGACATATTAGAGGCCGATCAATGACAAAAATTCCCACAAAAAATGTGTATTTTAATCATGGGCCATTTTTATGCATCTTAAAGGGAAATTCTCAAAAAGGTGCCCTGCTGGAGCCTAGAAAAATAGTATTTTAGGCCACTGAAGTACGGCCCCTAAAAATTAGGCATTCATCTGACATAAAAGAAATTGTGATTATGTGGCTCGAGGTACAGTATACAGTCACTGAATTGCAATTTCACTGTAGCCCACTGGAGTACAGGCCCCAAACATTAGGCATTCACCGTACAGAAAAGATCAAGTGATTATGTGGCTGGAAGTATATTAGACGGTCAATGGATATCAATTTTACTGCAGGCCAGTATAAATACATGTCAAATACATATGTTTAAAAGAACTAAAAATATAAAATTGGATTAAAAACATCGCTAACGAAATCCCCGCTCTTGAATAAACCCCAAATGATAATAGGTGAAATTCAATAACACGTGGTTGTCACAGGTGTTGAATTCCTCCAAAGGCCCCAACAATTAGGCATTCACCGTACAGAATAGATCAAGTGATAATTAGTGTTGATTGCAAATATTCAAATCACAAATTTTTATCGCAAATATTGCCACTTCGATAATTTGCAAATATCTAGAATATCTAGAAATTCTAGATTTTTTTCCATCAGTACCCATGATCCCTCACTGCTTCTTGCTTGTGTGCCAATGAGAAGGCTGCAATATCTTTGACTTTAGGAGTAGTGTTGATCGTGAATTCTCGTATTGCAAATTTTTAGCGCAAATTTTCCCATTGCCGATTTTTGCAATCAAGAAAATAATGACTGGAGATCACGAATTCTCAAATTCGTTAATATATGATGGATATTCACCCAAATATTCACAAAATATTGCAAATTCGAATATTGCCCCTGCCGGCTTATCACTTGTGATTATGTGGTTGGAGGTATATTAGACGGTCATTGGATATCAATTTTACTGCAGGCCTGTGGAGTACAGGCCCCAAACCTTAGGCATTCACCACACAGAAAACATCAAGTGATTATGTGGTTGGAGGTATATTAGATGGTCATTGGATAACAATTTTACTGTTGGCCTGTTGGCCAGTGGAGTACAGGCCCCAAACATTAGGCATTCACCGGACAGAAAAGATCAAGTGATTATGTGGCTGGAGGCATATTAGACGGTCATTGGATAACAATTTTACTGCAGGCCAGTATAAATATATGTCAAATACATATGTTTACAAGAACTAAAAATATAAAATTGGATTAAAAACATGGCTAACAAAATTCCCCCTCTTAAATAAACCCCAAATTATAATAGGTGAAATTCTACAACACATGGTCGTCACAGGTGTTGAATTCCTCCGAGGACCCAACAATTAGGCATTCACTGTACAGAAAAGATCAAGTGATTATGTGGCTGGAGGTATATTAGATGGTCATTGGATACCAATTTTACTGCAGGACAGTGGAGTACAGGCCCCAAACATTAGGCATTCGCCGGACAGAAAAGGCCTTTTATGCCGCTGTATGTACATAAGACAAGGACCATTCTTTGTTCAGGGTAGTGGTGGATATGTGCGGGCTGGCATGAGGAAATTCAATCCATGCCTCATTCATTTTTAGAAATCTGAGGTAGTCCACACTGTCGTGAGCTAAGCGAGTGCGCCTATCGGTCACGATCCCCCGTGCAGCGCTGAACATACTTTCAGACAGGACGCTCGACAAGGGGCAAGCCAAGAGTTTCATGGCAAATTGTGCAGATCTGGCCACAGGTCAAGCCTGTACACCCAGTAGTCCAGGGGTTCCTTGCTTCTCAGAGCGTTCACATCGGCCATTAACCCGATGTAGTAAGACAACTGTCGGTCTAGGCGTTCCCTGAGGCTGGATATGGAGGGCGGCTGTCGATGGGTGGGCTGCAAGAATGATCTCATATCCAAAGTGACCGACACATCTTCAAACCGCCCTTCTTGCATGCGCGGTAGAATTGGCACCCGCAACTGTTTCGCTGTGGGTGGAATATACTCTGCCAGCACCCGCAACAGCAGAATGCAGAATCTTTCGCAGCAAGGCCTGGAAATGCTGCATTCTGATAGCCCACTGTGATGCTGGTAACATGTTTGCCGTATTTTTTTGTACCGGGGGTCTAAGTATGTTGTCATCCAGTACTGGTCCTTGCCCTTTATGCTTTTTATACAGGGGTCCCTCTTCAAACACTGGAGCATGAAGGCCCCATTTGCACTAAATTGGAAGCGGTGAAGCGCCCTGGCTCCTGCTGATCGCCCAGGAGAATGTCGTCCTCGGTCTCTTCCCCCCATCCACGGACAACACCTGGGATCCCCGAAAAGTTTAAAGCCTGCTCTTCTTGCTCCTCCTCATCCTCCTCCTCCCCCCAGGAACCATCCTCCTCTGACTACTCTTCAGACTCCTGCTGACTTGTCTCAGATGGAGTAGCACCCCCTGGGAATTCATTCAGCATTGCGACTTCCTCATCTTCCAGCTCCTGCTCCTCGACGGCTTGATCAATGACACAACGCAATGCACGCTCCAAAAAGAAGGCGTAATTCACAATGTCACTGATTGCACCCTGGCTGTGACTGAACAGTTTGGTGATCTCATCAAATGGCCGAAGAAGTCTGCATGCGTTGCGCATGAGCAGCCAATGGCCCGGTGAAAAGAAACCAAGCTTCCCAGAACCTGTCCTGCTGCAGAGTTTGTACAGGTAGTCGTTAAGGGCACGTTGCTGCAGGAGCAGCCTATCAAGCATATACAAGGTGGAGTTTCAGCGCGTCGGACTGTCACAAATCAGATGTCTGATGGGCAGGTGGTACTGCCACTGAACGTCAGCAAGGCAAGCCATGGCCGTGTAAGATCTTCTAAAATGGGCAGAAATTTTTTGGGCCTGCCGCAAGATGTCCCAGACCCCGGGGTATTTGGCAACGAATCGCTGCACGAATAAGTTCAGGACGTGTACCATGCACGGCACGTGTATCATTTTGCCCTGTTTCAGCGCGCTCAGCAGATTGGCACCGTTGTTGCGCACCACTTTACCAACTGTCAAATTGATCGGGGTTAGCCACTGATCGGCCTGTGATCGCAGAGTTGAAATCAGCGAAGGACCAGTGTGGCTCTTGGCTTCCATATACAACAGCCGCAGCACAGCATGGCAACGTCTCACCTGGCATGTTGAATAGGGTCTGGGGAGCTTGGGGGGTGCAGCAGAAGAGGCAGCAGCAGTGAAAAAGGAGGATTCAGCTGAGGAGGAGACAGAGGATGGTGTAGGATGAGGAGAAGAAGAGGCAGGCCTGCATGCAATCCATGGAGGTAACACCAAATCCACATGGGTGCCATGGGTTGCATGCTTGACAGCCGTCAGAAGGTTGACCCAGTGGGCAGTAAAAGTTATGTAACTACCCTGCCAGTGTTTGCTAGACCACGTGTCTGTGGTCATATATATCTTGGCATTGACACTGTGTGCCAGAGATACATTCACTTGCCGCTGAACGTGGCCATATACAGTAGCTTTGGGATGCACTTCTGGGAGAAATATTTTCTACCGGGGAATGGCCATAAATTTTAAAAAGGCCTCCGAGTCCACCAGTTTATATGGCAGTAGTTGGCGGGCTAGCAGTTCAGACAAGCCAGCGGTCAGCCATTGCGCAAGAAGGTTATCCGGCGTTATCAACTTTTTTACGTTCGAACATTTGGGACATGGAAGCCTGCCTTTTGCCAGATGAACGCGACGACAGCACAGAGGAAGGTGGAGTGGAGGACAAATGGGAGGAGAGAGGAGAAGGAGAAGATGCAGGACATGGAGTGCCGGGAGTGTGGCTTTGTTGGTTCTGACGGTGTTGCTCCCACTGGGCTCGGTGATGGGAGGTCAGGAGCCTTGTTAAGGTGGTCGTCCCTAGGTGAGTGTTGGGCTTACCACAACTTATGCGTTGACAGCACAGGCTGCAAATGGCGACACTATTGTCAGCAGCTAACACGTTAAAAAAAGCTTACACTGCGGAACCATGTGCAAGCATCCTGGGAGCGCCAGATATGACCGTGCATGGTGGATGGCTCACTCCAGATACATTTGCATACTGCTTTTTGCCTCCTGTGCACTGGGAGTTCTGCCTGCTTCTCCTCCTTCTAACCCCTTACTGCTGCTCTGTCTCTCCCTCTGAACTCCCCTCCTCTTCCTCTCTTGTGGGCATCCACATGACATCCATCGACACGTCATCATCGTCACCTTCACCACCACTGACATAAGTGATCTTGGAGTAGGCAGCAACAGCAGGGACCTCCGTCCTTGGGCTGATCTGGGTACTGTCATCAGAACAAAGGGTGGCGGCCGTTTCTACCTCCTCTTACTGATCCGTTTCCAAGAATGGCTGCGCATTGGTAAGGTCTGGGAATGGATGGGAAAATAATTCCTCTGACTCGAGTGGAGGGGCTATAGTGGTGATGGTGGTGTTTTTGGTGGTGCACACAGCAGAGAGTGAGGAGGGTACAGATACAGAGGATAAGGAGGATGCAGAAGCGGAAGGCTGAGTGAACCACTCAACCAACTCTGGTGCGTCCTTTGATGCAATAGCACGCACCTTCTCCAACTTCCCACTTAGGTTCCAGCCTGGTGCACCTGCCCGACCCCTACCACCCCTGCGGAATGGTCTGCCTCTTCCTCTGACTGTCATTTGGAAAATGACCCTGTGACAAAGTCCCTATAGAAGAGCAGTATTTGTGGAAGCTGGTGTATTGCAGGTCTCAATCAATATTAGGTGGAAGCCGTTATATCAATCCCCTCTATCAATATTTTATGGAAACAGATATATAGAACCCCTTAGGCTACTTTCATAATAGCGTTCGGGGCTCCGCTTGTGAGTTCCGTTTGAAGGCTCTCACAAGCGGCCCCGAACGGATCCGTACTGCCCCAATGCATTCTGAGTGGATGCGGATCTGCTCAGAATGCATCAGTTTGGCACCGTTTGGCCTCCGCTCCGCTCAGCAGGCGGACACCCGAACGCAGCTTGCAGCGTTTTCGTGTCCGCCTGGCCATGCGGAGCCAAACGGATCCGTCCAGACTTACAATGCAAGTCAATGGGGACGGATCCGTTTGACGTTGACACAATATGGTGCAATTTCAAACGGATCCGTCCCCCATTGACTTTCAATGTAAAGTCAGGAGTCTCTATTAAATACCATCAGATCGGAGTTTTCTCCAATCCGATGGTATATTTTAACTTGAATCGTCCCCATCACCATGGGAACGCCTCTATGTTAGAATATACCATCGGATTTAAGTTACATCGTGAAACTCAGATCCGACAGTATATTCTAACACAGAGGCGTTCCCATGGTGATGGGGACGCTTCAAGTTAGAATATACTGAGAACTGTGTACATGACTGCCCCCTGCTGCCTGGCAGATGCTGCCAGGAAGCAGGGGGCAGACCCCCTTCCTCCTGTATTTAACTTATTGGTGGCCAGTGCGGGCCCCCCCTCCCTCCCCAGTATTAATTGTAACCAGTGCGGCCCCCCTCCCTATATATACATCGGTGGCCAGTGCGGATTCCTAGTATTAAATATGACCAGTGTGGCCTCCCCCTCCCTCCCCAGTATTAAACATGACCAGTGCGGCCTCCCCCTCCCTCCTTCCCCAGTATTAAATATGACCAGTGCGGCCTCCCCCTCCCTCTATATTCATTGGTGGCCCGGCCAGTGCGGATTCCAAGTATTGTGACCAGTGCGGCCTCCCCTCTCCCCCCCCCTAATTAAAATCACCCCCCCATCATTGGTGGCAGCGGAGAGTACCGATCGGAGTCCTAGTTTAAATCGCTGGGGCTCCGATCGGTTACCATGGCAGCCAAGACGCTATTGCAGTCTTGGCTGCCATGGTTACTTAGCAACAAATACAAGTATTATACTTACCTGAAGAGCTGCGATGTCTGTGTCCGGCCGGGAGCTCCTCCTACTGGTAAGTGAAAGGTCTTTGCTGTAGGCAATGCACCGCACAGACCTTTCACTTACCAGTAGGAGGAGCTCCCGACCGGACACAGACATCGCAGCTCTTCAGGTAAGTATAATGCTTGTATTTGTTGCTAAGTAACCATGGCAGCCAAGACTACAATAGCGTCTTGGCTGCCATGGTAACCGATCGGAGCCCCAGCGATTTAAACTGGGACTCCGATTGGTACTCTCCGCTGCATGGGGGGGGGGGGGGGTGATTTTAATTAGGGGGGGGGAGAGGGGAGGCCGCACTGGTCACAATACTTGGAATCCGCACTGGCCGGGCCACCAATGAATATAGAGGGAGGGGGAGGCCGCACTGGTCATATTTAATACTGGGGAGGGAGGGAGGGTGAGGCCGCACTGGTAAAATTTAATACTGGGGACGGAGGGAGGGGGAGGCCGCACTGGTCATATTTAATACTGGGAATCCGCACTGGCCACCGATGTATATATAGGGAGGGGGGCCGCACTGGTTACAATTAATACTGGGGAGGGAGGGGGGCCCGCACTGGCCACCAATAAGCTAAATACAGGAGGGGGGGGGGGTCTGCCCCCTGCTGCCTGGCAGCATCTGCCAGGCAGCAGGGGGCAGTCATGTACACAGTTCTCAGTATATTCTAACTTGAAGCATCCCCATCATCATGGGAACGCTTCTGTGTTTAGAATATACTGTCGGATCTGAGTTTTCCGAAGTGAAAAATCTGATCTGAAATAAACAGTTATGCAAACGGATCCGTTCTGAACAGATGCAAGCGTTTGCATTATAGGAGCGGATCAGTCTGTGCAGACACCAGACGGATCCGCTCCTAACGCAAGTGTGAAAGTAGCCTTAATGAGTATTTGCTGGAAGCAAGTTTATCAGACCCAGTAATGAATATTTGGTGGAAGTTAGTGTATCGCAGGCATCAATCAATATTTGGTGGAAGCCGGTATATCAATCCCTTCTATCAGTATTTTGTGGAAACAGGTATATAGAACCCCTTAACCCCTAAAGGACACAGCCATATTTAACCTTAAGGGCCAGGCCAATTTTTGCAAATCTGACCAGTGTCACTTTATGTGTGAATAACTTTAAAACTTTTGAGATTATTTTTTCGTCACATATTGTACTTCATGACACTGGTAAAATAGAGTAAAAAAAAAATCATTTTTATTTATAAAAAAATACCAAATTTACAAAAAAATTGGAAAAATTAGCAAAGTTTCAATTTCTCTACTTCTATAATACTGTGCTCAAAAAAAAAAAAAGGGAACACAAAAATAACACATCCTAGATCTGAATTAATTAAATATTCTTCTGAAATACTTTGTTCTTTACATAGTTAAATGTGCTGACAACAAAATCACAAAAAAATAAATAAAATGGAAATCAAATTTTTTAACCCATGGAGGTCTGGATTTGGAGTCACCCTCAAAATTAAAGTGGAAAAACACACTGATCCAACTTTGATGTAATGTCCTTAAAACAAGTCAAAATGAGGCTCAGTAGTGTGTGTGGCCTCCACGTGCCTGTATGACCTCCCTACAACACCTTTGCATGCTCCTGATGAGGTGGCGGACGGTCTCCTGAGGGATCTCCTCCCAGACCTGGACTAAAGCATCTGCCAACTCCTGGACAGTCTGTGGTGCAACGTGACGTTGGTGGATAGAGCGAGACGTGATGTCCCAGATGTGCTCAATTGGATTCAGGTCTGGGGAACGGGCGGGCCAGTCCATAGCATCAATGCCTTCGTCTTGCAGGAACTGCTGACACACTTCAGCCACATGAGGTCTAGCATTGTCTTGCATTAGGAGGAACCCAGGGCCAACCGCACCAGCATATGGTCTCACAAGGGGTCTGAGGATCTCATCTCGGTACCTAATGGCAGTCAGGCTACCTCTGGCGAGCACATGGAGGGCTGTGTGGCCCTCCAAAGAAATGCCACCCCACACCATTACTGACCCAATGTCAAACCGGTCATGCTGGAGGATGTTGCAGGCAGCAGAACGTTCTCCACGGCGTCTCCAGACTCTGTCACGTCTGTCACATGTGCTCAGTGTGAACCTGCTTTAATCTGTGAAGAGCAAAGGGCGACAGTGGCGAATTTGCCAATCTTGGTGTTTTCTGGCAAATGCCAAACGTCCTGCACGGTGTTGGGCTGTAAGCACAACCCCCACCTGTGGATGTCTGGCCCTCATATCACCCTCATGGAGTCTGTTTCTGACCGTTTGAGCAGACACATGCACATTTGTGGCCTGCTGGAGGTCATTTTGCAGGGCTCTGGCAGTGCTCCTCCTGTTCCTCCTTGCACAAAGGCGGAGGTAGCGGTCCTGCTGCTGGGTTGTTGCCCTCCTACGGCCTCCTCCACGTCTCCTGATGTACTGGCCTGTCTCCTGGTAGCGCCTCCATGCTCTGGACACTACGCTGACAGACATAGCAAACCTTCTTGCCACAGCTTGCATTGATGTGCCATCCTGGATAAGCTGCACTACCTGAGCCACTTGTGTGGGTTGTAGACTCCGTCTCATGCTACCACTAGAGTGAAAGCACCGCCAGCATTCAAAAGTGACCAAAACATCAGACAGGAAGCATAGGAACTGAGAAGTGGTCAGGTCACCACCTGCAGAACCACTCCTTTATTGGGGGTGTCTTGCTAATTGCCTATAATTTCCACCTGTTGTCTATCCCATTTGCACAACAGCATGTGAAATTGATTGTCACTCAGTGTTGCTTCCTAAGTGGACAGTTTGATTTCACAGAAGTGTAATTGACTTGGAGTTACATTGTGTTGTTTAAGTGTTCCCTTTATTTTTTTGAGCAGTGTACATAGTAATACCTCCAAAAATAGTTTTCTCTGACTTTTTTCCATTGGAGGACACAGACCATGGGTATAGCTTAGAGGTATTAGTAGGAGGGACACTATGCAAATACAAAAGAGCTCCTCCTCCTCGGGCTATGCCCCCTGACTCCACCAGGAGGAACTCAGTCTTTGCCTAGTGTCTGGTGAAGGAGAATGACACTCCTTTTTGACTACTCCTTTTTTGTTATTTTTTCTAGATCTGGACGCAGGTCGGCATGGCGCCTTCCTGGTCCCCCATGGAGTGCCCGCTGCCGTCTTTGGGACGCTGCCTGGCTGCCTCCATTATCCCCCAAGAAGGCAAGTGGATCCGGGCTCGACCTGTTAGCTCCGGCATCCCACCAGCTCCTGGGTCACCTGCTGCTGCCCTCCATCCAGCGCACTGAACTCAGGTGAGTCAGATGTCTGAAGAGGTGAGCCCTGCTGGTACAGGACAGAGGGAGAAGACTGCAGGAGAAGATAAGTACGACTTCCCCTCTGCCCCCCTTCCCCATTCTCGAGATGGGCCGCCTGGGCGAACTGGAGAATTGTGTGTTTTCTGTCTGGGGTGCTGGGGCCGGAGGGCTCTCATCTGGAGGCACTTACTTTAGACTGCCGGCTCACTTTTATTCTTATATGCGGCATGTCTGTTCAGATCCATACAGGCGCCGCTTCCTACCATCCAGCAGCACCCACCAGCGGCAGGCCCCCGTTTCTTTCAAGGGCCTCCGTCACCTCTGCAGGGGTTACCGTCTGCATTATTATCCCCCGCTACGCCGCGTTCGGCGCTGGGGGTCGTTTTTACATATAACAGGCAGTAGAGCGTGCGCTTTTTTCGCGCCTCTATGACGCGTCCTGGGGGCGGAGCCTAGCGATTCGCTCCGGCTCCTTCCTCCACCTGCCGAAAAGCTCTCCTTGCCGGGTGGCTGCCTCCCTGCTCCTTCTCTGGTGTTATCCTCGGTGCCGTTGCCTGGGTGGTAGGAATTCCAGCTTCTTGCTGCAACTGTTAGTTTTCTCCTTTGCCATCATGCCAAAACCTAAGTCTGTTAAGACCTCTTCTCAGACCCCAATGGAGTCCTGTACAGAGTGTCTTTTACCACTTTCTGTTTCTGGTACCTGTGTCTCCTGCCCTGCTCCTAGACAGGATCACCTTTCTCCCCCTGTTCTTGCCCAGCCCAGCCCCTCCACTGTCCCTGCGAAGTCTGCGGTCCCCGCTTGGGCATCCGCCATGTCCAGTGCGGCAGCTAATTTGTCATTGTTTGCTAAGGCAGACATGTCTTTTATGGAACGTGTGGCGGTTCCCAATCCTGTGGCGCCCACCACTCCGTCTCCCCGCAGTGGTTCCCGCAGAGGATGCCTGGCTACCAAGAGGCAGCGTGAGCGACAGCATCCCTCCTCGGATGACTCCGCTTCCCCCCCTCATCTAGAGGCGTGTTCATATGACTCTCCCCCCCCTAGGGAGCGCAAGTCTGAAGGGGAATTGTCCGGATCGGACGAGGTCATGGAACGGGATCCTCCGCCTAAACTCTCCACCATGGTGGCTGACTTAGTGACCTTTAATCTCCAAGGGGATTCTCCTCCTTCCTCTAGGAGGGAATTCGCCCTTTTCCCGTCCAAGAAACCCGGAGGCTGCTGCGTTTCCTGTCCATGAGGAATTTTCGGCGGTCGTTTCCAGGGCCTGGGACCGCCCTAACCAAAGGTTTTCTGCCACCAAACGCATGGATATGCTTTATCCTTTTCCGGCTGACAGTGTGGAGAAGTGGTCCTCTCCCCCTAAGGGAGGCTGTTTTGAGGATACCCCAGTGGCCAGGTTAGCCAAAAAAAACGGCCCTCCCGGTCCTAGACGGCTCCTCTCTGCAGGACGCTGTGGACAGGCGCCTATATTCTCTGTCCAAATCCATTTTCTCACTGGCGGGCACGTCCCTTCGACCTGCCTTTGCCTCCGCTTGGGTGGCCAGCGCGCTTTCGGTGTGGTTGCAGCGCCATCACCAAGACCTGGCGGAACAGGATACGTCTGCTGACACTCTGGATTTGGTTCTCCAGATGTCTCAGGCTTCTAAGTTCCTCTGTGAGGCTTCCATGGACATTGGTTCCCTCTTTGCCTGCATTTCAGCCCTCTCGGTCATTCAGCGCAGAGAGGTCTGGTTGAAGGTTTGGGACGCCGACGCTTCCTCCAAGCGTTCTCTGGCTAACCTTCCCTTTGAAGGTTCCAGACTTTTTGGGGCTCAACTTGATGAGTTTATCTCGGCCGCTACTGGGGGCAAGAGTACTCATCTCCCACAGCCTAGTGCCAAACGCCCCTTTCGGACCAGGTCTTCCGGACCAGGTCTTCCGGTTCCCGGATCCAGTCTTTTCGGCACTTCTCGTCTAGCAGGATGTCTTCTGCCTCCTCCGCCGGGGGGGTCACAGGACTCCTGCAACAAGCCCTCCTTTAAGCCCCAGCCTTCCTGGCGCCCGAGGGCGCAGTCGGCCCGCCCTGCTGCTCCCAAGCAGTCTTCCGCATAAAGGGGCGCCCCCACCCCTCGTGGTGGGGGGCCGCCTGCTCTCTTATCAGCAGGATTGGAGAGCTCATGTTCAGGACGCTTGGGCTCTGTAAATTGTAACATCGGGTTACAAGATAGAGTTTGCGTCCAGGCCGCCGGAACGTTTTTTCCCTTCTCGCGTTCTGGGGGATCCGACCCGAGCCTCAGACCTTTTGATGGCAGTTTCCTCTCTTCTAGACCGGGGTGTGATTACCCCAGTTCCCCCAGTGGAACACGGCACAGGTTTCTATTCAAACCTGTTCGTGGTCCCAAAGAAGGAAGGGTCGGTGCGTCCGATCCTGGATCTAAAACTGCTCAACAACTTTCTGCGGGTACGGAGGTTCTGAATGGAGTCCCTCCGCTCCGTTATTGTTTCTCTTCTTTCAGGGGAGTTCCTCGCGTCCGTGGACATCCAGGATGCCTATCTGCATGTCCCGATCGCAGAATCTGACCAACGATTCCTGCGCTTCGCCATTGGTGGTCGGCACTATCAGTTTGTTGCCCTTCCTTTCGGGTTAGCGACCGCCCCTCGTGTCTTTACCAAGATCCTGGCACCGCTCATGGCATATCTTCGTACCAGGGGCATTCCTTTGCTGCCCTATCTGGACGATATACTGATAAAGGCCCCCTCCCTACCGCAGGCCGAGGACAGTGTCCGGATCACTGTTCAGACTCTGGAACAGTTCGGCTGGCTGATAAATTTCCCAAAGTCCTCTCTCCTTCGGTCCCAGAATCTCTCCTTCCTGGGGATGATTTTGGACACCTCGACCGCCAGAATATTCCTGCCAGTCTCCAAGTCCTCCCAGATCCAGGGGGCAGTGTCTCATCTGCTGCACTCCCCGTGCCTCTCCATACGAGAGTGCATGCGGGTCCTGGGTCTTATGGTAGCCTCTTTCGAGGCTGTTCCATATGCCCAGTTTCACAATCGTTTGTTGCAACAGGAGATCCTTTCCCTCTGGGACAAGACCTCTCGGGGTCTGGATGATCGCATCCGCTTGTCTCAGCGGGTTCGGGCGGCTCTCCCTTGGTGGCTGTCCCCGATGAACCTGAGGTCGGGAAGATCCTTCCTCCCGTTCTCCTGGACGATCGTCACCACCGATGCCAGTCTCCTGGGTTGGGGCGGCGTTCTCCAGTCTCGCACGGTTCAGGGGATTTGGTCGGCGGCGGAATCTCACCTTCTGATCAACATTCTGGAGCTGAGGGCGATTTTCCACTCCCTCTCCCATTGGACTCCTTTCCTTGGGGGCCTTCCGGTGAGGATTCAAATCGGACAATGCCACGGCTGTGGTCTACATCAACCATCAGGGCGGGACCCGCAGCCGGATGGTTATGCAGGAGGTGACGAGAATTCTGACGCGGGCGGAGTCGCACGTTCCGGTGTTGTCAGCAGTTTACATTCCAGGAGTGGACAACTGGACAGCGGACTTTCTAAGCCACAACAAGGTGGATCCAGGCGAGTGGTCTCTGCATCCACATGTATTCAAAGAAATCTGCGGCAGATGGGGCCGTCCGGATGTGGACTTGATGGCGTCCAGGCTCAACAACAAGCTCCCGGTGTTCCTGTCTCGCGCCCGGGATCCGAAGGCGTACGGGGTGGACGCGCTGGTGTCTCCATGGCAGGACTTCAGTCTTCTCTATGTCTTCCCTCCGCTTCCTCTACTACCGAAGGTTCTACGCAAGATCGAGGCGGAAGGGATTCCGACCGTTCTCATCGCCCCAGAGTGGCCTCGCTGTGCGTGGTTCTCAGACGTGGCTCGGATGCTGGCGGATGCCCCATGGCCTCTTCCCGACAGAAAGGATCTACTGTCTCAGGGCCCGCTCTTCCACCGGAATTTACGGTCTCTTCGTTTAACGGCGTGGCTGTTGAAACCGCCATCCTGAAGAAGAGGGGGTTCTCGGATTCGGTGATTAGAACCATGATCAGTGCGAGGAAGCCGGCTTCCTCCCGGATTTACTATCGAACCTGGAAGGCCTTCCTGACTTTTTGTGAGAACTCGGGGTTCCCTCCCCTTCGTTTTTCCATCCTGATAGTGCTGTCGTTTCTTCAGTCCGGGCTTGAGATGGGACTGTCGCTGAGTTCCCTGAAAGGTCATGTTTCTGCGTTGGCCGTCTTTTTTCAGAAGTCCCTTGCTCTTATGGGTCCTGTGAAGACTTTTCTTCAGGGAGTAGCACATTCGGTTCCTCCGTATGTTCCCCCTTTGCCTCCTTGGGGTCTCAATTTGGTCCTGCGCGCTCTGCAGTCGGCCCCCTTCGAGCCTCTGAGAGAGGTCTCCCTGTCTTTTCTCACCTGGAAAGTGGTCTTCCTTGTGGCCATAACTTCCATCAGACGGGTGTCGGAGCTGGCCGCTCTTTCCTGCCAGGAGCCTTTTCTGGTTTTTCACCAGGATAAGGTTGTACTCCGTCCGGTTCCCTCCTTTTTGCCCAAGGTGGTCTCTCCCTTCCACCTTAACAAGGATCTTGTCCTGCCCTCCTTTTGCCCTTCTCCGGCAAACCTCAAGGAACGCGCTCTGCATCCCCTGGATGTCGTACGGGCCCTGAAGGTGTATTTTGCGGCTACTGCTTCTGTCCGCCGTTCAGATTCCCTCTTTGCGATACCCGAGGGACCTCGTAAGGGTCTGGCGGTCTCCAAGGTCACTGTGGCGCGATGGATCCGCTTGGCTATTTCCGCGGCTTATCGCGCTCGTGGTAGGGTTCCCCCGGCTCGTATTACCGCTCACTCCACTAGGGCTGTGGGGGCTTCCTGGGCAAGGCGCAATCGTGCCTCTGCGTCTCAGCTGTGTAAGGCGGCCACCTGGTCGTCCTTACATACCTTTACGAAGTTTTATCAGTTGCATTCTCTGGCTTCGGCTGATGCTGTTTTTGGCCGCAGGGTTTTGCAGGCTGTGGTTCCTGTTTGACCGTTGGACGTTCCTCCTGGCGGTGCGGATATTTTTTCCCACCCCATGGACTGCTTTAGAACGTCCCATGGTCTGTGTCCCCCAATGGAAAAAAGTACGAGAAAAGGAGATTTTTGGTGAAACTCACCTGTAAAATCTTTTTCTCGTCTTTTCCATTGGGGGACACATCTCCCACCCATTCTGCCTGTTGCAGGAGGGGTTTTCAGTTCAGTTTCTGTTTGTGGTTGGACCTTATGGGCTTGGTCCGATGGCTTCCATTATTTTTTCTTGTCTCCCTCTCCTACTGTTTTTGCAACGCCTGAGTTCCTCCTGGTGGAGTCGGGGGGTATAGCCCGAGGAGGAGGAGCTCTTTTGTATTTGCATAGTGTCCCTCCTACTAATACCTCTAAGCTATACCCATGGTCTGTGTCCCCCAATGGAAAAGACGAGAAAAAGATTTTACAGGTGAGTTTCACAAAAAACCTCCTTATTACTTTATATTCCCCATATGTCTACTTAATGTTTGGATCATTTTGGGAATGCAATTTTATTTTTTGGGGATGTTACAAGGCTTAGAAGTAAATCTTCTAAATCCCACTTTTTAAGGACCAGTTCAGGTCTGAAGTCACTTTGTATCGCTTACATAATAGAAAGCACCCAAAAATGACCCCATTCTAGAAACTACACCCCTCAAGGTATTCAAAACTTTTTTGGAAAATTTTCCATTTTAATCCGTTTTTTCCAGTAACAAAGCAAGGGTTAACAGCCAAGCAAAATTCAATATTTATTGCCCTGATTCTATAGTTTTTAGAAACACCCCATATGTGGTCGTAAACTACTGTACGGGCACACGGTAGGGCGTAGAGGGAAAGGAGCGTCGTGTGGTTTTTGGAACGCAGATTTTGCTGGACTGGTTTATTTACACCATGTCCCATTTGAAGCCCCCCTGATGCACCCCTAGAGTAGAAACACCATGAAAGTGACCCCATCTAAGAAACTATACCCCTCAATATATTCAAAACTGATTTTAAAAACTTTGTTAACCCTTTCGGTATTCCAAAAGAGTTATTGGCAAATGGAGATGAAATTTAAGAATTAAAAATTTTTGGCAAATTTTCCATTTTAATAAATTTTTTCCAGTAACAAAGCAAGGGTTAACAGTCAAACATAACTCAATATTTATTGCCCTGATTCTGTAGTTTGCAGAAACACCCGATATGCGGTCGTAAACTACTGTACGGGCACACGGCAGGGCGTAGAGGGAAAGGAGTGCCATGTGGTTTTTGGAAGGAAGATTTTGCTGGACTGGTTTATTTACACCCTGTCCCATTCGAAGCCCCCCTGATGCACCCCTAGAGTAGAAACTCCATAAATGTGACCCCATTTTGGAAACTACAGGATAAGGTGGCAGTTTTGTTGGGACTATTTTTAGGGTATATATGATTTTTGGTTGCTCTATATTAAATTTTTGTGAGGCAAGGTTACAAAAATAGAAATTCAGAAATTTCATCTCCATTTGCCATAAACTGTTGAGGAACACCTAAAGGGTTAATAAAGTTTGCAAAATCAGTTTTGAATACCTTGGGGTGTGTAGTTTCTTAGATGGGGTCACTTTTATGGAGTTTCTACTCTAGGGGTGCATCAGGGGTTCTTCAAATGGGACATGGTGCCAAAAAAAAGGCCATCAAAATCTGCCTTCCAGAAACCATATGGCGTTCCTTTCCTTCTGCGCCCTGCCGTTTGGCCATACAGCAGTTTACGACCACATATGGGGTGTTTCTGTAAACTCCAGAATCAGGGTAATGAATATTAAGTTTTGTTTGGCTATTAACACTTGCTTTGTTACTGGAAAAAATGGATTCAAATGGAAAATTTGCCCAAAATTATTATTTTTTTTTTTTTAAACCGTGTTCATCTGAGGGGTTAGGTCATAGGGCATTTTTTTTAGAGCAGATTCTTATGGACGCGGCGATACCTAATATGTCTACTTTTTTATTTATTTTAGTTTTACAAAATATCATTTAAAAAATTAAAATATAAAATTTGGGGTGTCTCAAATCTAAGAACCATAGTTGTTTTTTCGATTGTCAGTGGCTAAATGGAATTAGAATTGGGGAAGGGGATTATACATTTAGTACTCCATGGAAGTGTGGTACTCCCTGAAGCAACCGTCAATACAGAGGCCCGGATGATCAGGGCAAGTGTTACACTGAGCGGTGATATCCTTCCGTATCCCCCTCCTGTAATACACTGCACTTTTTTGGGACCGTCCCTTCTTTCCAGTATGGGGGACCACACCTGGAAAGTGTTGGCCAGGGACCATCCGGGCGCCTTCAGTTCCCGAGGTACTCTGGCCTGCTCTTTCCCGGTCAGAAAAGATCAGGGCCTTGAGGACTGCCTCATAGAACTGGAGGAATTTCCCTGTGTTGCCAGTGCTCCGGGACAGCACAAAAGAGTTGTACAAGGCAACCTGTACCAAGTAGACCGCAACTTTTTTGTACCATGCCCGGGTTTTTCGCATGGCGTTATATGGCTTGAGGACTTGATCAGAGAGATCAACTCCTCCCATATACTGATTGTAGTCGACGATACAATCAGGCTTGAGGACCGTTGCCGCGGTACCTCGCACAGGGACAGGGGTGATGCCATTACCGTGAATTGTGGACAGTACAAGGACATCCCTCTTGTCCTTATATCTGACCAGCAACAGGTTTCCACTGGTAAGGGCACGGGTCTCACTCCTGGGGATAGGTACCTGGAGGGGGAGGGTAGGGAGGACGCATTGATTTTTCCGCACGGTCCCACAAGTGGACGTGGATCTGGCGGAGAGGGACTGGAACAAGGGGATACTAGTATAAAAGTTATCCACGTACAGGTGGTAACCCTTATCTAGCAGTGGGTGCATAAGGTCCCACACAAGTTTCCCGCTAACACCCAGAGTGGGTGGACATTCTGGGGGTTCAATACGGGAATCTTGCCCCTCGTACACACAAAACTTGTAAGTGTACCCTGAGGTACTCTCACAAAGCTTGTACAGCTTCACGCCATAACTCGCCCGCTTAGAGGGAACATACTGGTGGAAAATGAGTCTCCCCTTGAAAGCAATGAGAGACTCATCAACCGCGATCTCCCTTCCAGGTACATAGTCCTCCAAAAGTTTTGCCCCAAAGTTATCGATGACCGGCCTGATTTTGTACAGGCGGTCATAGGCAGCATCACCCTGGGGAGGACATGCTGCATTATCTGCATAATGTAGGCATTTCCGAATGGAAAGTGTGTCATGGCCGTACTGTAAAGTGGGGTCTGGTAGAGGACGTCCCCACTCCAGTACAGCCTGACACTGGGTTTTCGCGTGCAGCACGAGGCCCCAAAACATCCTCATCTTGACTGCACTGACTGGAGTCCAGCCACCGGACCAAAAAGGAGCCCGGTTGTTGAGCAATGAACTGTTGGGCGAACACGTTCGTTTGCTCCACCATCAGATTCACAAAGTGGTCACTGAAAAAAAAACTAAAATAGTCATATTCAGTGAAGCCCACTGTGGGAATCTGGATTCCTGGTTGGCCAACAAAATCAGGAATCACGGGCTCAAAATCCTCTGGGGTACACTAGACAAGTTCACCGGTAGGGGGCTCAGGTGGACTTATCTGGTGGGCTGGAAAACTACTACGTGCCCCAGAGCTGCTCTTACTAGTGTGGGCCACATCGCTAGATGATGAGGAGGACGCAGATGACAAGAGGAAAGTGGGGTCATCCTCGTCCTCACTGGCGCTCTCGGAGTCGGAGGCAAGCAGGGCTTATGCCTCCTCGGCCAAGAACGTCTGGCGGGCCATAGGAGAGTGTGTGTGTGCGTGTGTGGAAAACTTTATTTAGTGTGCGTATGTGTGGGGGCATGGGTGTTCGCGTACTTATCCCTAAACCTAACAGAAAAAAAATAAAAATAAAAAATAAAAAAAAGCCTCAAAAATTTGAAAAAATAAAATAAAGATTCAAACCCGCAAGCTGCAGCACCCCTGGGCGGTCTAGGTTCACACACTGTGGACCCCAGACACACGATCAGGGTGATGCAAAAATAAAACTTTTTTTTCCCCCCTAAACTTTCCCTGACTATCCCTACCTATCTAAGCTCTCCCTAACCTGTCCCTATGTACCTTTTTAGTGCCAGATGGCACTATGGTGGCTCAGTGGGTGTGCTGGGCTCACTGGGCTCTGGAGCTGGTTGACGCTGCTCCTCTCTCTCCTGGATCCGGACACAGAAAGGAGGAGGAGGCAGAGCTGCAGTAAGTTAAACCGCCCGCCCGCCCTGCACCCAATCGGAAGCGATCCTAAGAGGTAATGTCACCATCACCTCTCAGGATCACAGGATGGTAATTGGTGGTGTATTATCGCACCACAGATTGTGGAAGCCGGTGTATCGTAGGCCTCAATAAATATTTGGTGGAAGCCAGTATATCTATTCCTTCTATCAGTATTTTGTGGAAACAGGTATATAGAACCCCTTATTGAGTATTTGCTGGCAGCTGGTAAATCAAACCCCTTAATCAATATTTGGTGGACGCCAGTGTAACACAGGCCTCAATCAGTATTTTGTGGAAGCTGGCATATCAATCCCCTCTATCAGTATTTTGTGGAAACAGGTATATAGAATAGAGTTGAGCGAACACCTGGATGTTCGGGTTCGAGAAGTTCGGCCGAACTTCCCGGAAATGTTCGGGTTCGGGATCCGAACCCGATCCGAACTTCGTCCCGAACCCGAACCCCATTGAAGTCAATGGGGACCCGAACTTTTGGGCACTAAAAAGGCTGTAAAACAGCCCAGGAAAGAGCTAGAGGGCTGCAAAAGGCAGCAACATGTAGGTAAATCCCCTGCAAACAAATGTGGATAGGGAAATGAATTAAAATAAAAATAAAAAAAATAAAAATGAACCAATATCAATTGGACAGAGGTCCCATAGCAGAGAATCTGGCTTCACGTCAGCAGAGAATCAGTCTCTTCATGCCATAGCAAAGAATCTGGCTTCATGTCAGCAGAGAATCAGTCTCTTCATGCCATAGCAGAGAATCTGGCTTCATGTCAGCGCAGAATCAGTCTTCATGTCATAGCAGAGAATCAGGCTTCACGTCACCCACCACTGGAACAGGCCACTGTCACACATTTAGGCCCCGGCACCCAGACAGAGGAGAGCGGTCCCGTAACAGAGAATCTGGCCTTATGTCAGCGCAGAATCAGTCTTCATGTCATAGCAGAGAATCAGGCTTCACGTCACCCACCACTGGAACAGGCCACTGTCACACATTTAGGCCCCGGCACCCAGACAGAGGAGAGCGGTCCCGTAACAGAGAATCTGGCCTTATGTCAGCGCAGAATCTGTCTTCATGTCATAGCAGAGAATCAGGCATCACGTCACCCACCACTGGAACAGGCCACTGTCACACATTTAGGCCCAGGCACCCAGGCAGAGGAGAGAGGTCCCGTAACAGAGAATCTGGCCTTATGTCAGCGCAGAATCTGTCTTCATGTCATAGCAGAGAATCAGGCATCACGTCACCCACCACTGGAACAGGCCACTGTCACACATTTAGGCCCAGGCAGAGGAGAGAGGTCCCGTAACAGAGAATCTGGCCTTATGTCAGCACAGAATCTGTCTTCATGTCATAGCAGAGAATGAGGCATCACGTCACCCACCACTGGAACAGGCCACTGTCACACATTTAGGCCCCGGCACCCAGACAGAGGAGAGCGGTCCCGTAACAGAGAATCTGGCCTTATGTCAGCGCAGAATCTGTATTCATGTCATAGCAGAGAATCAGGCTTCACGTCACCCACCACTAGAACAGGCCACTGTCACACATTTAGGCCCAGGCACCCAGGCAGAGGAGAGAGGTCCCGTAACAGAGAATCTGGCCTTATGTCAGCGCAGAATCTGTATTCATGTCATAGCAGAGAATCAGGCTTCACGTCACCCACCACTGGAACAGGCCACTGTCACACATTTAGGCCCCGGCACCCAGACAGAGGAGAGCGGTCCCGTAACAGAGAATCTGGCCTTAAGTCAGCGCAGAATCTGTCTTCATGTCATAGCAGAGAATCAGGCTTCACGTCACCCACCACTGGAACAGGCCACTGTCACACATTTAGGCCCAGGCACCCAGACAGAGGAGAGCGGTCCCGTAACAGAGAATCTGGCCTTATGTCAGCGCAGAATCTGTATTCATGTCATAGCAGAGAATCAGGCTTCACGTCACCCACCACTGGAACAGGCCACTGTCACACATTTAGGCCCCGGCACCCAGACAGAGGAGAGCGGTCCCGTAACAGAGAATCTGGCCTTATGTCAGCGCAGAATCTGTCTTCATGTCATAGCAGAGAATCAGGCTTCACGTCAGCCACCACTGGAACAGGCCACTGTCACACATTTAGGCCCAGGCACCCAGGCAGAGGAGAGAGGTCCCGTAACAGAGAATCTGGCCTTATGTCAGCGCAGAATCTGTATTCATGTCATAGCAGAGAATCAGGCTTCACGTCACCCACCACTGGAACAGGCCACTGTCACACATTTAGGCCCCGGCACCCAGACAGAGGAGAGGTTCATTCAACTTTGGGTTGCCCCGCAATATAATGGTAAAATGAAATTAAAAATAGTATTGAATGAGGAAGTGCCCTGGAGTAGAATAATATATTGTTAAGGGGAGGTAGTTAATATCTAATCTGCACAAGGGATGGACAGGTCCTGTGGGATCCATGCCTGGTTCATTTTTATGAACGTCAGCTTGTCCACATTGGCTGTAGACAGGCGGCTGCGTTTGTCTGTAATGACGCCCCCTGCCGTGCTGAATACACGTTCAGACAAAACGCTGGCCGCCGGGCAGGCCAGCACCTCCAAGGCATAAAAGGCTAGCTCTGGCCACGTGGACAATTTGGAGACCCAGAAGTTGAATGGGGCCGAACCATCAGTCAGTACGTGGAGGGGTGTGCACAGGTACTGTTCCACCATGTTAGTGAAATGTTGCCTCCTGCTAACACGTTCCGTATCAGGTGGTGGTGCACTTAGTTGTGGTGTGTTGACAAAACTTTTCCACATCTCTGCCATGCTAACCCTGCCCTCAGAGGAGCTGGCCGTGACACAGCTGCGTTGGCGACCTCTTGCTCCTCCTCTGCCTTCGCCTTGGGCTTCCACTGGTTCCCCTGTGACATTTGGGAATGCTCTCAGTAGCGCGTCTACCAACGTGCGCTTGTACTCGCGCATCTTCCTATCACGCTCCAGTGTAGGAAGTAAGGTGGGCACATTGTCTTTGTACCGGGGATCCAGCAGGGTGGCAACCCAGTAGTCCGCACACGTTAAAATGTGGGCAACTCTGCTGTCGTTGCGCAGGCACTGCAGCATGTAGTCGCTCATGTGTGCCAGGCTGCCCAGAGGTAAGGACAAGCTGTCCTCTGTGGGAGGCGTATCGTCATCGTCTTGTGTTTCCCCCCAGCCACGCACCAGTGATGGGCCCGAGCTGCTTTGGGTGCCACCCCGCTGTGAACATGCTTCATCCTCATCCTCCTCCACCTCCTCCTCATCCTCGTCCTCCTCGTCCTCCAGTAGTGGGCCCTGTCTGGCCACATTTGTACCTGGCCTCTGGTGTTGCAAAAAACCTCCCTCTGAGTCACTTCGAAGCGACCGGCCTGAAAGTGCTAAAAATGACCCCTCTTCCTCCTCTTCCTCCTGGGCCACCTCCTCTTCCATCATCGCCCTAAGTGTTTTCTCAAGAAGACATAGAAGTGGTATTGTAACGCTGATAACGGCGTCATCGCCACTGGCCATGTTGGTGGAGTACTCGAAACAGCGCAACAGGGCACACAGGTCTCGCATGGAGACCCAGTCATTGGTGGTGAAGTGGGTCTGTTCCGCAGTGCGACTGACCCGTGCGTGCTGCAGCTGAAACTCCACTATAGCCTGCTGCTGCTCGCACAGTCTGTCCAGCATATGCAAGGTGGAGTTCCACCTGGTGGGCACGTCGCATATGAGGCGGTGAGCGGGAAGTCCGAAGTTACGCTGTAGCGCAGACAGGCGAACAGCGGCAGGGTGTGAACGCCGGTAGCGCGAACAGACGGCCCGCACTTTATGCAGCAGCTCTGACATGTCGGGGTAGTTGCGAATGAACTTCTGCACCACCAAATTCAGCACATGCGCCAGGCAAGGGATGTGCGTCAAACCGGCTAGTCCCAGAGCTGCAACGAGATTTCGCCCATTATCGCACACCACCAGGCCGGGCTTGAGGCTCACCGGCAGCAACCACTCGTCGGTCTGTTGTTCTATACCCCGCCACAACTTCTGTGCGGTGTGGGGCCTGTCCCCCAAACATATGAGTTTCAGAATGGCCTGCTGACGTTTACCCCGGGCTGTGCTGAAGTTGGTGGTGAAGGTGTGTGGCTGACTGGATGAGCAGGTGGAAGAAGAGGAGGAGGAAGCTGAGTAGGAGGAGGAGGAGACAGGAGGCAAATAATGTTGCCCTGCGATCCTTGGCGGCGAAAGGACGTGCGCCAAATAGCTCTCCGCCTGGGGCCCAGCCGCCACTACATTTACCCAGTGTGCAGTTAGGGAGATATAGCGTCCCTGGCCGTGCTTACTGGTCCACGTATCTGTGGTTAGGTGGACCTTGCCACAGATGGCGTTGCGCAGTGCACACTTGATTTTAACGGACACTTGTATGTGCAGGGAAGGCACGGCTCTCTTGGAGAAGTAGTGGCGGCTGGGAACAACATACTGTGGGACAGCAAGTGAAATGAGCTGTTTGAAGCTGTGTGTGTCCACCAGCCTAAATGACAGCATTTCATAGGCCAGTAGTTTAGAAATGCTGGCATTCAGGGCCAGGGATCGAGGGTGGCTAGGTGAGAATTTACGCTTTCTCTCAAATGTTTGTGAGATGGAGAGCTGAACGCTGCCATGTGACATGGTTGAGATGCTTGGTGACGCAGGTGGTGGTGTTGGTGGTACATCCCATGTTTGCTGGGCGGCAGGTGCCAACGTTCCTCCAGAGGCGGAGGAAGAGGCCGAGGCGGCGGCAGCAGCAGCAGAAGAGGCCGAGGCGGCGGCAGCAGCAGAAGAGGCCGAGGCGGCAGCAGCAGAAGAGGTAGCAGGGGGAGCCTGAGTGACTTCCTTGTTTTTAAGGTGTTTACTCCACTTCAGTTCATGCTTTGCATGCAGGTGACTGGTCATGCAGGTTGTGCTAAGATTCAGAACGTTAATGCCTCGCTTCAGGCTCTGATGGCACAGCGTGCAAACCACTCGGGTCTTGTCGTCAGCACATTGTTTGATGAAGTGCCATGCCAGGGAACTCCTTGAAGCTGCCTTTGGGGTGCTCGGTCCCAGATGGCGGCGGTCAGTAGCAGGCAGAGTCTCTTGGCGGCGGGTGTTCTGATTTTGCCCACTGCTCCCTCTTTTGCTACGCTGTTGGCTCGGTCTCACCACTGCCTCTTCCTCCGAACTGTGAAAGTCAGTGGCACGACCTTCATTCCATGTGGGGTCTAGGACCTCATCGTCCCCTGCATCGTCTTCCACCCAGTCTTGATCCCTGACCTCCTGTTCAGTCTACACACTGCAGAAAGAAGCAGCAGTTGGCACCTGTGCTTCGTCATCATCAGAGACGTGCTGAGGTGGTATTCCCATGTCCTCATCATCAGGAAAAATAAGTGGTTGTGCGTTAGTGCATTCTATCTCTTCCACCCCTGGGGAAGGGCTAGGTGGATGCCCTTGGGAAACCCTGGCAGCAGAGTCTTCAAACAGCATAAGAGACTGCTGCATAACTTGAGGCTCAGACAGTTTCCCTGATATGCATGGGGGTGATGTGACAGACCGATGGGCTTGGTTTGCATGCGCCATCTGTGCGCTTTCTGCAGAAGACTGGGTGGGAGATAATGTGAACGTGCTGGATCCACTGTCGGCCACCCAATTGACTAATGCCTGTACCTGCTCAGGCCTTACCATCCTTAAAACGGCATTGGGCCCCACCAAATATCGTTGTAAATTCTGCTGGCTACTGGGACCTGAGGTAGTTGGTTCCCTAGGACGTGTGGCTGTGGCAGAACGGCCACGTCCTCTCCCAGCACTAGAGGGTCCGCTAACACCACCACGACCATGTCCACGTCTGCGTCCGCGTCCCTTATTAGATGTTTTCCTCATTGTTCCCGTTCACCACAATTTTGAGAATGGCAAATTTGGGAATAGTTTTTCAACCCAGAACAAAAAGTCTGCTTTTACGGTCACTACAAATAACTTGACCAGTTAAAACTGTGCAGATTTGGTTGAATAGAGATGTGAGACCTGTTTTTTTTTGCGCTGTGTGACAGTTATAGGTTTAATCACAGAATGACACTTCTATCAGCACGCTAGCGTGTGTCTTAGGTTTTTTATGAATGACACTATCAATAACTTCAATGTAAGATTTTATTTTTGGGATAGATTTCAAGTAGGCCTGAAATACCACAAACTAGTTATTTTCAGAATGGCAAATTTGGGAATGCCTTTTCAACCCAGAACAAAAAGTCTGCTTTGACGGTCACTACAAATAACTTGACCAGCTAAAACTGTGCAGAATTGGTTGAATAGAGATGTGAGACCTGTTTTTTTTTGCGCTGTGTGACAGTTATAGGTTTAATCACAGAATGACACTTCTATCAGCACGCTAGCGTGTGTCTTAGGTTTTTCTGAATGACACTATCAATAACTTCAATGTAAGATTTTCTTTTTGGGATAGATTTCAAGTAGGCCTGAAATACCACAAACTAGTTATTTTCAGAATGGCAAATTTGGGAATGCTTTTTCAACCCAGAACAAAAAGTCTGCTTTGACGGTCACTACAAATAACTTGACCAGCTAAAACTGTGCAGATTTGGTTGAATAGAGATGTGAGACCTGTTTTTTTTTGCGCTGTGTGACAGTTATAGGTTTAATCACAGAATGACACTTCTATCAGCACGCTAGCGTGTGTCTTAGGTTTTTCTGAATGACACTATCAATAACTTCAATGTAAGATTTTCTTTTTGGGATAGATTTCAAGTAGGCCTCAAATACCACAAACTAGTTATTTTCAGAATGGCAAATTTGGGAATGCTTTTTCAACCCAGAACAAAAAGTCTGCTTTGACGGTCACTACAAATAACTTGACCAGCTAAAACTGTGCAGATTTGGTTGAATAGAGATGTGAGACCTGTTTTTTTTTGCGCTGTGTGACAGGTATAGGTTTAATCACAGAATGACACTTCTATCAGCACGCTAGCGTGTATCTTAGGTTTTTCTGAATGACACTATCAATAACTTCAATGTAAGATTTTCTTTTTGGGATAGATTTCAAGTAGGCCTGAAATACCACAAACTAGTTATTTTCAGAATGGCAAATTTGGGAATGCTTTTTAAACCCAGAACAAAAAGTCTGCTTTGACGGTCACTACAAATAACTTGACCAGCTAAAACTGTGCAGATTTGGTTGAATAGAGATGTGAGACCTGTTTTTTTTGCGCTGTGTGACATTAATAGGTTTAATCACAGAATGACACTTCTATCAGCACGCTAGCGTGTGTCTTAGGTTTTTCTGAATGACACTATCAATAACTTCAATGTAAGATTTTCTTTTTGGGATAGATTTCAAGTAGGCCTGAAATACCACAAACTAGTTATTTTCAGAATGGCAAATTTGGGAATGCTTTTTCAACCCAGAACAAAAAGTCTGCTTTGACGGTCACTACAAATAACTTGACCAGCTAAAACTGTGCAGATTTGGTTGAATAGAGATGTGAGACCTGTTTTTTTTGTGCTGTGTGACAGTTAAATCACAGAATGACACTTCTATCAGTACGCTAGCGTGTGTCTTAGGTTTTTCTGAATGACACTATCAATAACTTCAATGTAAGATTTTCTTTTTGGGATAGATTTTAAGTAGGCCTCAAATACCACAAACTAGTTATTTTCAGAATGGCAAATTTGGGAATGCTTTTTCAACCCAGAACAAAAAGTCTGCTTTGACGGTCACTACAAATAACTTGACCAGCTAAAACTGTGCAGATTTGGTTGAATAGAAATGTCAGGTCTATTTTTTAGGCGCTGGGTGACAGGCTCAACTTGCCCCTGATGTAATATATGGGCAAAAAATAACCACACTGTTGATGGTTAAATGCACTTGGGTGACACAGGCTCATCCTGCAGCTGATGTAGTATATGGCCAAAAAATAATCAGACTGTTGATGGTTAAATGCACTTGGGTGAAACAGGCTCAGCCTGCAGCTGATGTAGTATATGGCCAAAAAATAACCAGACTGTTGATGGTTACATGCACTTCGGTGACACAGGCTCAGCCTGCAGCTGATGTAGGATATAGCACAAAATAACCACACTATCGATGGTTAAATACACTTGGTGATAGCTCGTGCTGGCGCACCACAAGTCACAAAATGGCCGCCGATCACCCCAGAAAAAAAGTGATCTAAAAACGCTCTGGGCAGCCTCAAAAAACTGAGCAAGTCAATAATAGCACTTCAATGATCCACAGCTGCAGATCGATCACAGAATGAAGTCTTTTGGAGGAGTTAATCTGCCTAATCTCGCCCTAACGTCGCAGCTGCAACCTCTCCCTATGCTTGAATCAGCAGAGTGACGTGCAGCGCTACGTGACCCAAGCTTATATAGAGGCTGGGTCACATGCTGCACTGGCCAATCACAGCCATGCCAATAGTACGCAAGGCTGTGATGGCCTCTTGGGGCAAGTAGTATGACGCTTGTTGATTGGCTGCTTTGCAGCCTTTCAAAAAGCGCCAAGAAAGCGCCGAACACCGAACCCGAACCCGGACTTTTACGAAAATGTTCGGGTTCGGGTCCATGTCACGGACACCCCAAAATTCGGTACGAACCCGAACTATACAGTTCGGGTTCGCTCATCCCTAATATAGAACTACTTATTGAGTATTTGCTGGAAGCTGGTATATCAAACCACTGAATCAATATTTGGTGGAAGCTGGTGTATCGCAGGCCTAGATAAATATTTGGTGGAAGCCGGTATATCTATCCCCTCTATCAGTATTTTGTGGCTACAGGTATATAGAACCACTAAATGAGTGTTTTCTGGAAGCTGATATATCAAACCCCTTAATCAATATTTGTTGGAAGCTGGTTTATCGCAGGCCTCAATCAATATTTTGTGGAAGTCGGTGTATCACACCCCTCAATCATTATTTTGTGGAAGCCGGTGTATCACACAACTCAATCAATATTTTGTGGAAGCCGGTGTATCAGACCACTCAATCAGTATTTTGTAGAAGCAGGTATATCGCACCCCTTAATCTTTTTTTTTTTTAGGAAAACAGGTATATCACACCAGTTGCAATTAATTATTCCCAGAGTTGAGCGGACACCTGGATGCTTGGGTTCAATGGGTTCGGCCGAACTTCACAAAAAAGTTTGCGTTCGGGCCCCGAACTTGACCCCGAACCTGAACCCCATTGAAGTCAATGGGGACCCAAACTTTGGAGCACTAAAATTGCTCTAAAAAAGTCATGGAAAGGGCTAGAGGGCTGCAAATGGCAGCAAAATGTGGTTAAGAGCATAGCAAGTGCCCTGCAAACAAATCTGGATAGGGAAATGACTTAAAATAACATAAAATATGTAAAAATAAAAAATAATAATATTTATCTAGGAGGAGGAGGTCCATATGGAGTAGAAGGTTGAGTTGGCAGTAGATGTGGTGGTGTAGGTGGCAGCGGCGGTGGAGGAGGAGGCAGCCAACACTGTTTTTTTTCTTTTAAATCTGGGTATAAAAAATAAAACAAAGAGAAAGTGCACTAGAGGACAACAATGGCTGGGTGAGGCCGGAATACATGTCTATTCTGCACAAGGTACGGACATGTCCTGTGGGATCCAGTCCTGGTTCATTTTAATGGACGTGAGCTTGTCCACATTGGCTGTGGACAGGCTGCTGCGCTTCTCTTTGATAACTCCCTCCTGCCGTGCTATACAAACGTTCAGACAATACACTGGCTGCAGGGCAGGCCAGCACCTCCAAGGCATAAAGGGCAAGCTCAAGCCATGTGCCCAATTTGGAGACCCAGAAGTTCAAGGGGGCAGACCCATCAGTCACTATGTGTAAGCGTGTGCACACATTCTGCTCCACCATGTCGCACGTCCCCGTGATGTCCACGATCCAATTGGATATCTTCCCTATCAACTTTCGATGATTTGCGCCTACCATGGTGATCACTGGTTTCATGCCGGAGAGGGAGCCTGAGAAAGGATGGATGAAATGTGATTGAGCGGAAATGTGGGACAAGTTGTTAAAGCAGAAGGATCAAATGAAAGGAGAGGGTGCGCGTCAATTAAAGACGAATTTTTGAAATTTAAGTCCCTGTCACCTATGCAGAGCAAGGGTTTTTCATTGGCAAAAATGGGTTAATGTCACCCACCAATGGAACAGACGATTTTTAAAAATTTCAGTCCCTGTCAACTATGCAGAGCAGGGGCTTATTCACGGAAAAACTGGGTTCATGTCATCCACCAATTGAACAGACGATTTAAAAAAAAAATTGTTCCCTGTCACCTATGCAGAGCAGGGGTTTGTATATGGAGAATGTAACAGATGATTTTTTTAAATTTAGGTCCCTGTCACCTATGCAGAGCAGGGGTTTATTCACAGCAAAAATGGTAAATGTCACCCAAGAATGTAACAGATGCTTTTGCACCCTGCTTCCTCTTTTGCTGTGCTGGTGCCTCTGTGCGACCACCGCCTCTTCCTCCAAACTGCACACATCACTCGCATGACCTTGATTTCATGTGGGGTCTAGTACCTCATCATCCTCCACATCATCTTCCACCCACTCTTTACCCCTGCCCTCCTTGTCAGTCTGCAGAAAGCCGCAGCAGTTGGCACCTGTGTTTCGTCATCAGACACGTGCTGCGGTGGTCTTTCCATGTCCTCATCCTGAAACATAAGTGGTTGGGCATCAGCACACTCAATCTCTTCCACTTCTGGGGCAGGGCTATGTGGATGGCCCACGGAAATCCTGCCAGCAGAGTAATCAAAAAGCAAAAGAGACTGCTGCATGACTTGGGGCTCAGACTGCTTGGCTGATTTGCAAGGGGGTGAGGTGAAAGACTGATGGCCATGGGCTGTAGGTGCCAACTCTGATCTTTCAGCAGGAGACTGGGTGGGAGACAATGTGAAGGAACTGGAGGCACTGTCCGCCACCCAATCCACTATCGCCTGTACTTGTTCTGGCCTCACCATTCGTAGAGCCACATTCGGCCCTACCAAATAACGCTGAAGGTTCTGTCGCCTACTCGCACCTGAGGAAGGTGTTTTACTGATGCGTGTAGCTGTCACAGATCGACCACGTCCTCTCCCTGCAACAGGAGCTCCACCAACACCAGCAGCACCACAACCAGGGCCACATCCATTATTTGACACTCTCCTCATTCTTTACGTTCACCAACCAAACTAACAAGATGGTTTATGTCAGGCGACAGTTTAACCGCCAATAGTCAACAATTAACTAGTAAGAGCAGAGTGACGTGCGGCACTACTTGACTCCAGCTTATATAGAGGCTGGGTCACATGCTGCACTGGCCAATCACAGCCATGCCATTAGTAGGCATGGCTATGATGGCTTCTAAGGGCACACGAGTTAAACGCTTGTTGATTGGCTGCCCTGCAGCCTTTCAAAAAGCGCCATTAAATCGTCGAACACCGAACCCGAACTTTTACTGAAAAGTTTACAGTTCGGGTTCGCTCAACCCTAGTTATTCCAATACCGTTTGTCCCTCTATCTAGCTGCGGTATCCCAGCAGAACAGCACACAACTGCTGCACAATACAAATGCACTATAATATACTTTCTATGTTAGAAGGTATATTATAGGTATATCACACCCCTCAATCTGTTTTTTTTGGGGGGGCAACAGGTATATCACACAAGTTGCAATTAGTTATTCCAATAGCATTTGTCCCTCTATCTAGTTGCAGTATCGCAGCAGAACCGCACACAACTGCTGCACAATACAAATGTACTATAATATACTTTCTATGTTACAAAGTATATTATAAGTATATCACATCCCTCAGTATGTCACACCTATCAATAGCACACCTACACCAGTCGTTAAAAGGACTTTTGTGGCCCTATTAGCTAGTGTTTGGTGTCCCTAACAATCTGTCCCTGCTCCACACAGCAACCTCTCCCTACACTGGCAAAAAACAGAATGTAAAATGGCTGCCAAATCAGGTTTATTTATAGGGTAGGGGGTGTGTCCATGTGCTGAAACGTCTCAATTGACTGTCCTGTCCGACCTGATGGATGTGTCATGGGTCAAAGTTCGCTGCTATGCAAAAAAATAAATTCAGATCTAAACAATTTTTTATTTTTTATTTGTTGAAGCGGCTGAATCGAATTTTTGAAAAATTAGCTCTTCTCTATCTATAATATTCCTATGTTTGTATGTGTGTACATGTATAAATTGATTTATTAAAATTAGCACCTTAAGAGACTTGGGCTAACGGAGTATGAAAAGATAATAATAAAAAACATATCACAAACTGATCACAAAAGACTATTGTAAGAAAATAATCCATGACATGGAAATAGGTTACTCCCAATGAGTACAGCAAGCAATTGTGAAATGCCATTTATATAGCAGCCCTCTGCATCAATGGTATACTCATGGGGTATTCATAATGGCACGGTCTACTGCTGACACATAATTCCCACCTACACACAGTCTGTGTCAGTACTAGCTTGTGTCATGCTCTAAATTCCCTGTGGGTGAAGCTGTGACTCTCACATCTGCGATAAACAGAAAATTGCATTTCAGAGAAATCAGGTCTCCTGAAAGGAAATGGGCTATTCATGTATTGCCCTTAAGGAGTCATTTAAATCTCTCTCTAATGCTTTCTAATTTTGATCTGCATGAGGAAATTCATACATTGCTTATTCCCTTAGTCTTATTTTTTCCCAGTATACTGTTTCAGATCGTTTTGGAGGTTAAATGAAGTTAAAAAATAGTGTTGGGGGTTATAAAATATAAATTCAGTTTTCAGGAACATTTCACAATGTAGCATAGGTATTATTAACTCGATCTTATTGTTTGCAAGTAGGTCACACATACAGTATATATGAGCAATGAGTTGCAGCCAGAAGTTTCCCAAATGTCGGCTGAACAAAGATCAGGAATTAGATAAGATGCAATTTTCCCCAAAATGTGGCACCAAATAAATTCAATACTAATGCAGTATGCATGATCGCAAGCATTCACTGGTCGCTTTGTCGATGTGAGTAATGTATGTCACATCCTCACTAAGGCAATGAAAACAGAGAGTATAAGGAAACCATTGAGGAATAGGTGAGTATGAGTGAGTATGTGCATAGATGTTATTTACTGGAGCTCATAAGTGACTGTCATAAGTTTATTTTTTAAATGCTACAAATTCCATTTAGAGCGACCGTCCTATTTAAAAAAAATAGTAACTGTGAAATGATTAGAACTTTTACCTGGTGTTCTTCTTATCATCTTTTCAGCTGTAGATCCTACTATTCCCAAGCTCCTTTTCTGCCAACCAAGATGGCCACAACACACCTGATACAGGCTGTGTAAGACACTTCCTACCTTCCTACTTGTCCAGTCCTTCCATTGGATTGTCCAGCACTCTTGTCACTCTCGTGTGTGGGAGGAAAACACCACACAAGCATAGGAAGGAAAGGGGAAACCGGAATAAGGCCTGGAAACTAGGGAAGGGAGATGGACACCTCCTAGATAAAACCTGACAGACTACCAGTATGAACATGCGCCAAAGGTAGGCAAGTTCATACACAGGATACCTAAATTCCTATCTCACCCTATAGGACCCTGGAACTAATATCAGGACTGAGTCTACATGTTGCTCCAAAGGGAAGGACGAATGGGAGTATCCCTCAGGCCTAATGACAAACAACAGGGAAAGGAAACACACACATACATATAAACAAAGTACAAAAGGGAAAGGAAACACTTATCTTCAATGAAGCTTTGGTAGCACCAGGAACTCAGCCGAGAACCAAACACAAGCTAACCACAAGTCCAACAGAAGCTATAAACCTCATAGCATAGTGGGAGAAACAACAATAAATAGAGAAGGTAAAATGACCACAATAGCCACACCTGGGCAAAGAAGGTGTGGCAAGCACCAGAAACAACACAGATGTAATTTGATCCAAAAAGAAAACATGTCAGATCAAACCACTTGTTGCCAGCCTCACAGATCTCCTTCCACCTGTCGCGGGACTGTCCGCATGTCTCGGTACGTTCGTGAAAACTCCTCAGATGAGTAGTTCTGGTCAGACCAAGGGCAGCAGGAACCAAATTGTGCCACCAAATGCAAAGTATGCAACAGGTAGTCTGAGATGCGGATGGCAGAAAAGGAGCCCGGGAATTGATGGATCTGCAGCTAAATAGGTGAAAATGAGGTTGCCTTGAAAGCAGTGATGGCCAGTTCGCAGTGTTCGCCGACGAACAGATGCGATCTGCCATCTTTATTCCAAAGCCCGGCGATGCAGAGGTAAGTCCTTACCTGTGCCTGCGCCGCGAGCCGCTCTGAAACACATGTGGTCACCGGGAGCAGGCAGTTTTGAGAACAGCCCGATGAAGGCATCGCCGGGCTTGGGAATAATGATGGCAAATCGCATGTGTTCGTCGGCGAACACTGCAAACTGGCCATCACTGCTTGTAAGTGTTCTGCTCGTTCAACAGTTAAAGAGAATTTTCTTTTCTTGAACCAGATGCAGGGGTGGGATTAAAATTTTTAAGAACAGGTTCCCTACTCATCGGCAAATACGCGGCGTTACTACACATGTTTACATATACAGTACAGACCAAAAGTTTGGACACACCTTCTCATTCAAAGAGTTTTCTTTATTTTCATGACTATGAAAATTGTAGATTCACACTGAATGCATCAAAACTATGAATTAACACATGTGGAATTATATACAAAACAAACAAGTGTGAACAATATGTCATATTCTAGGTTCTTCAAAGTAGCCACCTTTTGCTTTGATTACTGCTTTGCACACTCTTGGTATTCTCTTGATGAGCTTCAAGAGGTAGTCCACTGAAATGGTTTTCACTTCACAGGTGTGCCCTGTCAGGTTTAATAAGTGGGATTTCTTGCCTTATAAATGGGGTTGGGACCATGAGTTGCGTTGAGGAGAAGTCAGGTGGATACACAGCTGATAGTCCTACTGAATAGACTGTTAGAATTTGTATTATGGCAAGAAAAAAGCAGCTAAGTAAAGAAAAACGAGTGGCTATCATTACTTTAAGGAATGAAGGTCAGTCAGTCAGCCGAAAAATTGGGAAAACTTTGAAAGTAAGGGCTATTTGACCATGAAGGAGAGTGATGGGGTGCTGCGCCAGATGACCTGGCCTCCACAGTCACCGGACCTGAACCCAATCGAGATGGTTTGGGGTGAGCTGGACTGCAGAGTGAAGGTAAAAGGGCCAACAAGTGCTAAGCATCTCTGGGAACTCCTTCAAGACTGTTGGAAGACCATTTCAGGGGACTACCTCTTGAAGCTCATCAAGAGAATACCAAGAGTGTGCAAAGCAGTAATCAAAGCAAAAGGTGGCTACTTTGAAGAACCTAGAATATGACATATTTTCAGTTGTTTCACACTTGTTTGTTATGTATATAATTCCACATGTGTTAATTCATAGTTTTGATGACTTTATAGTCATGAAAATAAAGAAAACTCTTTGAATGAGAAGGTGTGTCCAAACTTTTGGTCTGTACTGTACATACACCATATATATGCAACACATATACACATAAATACCCCATGTATACACTACACACACATACCACAAAACTTTTAGAAAGCCTAAGGAGCTAAACTATCAATGTTGAAGTTTTTTTTTTTTTTTGCAGCGCTGGCCCACACCTCTAACTCCTCCAAATGTCTATCTGTACATCTCCCAACCCTGCTTAGTCTCCATTGTGCCCCACACACAGTACATAGTTATGCCAGATCTGGGATGGTTGGGAGGTATGCATACATAAACAGACTATATAGACACTACACTCATATAATCACATATACACCATACAGTATATAAATGACCCCTAGGCTACTCTTACAGTAGATTTACCTACACCATATACATTTTATACATATTTGTACCTAGCACTAAAGACATATTTGCATACATATTATATTCTGTGCTATCCAGAATACAGCACCACATTCCTCTTATATCAAGTGGCTTCTCCTCTGATGCAGACCTTCTTCTTCTTCTTCATCTTCTCCTTTGAGAGCAGACCGTCATGATGATTTTTCACCCATCTCTTGTCTCTGCAGTTTGACAAAAGACATCTTAGGTTCCTACTTTTCCATCATCCTCATACCTTCTTAACAACTCACCTGCCACCTTCAATAATAATAATAATAATAATAATAATAATAATTATGTGCACTAGTTCAAAAATGCTCCCGTTCTGTGTGCCAGTACAAAAATTTCCCTCAGTGCCCCCAGTTGACCTAATGTACCCATAGTGCCCCCATAATGTATGCAAGTATAAAACACCCCTATATAATGTGCCTGGTAAAAGCTCACATAGTGCTCCTCTCCTCTTCCCCAAAGTGCCCCCATAATGTGCCAGTACAAGATTCCCCCATAGTGTTCCCCAGAATGTGCTAGTATAAATGCCCCTTTTTAGTGCCCCCATAGTGTGCCTATATAATATGCCCCCATAGTATTCTTCCTCTCCTCCAACACCATAGTGTCCCCATAATGTGCCAGTATAAGATGCCCCCATAGTGTTCCCTATGTGCTAGCAATGCCCCCAGTAGATGCCCCCATGTGCCAGCAATGCGCCCAGTAGATGCCCCCATAGTGTCCACATGTGCCAGCAATGTACCCAGTAGATGCCCCCCATAGTGTCCCTAATGATGTGCCAGTAGATGCCCCTATAGTATCCCCATGTGCCAGCAATGTCCCTAGTAGATACCATCATAGTGTCCCTATGTGCCAGCAATGCCCCCAGTAGATGCCCCATAGTGTCCCCCATGTGCCAGCAATGTCCCCAGTAGATGCCCCCATAGTGTCCCCTTTGTGCCAGCTATGCTCCCAGTAGATGCTTCCATAGTGTCCCCCATATGCCAGCAATGCCCCCCAGTAGATACCCCCATAGTGTCCCCAATAATGTGCCAGCAGATGCCCCCATAGTGTCCTCATGTGCCAGAAATGTCTGCAGTAGATGCCCTTATAGTGTCCCCATGTGCCAGCATTGCCCCCAGTAGATGCCCCCATAGTGTCCCCCATGTGCCAGCAATGCCCCCAGTAGATACCACCATAGTGTCCCCTTTGTGCCAGCCATGCCCCAGTAGATGCTTCCATAGTGTCCCCCATATGCCAGCAATGCCCCCAGTAGATACCCCCATAGGCTCCCCCATGTGTTAGCCATGCAGCCAGTAGATACTCCCATAATGTTGCATATGTGCAAACAATGCCCCCACAGAAAAGCAAAAAAAAAAATAATTACCTCCACCCTGTCAGCGATGTGATGCAGGCCTCTTCCGGCCTGTGTCCCGCAATCTCCCTTGCCCTGCTGCAGTGTTCATCTGCATCGCCGTCCTGAGGACGGTGATACAGATGAATGTAGGGAGATGACGAGCACTTCTACAATGCAAGCGCTCATCTTCCGCCGCACTGGATCGGAATTCAGCCGGTTTTCCGATCCAGCTGGAATTTTAACAATCGGATCTGTAGAACCGGAGAGAACCGGCTGAATCCCATGCCTGGCCAGATGGTTGCTTAAACGAGGACCTCTTCTGACATCTATATTTTAGTGAACACTGGAATTCCATTGTGGCTCATCTTTTCTTAGATCTTTACATTGTGATATTTCTCTTTTATTCTTCCTAGAAATGCATGAATTAATTGATAAATGAGTGAAGACGGTTAGGGGTGTGTCCTTACTTTCCATTAAACCATTACTGTTATTCCTCCTAGAAATTTACAAATAAATTGTCAGCTAGGTTTTACCATTGTCTTTAACAAAGAATATTGCTTCTTTGTTAAAGACAATGGTAACACCCAGATGACAATTTATTTGCAAATTTCTAGGAGGAATAACAGTAATGGCTTAATGGAAAGTTCTAAGAAAATATGCACCATAATTTTTATGTTATGGGCAAGTTGCTAATATAGATATGTCAGGAGTGGTGATAGATCCTCTTTAAACCATTCGATCCACAAGGATGATTGTGCTTAAAAGGGTTTTCCAAGATTTTAATACTGATGACCTATTCTCAGGATAGGTCATCAGCATCTGGTCAGTGGGGGTCCCGGGATCCCCATCAATCAGCTGCTTGATAAGGCACCAATGCTTTTGTGACAACTGCAGCCTATCCTGAGGATAGGTCATCAGTATTAAAATCTCAAAAACCCCTTTAAAGGGAATTTATCATCATGAGTGTGGACTAGTATCTGCTTTAATACATCAGTATTACTGCACTAAAAGCTGCGCAGAAATACCTTGCACATGTGCACAGTAGTTCTCTCCGTTATGCTAGCATGGCACGACAGTCCTGATAGTACTATTCAAGTATTACAGCAGATAAAAGTCCAGAATCATGGTGACAGATTCCCTTTAAGATGAAAATGTCAATTAGATTGTGGATTATGTACAGAAGAAGTCAGTGAACAATTGTAGCCACTGTCTTGTGTTGCACACTGTGTGATAAGGCCCATTTAAGATCAGGAAGGATCACACAGGGCAGTTTTTATGCAGTTTTTGACTTGATTTTTTTTCTTTTAAGTGCAGTTGCAGTGACCCTACGGTTCACTGCTAAAGGGTTAGTACCGTGTTTGGAACTTTGAAATCTGTTGAAATGTTTACTGAGATGAACTGTGCACTATGTATCCCAAAAGGTTATGTATAGTTAGCAAATAGTTAATTGACAGTTATAAGTTACAATTGCTAGAGAGTGAGCTTGTCCTATGATCCCCTGGTTAGTTGGTATGGAGTCTGCTACTGAACAGGCAAGATACAACCTGTTTTGTGTGTGCTGCTAAAAAGGAGGCTAAGGCTACTTTCACACTAGAGTTTTTGCTGGATCCGGGAGGGTTCAGCAAAAACGCGTCGATTACTGATAATACAACCATCTGCATCCGTTATGAACAGATCCGGTTGTATTATCTTTAACATAGCCAAGACTGAACTCCATTAAAAGTCAATAGGGGAAGGATCCGTTTTCTGATGTGTCAGATTGTGTCAGAGAAAATGGATCAGTCCCCATTGACTTGCATTGTGGGTCATGACGCATCCGTCTTGCTCCGCATCCCAGGACGAAAAGCAAACAGCAGCAGTCTGCGATTTGCTCTCCGGTGTGAGAACAGAATGGAATGCTTTTAAAAGTTACGTTTTGTCCCCATTGTGCCAATGAATGGGGACAAAATTGAAGCATTTTTTTTTTCAGGTATTAAGACCCTATGACGTATCTCAATACTGGAAAATATTAACGTTAGTGTGAAAGTAGCCTAAGACAGAAGTTCTTCAAGAAAATACTATTCCTGAGAGTGGAAAACTGCGAGAAAAGCAACTTTGTAAGAATTATCCCCTGAGAGAAGGAAATGTGGGATATCTACAGAAAGTTGATGCCCATTAAAAAAAATGCCATGATGGACTGAAGTCAGTAAGGTAAACCCACATTCATGGGAACATATGGAAATAGATAATTGCTTCTGATGCATGCCACACTTGTCAAATAGACTAGCCATCAAACTGCACCCTGCAACTAGACACTACAGAAAGTATAGTGAGAGTAAGTTTAATGTTTCATGTTAAACTCTACTTTGTAAAATATTGAAACAAAGAAATGTATAAATCCGGTCACATTCGAATTATATTACCAATACTTTGTTGTAACTAAATTGCATGCAAATATTCTTAATGTTTGTATTTTTCATAAACTTACTCTTATGATTTAAGTGTAATATACACTGAAGAAACCTTAATAAAAATTATATTTGAAAGAAAGTATAGTGAGAGTAATTGCATGTCTTTGCTCAATTTGTGAAGATTTCTACTACCTATAGAAAGAGACTCAGGCAGGGCCATCATTACAGCCACCTCCTATATACAGCTTTTGGCAAAAGCTTACTCTGTGCAATATCTGAGAATTGTGCCTGCTGCTTGCATTGATACTGTAACTCCCATCATCTATTCAGTAAACAGAGACTCTATTTCAAATAAATGGGCCTGGTCATTTCCTCCACCATCCACTGTCCCTGCACCTGTTTTTCTGCCTGCACCCCACTACCCATCTAATATCAAGGGCACTCAGGCCACCACCCAGCAGGAGATCACCACTCCATTAACTGCCCACATGGCTCGGGAGATCTCTGCAGCCAGGATTACCCACAGTTAGGACTACAACCACCCTAATCACCTCAGCCACCACTCTCATACAGCTTCACTCCCCGTAACTCCCCCTGTGGGCCGGCTCGTGTTACAGTGCATTTATTTCCTCTATATATATATATCTTCCCTTTAAGATCCATTCCACTCCTGTTTTTGACTAAAAACTAGCAGATCAAAAATCTTCATTATGGCTATAGACATAGGTTATCACTTCAGATCTCCTAATTAGAGTTGAGCGAACACCTGGATGTTCGGGTTCGAGAAGTTCGGCCGAACTTCCCGGAAATGTTCGGGTTCGGGATCCGAACCCAACCCGAACCCCATTGAAGTCAATGGGGACCCGAACTTTTCGGCACTAAAAAGGCTGTAAAACAGCTCAGGAAAGAGCTAGAGGGCTGCAAAAGGCAGCAACATGTAGGTAAATCCCCTGCAAACAAATGTGGATAGGGAAATGAATTAAAATTAAAAATTAAAAAAATAAAAATTAACCAATATCAATTGGACAGAGGTCCCATAGCAGAGAATCTAGCTTCACGTCCGCAGAGAATCAGTCTCTTCATGCCATAGCAAAGAATCTGGCTTCATGTCAGCAGAGAATCAGTCTCTTCATGCCATAGCAGAGAATCTGGCTTCATGTCAGCACAGAATCAGTCTTCATGTCATAGCAGAGAATCAGGCTTCACGTCACCCACCACTGGAACAGGCCACTGTCACACATTTAGGCCCCGGCACCCAGACAGAGGAGAGAGGTCCCGTAACAGAGAATCAGGCATTATGTCAGCGCAGAATCAGTCTTCATATCATAGCAGAGAATCAGGCTTCACGTCACCCACCACTGGAACAGGCCACTGTCACATATTTAGGCCCCGGCACCCAGACAGCGGAGAGAGGTCCCGTAACAGAGAATCTGGCCTTATGTCAGCACAGAATCAGTCTTCATGTCATAGCAGAGAATCAGGCTTCACGTCACCCACCACTGGAACAGGCCACTGTCACACATTTAGGCCCAGGCACCCAGGCAGAGGAGAGAGGTCCCGTAACAGAGAATCTGGCCTTATGTCAGCACAGAATCAGTCTTCATGTCATAGCAGAGAATCAGGCTTCACGTCACCCACCACTGGAACAGGCCACTGTCACACATTTAGGCCCCGGCACCCAGACAGAGGAGAGAGGTCCCGTAACAGAGAATCAGGCCTTATGTAAGCGCAGAATCAGTCTTCATGTCATAGCAGAGAATCAGGCTTCACGTCACCCACCACTGGAACAGGCCACTGTCACATATTTAGGCCCCGGCACCCAGACAGAGGAGAGAGGTCCCGTAACAGAGAATCTGGCCTTATGTCAGCACAGAATCAGTCTTCATGTCATAGCAGAGAATCAGGCTTCACGTCACCCACCACTGGAACAGGCCACTGTCACACATTTAGGCCCCAGCACCCAGACAGAGGAGAGAGGTCCCGTAACAGAGAATCTGGCCTTATGTCAGCACAGAATCAGTCTTCATGTCATAGCAGAGAATCAGGCTTCACGTCACCCACCACTGGAACAGGCCACTGTCACATATTTAGGCCCCGTCTCCCAGGCAGAGGAGAGAGGTCCCGTAACAGAGAATCTGGCCTTATGTCAGCACAGAATCAGTCTTCATGTCATAGCAGAGAATCAGGCTTCACGTCACCCACCACTGGAACAGGCCACTGTCACACATTTAGGCCCAGGCACCCAGACAGAGGAGAGAGGTCCCATAACAGAGAATCTGGCCTTATGTAAGCGCAGAATCAGTCTTCATGTCATAGCAGAGAATCAGGCTTCACGTCACCCACCACTGGAACAGGCCACTGTCACATATTTAGGCCCCGGCACCCAGACAGAGGAGAGAGGTCCCGTAACAGAGAATCTGGCCTTATGTCAGCAGAGAATCAGTCTTCATGTCATAGCAGAGAATCAGGCTTCACGTCACCCACCACTGGAAGAGGCCACTGTCACATATTTAGGCCCAGGCACCCAGGCAGAGAAGAGAGATCCCGTAACAGAGAATCTGGCCTTATGTCAGCACAGAATCAGTCTTCATGTCATAGCAGAGAATCAGGCTTCACGTCACCCACCACTGGAACAGGCCACTGTCACACATTTAGGCCCCGGCACCCAGACAGAGGAGAGAGGTCCCGTAACAGAGAATCTGGCCTTATGTCAGCACAGAATCAGTCTTCATGTCATAGCAGAGAATCAGGCTTCACGTCACCCACCACTGGAACAGGCCACTGTCACATATTTAGGCCCAGGCACCCAGGCAGACGAGAGAGGTCCCGTAACAGAGAATCTGGACTTATGTCAGCACAGAATCAGTCTTCATGTCATAGCAGAGAATCAGGCTTCACGTCACCCACCACTGGAACAGGCCACTGTCAAACATTTAGGCCCCGGCACCCAGACAGAGGAGAGAGGTCCTGTAACAGAGAATCAGGCCTTATGTCAGCGCAGAATCAGTCTTCATGTCATAGCAGAGAATCAGGCTTCACGTCACCCACCACTGGAACAGGCCACTGTCACATATTTAGGCCCAGGCACCCAGGCAGAGGAGAGAGGTCCCGTAACAGAGAATCTGGCCTCATGTCAGCACAGAATCAGTCTTCATGTCATAGCAGAGAATCAGGCTTCACGTCACCCACCACTGGAACAGGCCACTGTCACACATATAGGCCCCGGCACCCAGACAGAGGAGAGAGGTCCCGTAACAGAGAATCAGGCCTTATGTCAGCGCAGAATTAGTCTTCATGTCATAGCAGAGAATCAGGCTTCACGTCACCCACCACTAGAACAGGCCACTGTCACATATTTAGGCCCAGGCACCCAGGCAGAGGAGAGAGGTCCCGTAACAGAGAATCTGGCCTTATGTCAGCACATAATCAGTCTTCATGTCATAGCAGAGAATCAGGCTTCACGTCACCCACCACTTGAACAGGCCACTGTCACACATTTAGGCCCCGGCACCCAGACAGAGGAGAGGTTCAATCAACTTTAAGTTGCCCCGCAATATAATGGTAAAATGAAATTAAAAATAGTATTGAATGAGGAAGTGCCCTGGAGTAGAATAATATATTGTTAAGGGGAGGTAGTTAATATCTAATCTGCACAAGGGATGGACAGGTCCTGTGGGATCCATGCCTGGTTCATTTTTATGAACGTCAGCTTGTCCACATTGGCTGTAGACAGGCGGCTGCGTTTGTCTGTAATGACGCCCCCTGCCGTGCTGAATACACATTCAGACAAAACGCTGGCCGCCGGGCAGGCCAGCACCTCCAAGGCATAAAAGGCTAGCTCTGGCCACGTGGACAATTTGGAGACCCAGAAGTAGAATGGGGCCGAACCATCAGTCAGTACGTGGAGGGGTGTGCACAGGTACTGTTCCACCATGTTAGTGAAATGTTGCCTCCTGCTAACACGTTCCGTATCAGGTGGTGGTGCTGTTAGCTGTGGCGTGGTGACAAATCTTTTCCACATCTCTGCCATGCTAACCCTGCCCTCAGAGGAGCTGGCCGTGACACAGCTGCGTTGGCGACCTCTTACTCCTCCTCTGCCTTCACCATGGGCTTCCACTGGTTCCCCTGTGACATTTGGGAATGCTCTCAGTAGCGCGTCTACCAACGTGCGCTTTTACTCGCGCATCTTCCTATCACGCTCCAGTGTAGGAAGTAAGGTGGGCACATTGTCTTTGTACCGGGGATCCAGCAGGGTGGCAACCCAGTAGTCCGCACACGTTAAAATGTGGGCAACTCTGCTGTCGTTGCGCAGGCACTGCAGCATGTAGTCGCTCATGTGTGCCAGGCTGCCCAGAGGTAAGGACAAGCTGTCCTCTGTGGGAGGCATATCATCATCGTCCTGTGTTTCCCCCCAGCCACGCACCAGTGATGGGCCCGAGCTGCTTTGGGTGCCACCCCGCTGTGAACATGCTTCATCCTCATCCTCCTCCACCTCCTCCTCATCCTCGTCCTCCAGTAGTGGGCCCTGTCTGGCCACATTTGTCCCTGGCCTCTGCTGTTGCAAAAAACCTCCCTCTGAGTCACTTCGAAGAGACTGGCCTGAAAGTGCTAAAAATGACCCCTCTTCCTCCTCCTCCTCCTGGGCCACCTCCTCTTCCATCATCGCCCTAAGTGTTTTCTCAAGGAGACATAGAAGTGGTATTGTAACGCTGATAACGGCGTCATCGCCACTGGCCATGTTGGTGGAGTACTCGAAACAGCGCAACAGGGCACACAGGTCTCGCATGGAGGCCCAGTCATTGGTGGTGAAGTAGGGCTGATCCGCAGTGCGACTGACCCGTGCGTGCTGCAGCTGAAACTCCACTATGGCCTGCTGCTGCTCGCACAGTCTGTCCAGCATGTGCAAGGTAGAGTTCCACCTGGTGGGCACATCGCATATGAGGCGGTGAGCGGGAAGGCCGAAGTTACGCTGTAGCGCAGACAGGCGTGCAGCGGCAGGGTGTGAACGCCGGAAGCGCGAACAGACGGCCCGCACTTTATGCAGCAGCTCTGACATGTCGGGGTAGTTGCGAATGAACTTCTGCACCACCAAATTCAGCACATGCGCCAGGCAAGGGATGTACGTCAAACCGGCTAGTCCCAGAGCTGCAACGAGATTTCGCCCATTATCGCACACCACCAGGCTGGGCTTGAGGCTCACCGGCAGCAACCACTCGTCGGTCTGTTGTTCTATACCCCGCCACAACTCCTGTGCGGTGTGGGGCCTGTCCCCCAAACATATGAGTTTCAGAACAGCCTGCTGACGTTTACCCCGGGCTGTGCTGAAGTTGGTGGTGAAGGTGTGTGGCTGACTGGATGAGCAGGTGGAAGAAGAGGAGGAGGAAGCTGAGTAGGAGGAGGAGGAGACAGGAGGCAAAGAATGTTGCCCTGCGATCCTTGGCGGCGGAAGGACGTGCGCCAAACAGCTCTCCGCCTGGGGCCCAGCCGCCACTACATTTACCCAGTGTGCAGTTAGGGAGATATAGCGTCCCTGGCCGTGCTTACTGGTCCACGTATCTGTGGTTAGGTGGACCTTGCCACAGATGGCGTTGCGCAGTGCACACTTGATTTTATCGGACACTTGTGCAGGGAAGGCACGGCTCTCTTGGAGAAGTAGTGTCGGCTGGGAACAACATACTGTGGGACAGCAAGCGACATGAGCTGTTTGAAGCTGTGTGTGTCCACCAGCCTAAATGACAGCATTTCATAGGCCAGTAGTTTAGAAATGCTGGCATTCAGGGCCAGGGATCGAGGGTGGCTAGGTGGGAATTTACGCTTTCTCTCAAATGTTTGTGAGATGGAGAGCTGAACGCTGCCGTGTGACATGGTTGAGATGCTTGGTGACGCAGGTAGTGGTGTTGGTGGTACATCCCATGTTTGCTGGGCGGCAGGTGCCAACGTTCCTCCAGAGGCGGAGGAAGAGGCCGAGGCGGCGGCAGCAGCAGAAGAGGCCGAGGCGGCAGCAGCAGAAGAGGTAGCAGGCGGAGCCTGAGTGACTTCATTGTTTTTAAGGTGTTTACTCCACTGCAGTTCATGCTTTGCATGCAGGTGCCTGGTCATGCAGGTTGTGCTAAGGTTCAGAACGTTAATGCCTCGCTTCAGGCTCTGATGGCACAGCGTGCAAACCACTCGGGTCTTGTCGTCAGCACATTGTTTGAAGTAGTGCTATGCCAGGGAACTCCTTGAAGCTGCCTTTGGGGTGCTCGGTCCCAGATGGCGGCGGTCAGTAGCAGGCGGAGTCTCTTGGCGGCGGGTGTTCTGATTTTGCCCACTGCTCCCTCTTTTGCTACGCTGTTGGCTCGGTCTCACCACTGCCTCTTCCTCCGAACTGTGAAAGTCAGTGGCACGACCTTCATTCCATGTGGGGTCTAGGACCTCATCGTCCCCTGCATCGTCTTCCACCCAGTCTTGATCCCTGACCTCCTGTTCAGTCTGCACACTGCAGAAAGACGCAGCAGTTGGCACCTGTGTTTCGTCATCATCAGAGACCTGCTGAGGTGGTATTCCCATGTCCTCATCATCAGGAAAAATAAGTGGTTGTGCATTCTATCTCTTCCACCCCTGGGGAAGGGCTAGGTGGATGCCCTTGGGAAACCCTGGCAGCAGAGTCTTCAAACAGCTTAAGAGACTGCTGCATAACTTGAGGCTCAGACAGTTTCCCTGATATGCATGGGGGTTATGTGACAGACCGATGGGCTTGGTTTTCATGCGCCATCTGTGCGCTTTCTGCAGAAGACTGGGTGGGAGATAATGTGAACGTGCTGGATCCACTGTCGGCCACCCAATTGACTAATGCCTGTACCTGCTCAGGCCTTACCATCCTTAGAACGGCATTGGGCCCCACCAAATATCGCTGTAAATTCTGCTGGCTACTGGGACCTGAGGTAGTTGGTTCACTAGGACGTGTGGCTATGGCAGAACGGCGACGTCCTCTCCCAGCACCAGAGGGTCCACTAACACCACCACGACCATGTCCATGTCCGCGTCCCTTATTAGATGTTTTCCTCATTGTTCCCGTTCACCACAATTTTGAGAATGGCAAATATGGGAATAGTTTTTCAACCCAGAACAAAAACTGTGCTTTTACGGTCACTACAAATAACTTGACCAGCTAAAACAGTACAGATTTGGTTGAATAGAAATGTGAGGCCTATTTTTTTTTGCGCTATGTGACAGGTATACGTTTAATCACAGAATTAGACTTGTATCTGCACGGTAGCGTGTGTGTTAAGTTTTTCTGAATGACACTATCAGCACCTTGAATCTAAGATATCCTTTTTGGGATAGATTTCAAGTAGGCCTGATATAGCATAAACTACTTATTTTGAGAATGGCAAATTTGGGAATAGTTTTTCAACCCAGAACAAAAACTGTGCTTTTACGGTCACTACAAATAACTTGACCAGCTAAAACAGTACAGATTTGGTTGAATAGAAATGTGAGGCCTATTTTTTTTTGCGCTGTGTGACAGGTATACGTTTAATCACAGAATTAGACTTGTATCTGCACGGTAGCGTGTGTGTTAAGTTTTTCTGAATGACACTATCAGCACCTTGAATCTAAGATATCCTTTTTGGGATAGATTTCAAGTAGGCCTGATATAGCGTAAACTACTTATTTTGAGAATGGCAAATTTGGGAATACTTTTTCAACCCAGAACAAAAACTGTGCTTTTACGGTCACTTCAAATAACTTGACCAGCTAAAACAGTACAGATTTGGTTGAATAGAAATGTGAGGCCTATTTTTTTTTGCGCTGTGTGACAGGTATACGTTTAATCACAGAATTAGACTTGTATCTGCACGGTAGCGTGTGTGTTAAGTTTTTCTGAATGACACTATCAGCACCTTGAATCTAAGATATCCTTTTTGGGATAGATTTCAAGTAGGCCTGATATAGCATAAACTACTTATTTTGAGAATGGCAAATTTGGGAATAGTTTTTCAACCAAGAACAAAAACTGTGCTTTTACGGTCACTACAAATAACTTGACCAGCTAAAACAGTACAGATTTGGTTGAATAGAAATGTGAGGCCTATTTTTTTTTGCGCTGTGTGACAGGTATACGTTTAATCACAGAATTAGACTTGTATCTGCACGGTAGCGTGTGTGTTACGTTTTTCTGAATGACACTATCAGCACCTTGAATCTAAGATATCCTTTTTGGGATAGATTTCAAGTAGGCCTGATATAGCATAAACTACTTATTTTGAGAATGGCAAATTTGGGAATAGTTTTTCAACCCAGAACAAAAACTGTGCATTTACGGTCACTTCAAATAACTTGACCAGCTAAAACAGTACAGATTTGGTTGAATAGAAATGTGAGGCCTATTTTTTTTTGCGCTGTGTGACAGGTATACGTTTAATCACAGAATTAGACTTGTATCTGCACGGTAGAGTGTGTGTTAAGTTTTTCTGAATGACACTATCAGCACCTTGAATCTAAGATATCCTTTTTGGGATAGATTTCAAGTAGGCCTGATATAGCATAAACTACTTATTTTGAGAATGGCAAACTTGGGAATAGTTTTTCAACCCAGAACAAAAACTGTGCTTTTACGGTGACTACAAATAACTTGACCAGCTAAAACAGTACAGATTTGGTTGAATAGAAATGTGAGGCCTATTTTTTTTTGCGCTGTGTGACAGGTATTCGTTTAATCACAGATTTAGACTTGTATCTGCACGGTAGCGTGTGTGTTAAGTTTTTCTGAATGACACTATCAGCACCTTGAATCTAAGATATCCTTTTTGGGTTAGATTTCAAGTAGGCCTGATATAGCATAAACTACTTATTTTGAGAATGGCAAATTTGGGAATAGTTTTTCAACCCAGAACAAAAACTGTGCTTTTACGGTCACTACAAATAACTTGACCAGCTAAAACAGTACAGATTTGGTTGAATAGAAATGTGAGGCCTATTTTTTTTTGCGCTGTGTGACAGGTATACGTTTAATCACAGAATTAGACTTGTATCTGCACGGTAGCGTGTGTGTTAAGTTTTTCTGAATGACACTATCAGCACCTTGAATCTAAGATATCCTTTTTGGGATAGATTTCAAGTAGGCCTGATATAGCATAAACTACTTATTTTGAGAATGGCAAATTTGGGAATAGTTTTTCAACCAAGAACAAAAACTGTGCTTTTACGGTCACTACAAATAACTTGACCAGCTAAAACAGTACAGATTTGGTTGAATAGAAATGTGAGGCCTATTTTTTTTTGCGCTGTGTGACAGGTATACGTTTAATCACAGAATTAGACTTGTATCTGCACGGTAGCGTGTGTGTTAAGTTTTTCTGAATGACACTATCGGCACCTTGAATCTAAGATATCCTTTTTGGGATAGATTTCAAGTAGGCCTGATATAGCATAAACTACTTATTTTGAGAATGGCAAATTTGGGAATAGTTTTTCAACCAAGAACAAAAACTGTGCTTTTACGGTCACTACAAATAACTTGACCAGCTAAAACAGTACAGATTTGGTTGAATAGAAATGTGAGGCCTATTTTTTTTTGCGCTGTGTGACAGGTATACGTTTAATCACAGAATTAGACTTGTATCTGCACGGTAGCGTGTGTGTTACGTTTTTCTGAATGACACTATCAGCACCTTGAATCTAAGATATCCTTTTTGGGATAGATTTCAAGTAGGCCTGATATAGCATAAACTACTTATTTTGAGAATGGCAAATTTGGGAATAGTTTTTCAACCCAGAACAAAAACTGTGCATTTACGGTCACTACAAATAATTTGACCAGCTAAAACAGTACAGATTTGGTTGAATAGAAATGTGAGGCCTATTTTTTTTGCGCTGTGTGACAGGTATACGTTTAATCACAGAATTAGACTTGTATCTGCACGGTAGCGTGTGTGTTAAGTTTTTCTGAATGACACTATCAGCACCTTGAATCTAAGGTATCCTTTTTGGGATAGATTTCAAGTAGGCCTGATATAGCGTAAACTACTTATTTTGAGAATGGCAAATTTGGGAATACTTTTTCAACCAAGAACAAAAACTGTGCTTTTACGGTCACTTCAAATAACTTGACCAGCTAAAACAGTACAGATTTGGTTGAATAGAAATGTGAGGCCTATTTTTTTTTGCGCTGTGTGACAGGTATACGTTTAATCACAGAATTAGACTTGTATCTGCACGGTAGCGTGTGTGTTACGTTTTTCTGAATGACACTATCAGCACCTTGAATCTAAGATATCCTTTTTAGGATAGATTTCAAGTAGGCCTGATATAGCATAAACTACTTATTTTGAGAATGGCAAATTTGGGAATAGTTTTTCAACCCAGAACCAAAACTGTGCATTTACGGTCACTTCAAATAACTTGACCAGCTAAAACAGTACAGATTTGGTTGAATAGAAATGTGAGGCCTATTTTTTTTTGCGCTGTGTGACAGGTATACGTTTAATCACAGAATTAGACTTGTATCTGCACGGTAGAGTGTGTGTTAAGTTTTTCTGAATGACACTATCAGCACCTTGAATCTAAGATATCCTTTTTGGGATAGATTTCAAGTAGGCCTGATATAGCATAAACTACTTATTTTGAGAATGGCAAACTTGGGAATAGTTTTTCAACCCAGAACAAAAACTGTGCTTTTACGGTGACTACAAATAACTTGACCAGCTAAAACAGTACAGATTTGGTTGAATAGAAATGTGAGGCCTATTTTTTTTTGCGCTGTGTGACAGGTATACGTTTAATCACAGAATTAGACTTGTATCTGCACGGTAGCGTGTGTGTTAAGTTTTTCTGAATGACACTATCAGCACCTTGAATCTAAGATATCCTTTTTGGGATAGATTTCAAGTAGGCCTGATATAGCATAAACTACTTATTTTGAGAATGGCAAATTTGGGAATAGTTTTTCAACCAAGAACAAAAACTGTGCTTTTACGGTCACTACAAATAACTTGACCAGCTAAAACAGTACAGATTTGGTTGAATAGAAATGTGAGGCCTATTTTTTTTTGCGCTGTGTGACAGGTATACGTTTAATCACAGAATTAGACTTGTATCTGCACGGTAGCGTGTGTGTTAAGTTTTTCTGAATGACTCTATCGGCACCTTGAATCTAAGATATCCTTTTTGGGATAGATTTCAAGTAGGCCTGATATAGCATAAACTACTTATTTTGAGAATGGCAAATTTGGGAATAGTTTTTCAACCAAGAACAAAAACTGTGCTTTTACGGTCACTACAAATAACTTGACCAGCTAAAACAGTACAGATTTGGTTGAATAGAAATGTGAGGCCTATTTTTTTTTGCGCTGTGTGACAGGTATACGTTTAATCACAGAATTAGACTTGTATCTGCACGGTAGCGTGTGTGTTACGTTTTTCTGAATGACACTATCAGCACCTTGAATCTAAGATATCCTTTTTGGGATAGATTTCAAGTAGGCCTGATATAGCATAAACTACTTATTTTGAGAATGGCAAATTTGGGAATAGTTTTTCAACCCAGAACAAAAACTGTGCATTTACGGTCACTACAAATAATTTGACCAGCTAAAACAGTACAGATTTGGTTGAATAGAAATGTGAGGCCTATTTTTTTTGCGCTGTGTGACAGGTATACGTTTAATCACAGAATTAGACTTGTATCTGCACGGTAGCGTGTGTGTTAAGTTTTTCTGAATGACACTATCAGCACCTTGAATCTAAGGTATCCTTTTTGGGATAGATTTCAAGTAGGCCTGATATAGCGTAAACTACTTATTTTGAGAATGGCAAATTTGGGAATACTTTTTCAACCAAGAACAAAAACTGTGCTTTTACGGTCACTTCAAATAACTTGACCAGCTAAAACAGTACAGATTTGGTTGAATAGAAATGTGAGGCCTATTTTTTTTTGCGCTGTGTGACAGGTATACGTTTAATCACAGAATTAGACTTGTATCTGCACGGTAGCGTGTGTGTTACGTTTTTCTGAATGACACTATCAGCACCTTGAATCTAAGATATCCTTTTTGGGATAGATTTCAAGTAGGCCTGATATAGCATAAACTACTTATTTTGAGAATGGCAAATTTGGGAATAGTTTTTCAACCCAGAACCAAAACTGTGCATTTACGGTCACTTCAAATAACTTGACCAGCTAAAACAGTACAGATTTGGTTGAATAGAAATGTGAGGCCTATTTTTTTTTGCGCTGTGTGACAGGTATACGTTTAATCACAGAATTAGACTTGTATCTGCACGGTAGAGTGTGTGTTAAGTTTTTCTGAATGACACTATCAGCACCTTGAATCTAAGATATCCTTTTTGGGATAGATTTCAAGTAGGCCTGATATAGCATAAACTACTTATTTTGAGAATGGCAAACTTGGGAATAGTTTTTCAACCCAGAACAAAAACTGTGCTTTTACGGTGACTACAAATAACTTGACCAGCTAAAACAGTACAGATTTGGTTGAATAGAAATGTGAGGCCTATTTTTTTTTGCGCTTTGTGACAGGTATTCGTTTAATCACAGATTTAGACTTGTATCTGCACGGTAGCGTGTGTGTTAAGTTTTTCTGAATGACACTATCAGCACCTTGAATCTAAGATATCCTTTTTGGGTTAGATTTCAAGTAGGCCTGATATAGCATAAACTACTTATTTTGAGAATGGCAAATTTGGGAATAGTTTTTCAACCCAGAACAAAAACTGTGCTTTTACGGTCACTACAAATAACTTGACCAGCTAAAACAGTACAGATTTGGTTGAATAGAAATGTGAGGCCTATTTTTTTTTGCGCTGTGTGACAGGTATACGTTTAATCACAGAATTAGACTTGTATCTGCACGGTAGCGTGTGTGTTAAGTTTTTCTGAATGACACTATCAGCACCTTGAATCTAAGATATCCTTTTTGGGATAGATTTCAAGTAGGCCTGATATAGCATAAACTACTTATTTTGAGAATGGCAAATTTGGGAATAGTTTTTCAACCAAGAACAAAAACTGTGCTTTTACGGTCACTTCAAATAACTTGACCAGCTAAAACAGTACAGATTTGGTTGAATAGAAATGTGAGGCCTATTTTTTTTTGCGCTGTGTGACAGGTATACGTTTAATCACAGAATTAGACTTGTATCTGCACGGTAGCGTGTGTGTTAAGTTTTTCTGAATGACACTATCAGCACCTTGAATCTAAGATATCCTTTTTGGGATAGATTTCAAGTAGGCCTGATATAGCATAAACTACTTATTTTGAGAATGGCAAATTTGGGAATAGTTTTTCAACCAAGAACAAAAACTGTGCTTTTACGGTCACTACAAATAACTTGACCAGCTAAAACAGTACAGATTTGGTTGAATAGAAATGTGAGGCCTATTTTTTTTTTGCGCTGTGTGACAGGTATACGTTTAATCACAGAATTAGACTTGTATCTGCACGGTAGCGTGTGTGTTACGTTTTTCTGAATGACACTATCAGCACCTTGAATCTAAGATATCCTTTTTGGGATAGATTTCAAGTAGGCCTGATATAGCATAAACTACTTATTTTGAGAATGGCAAATTTGGGAATAGTTTTTCAACCCAGAACAAAAACTGTGCATTTACGGTCACTACAAATAACTTGACCAGCTAAAACAGTACAGATTTGGTTGAATAGAAATGTGAGGCCTATTTTTTTTTGCGCTGTGTGACAGGTATACGTTTAATCACAGAATTAGACTTGTATCTGCACGGTAGAGTGTGTGTTAAGTTTTTCTGAATGACACTATCAGCACCTTGAATCTAAGATATCCTTTTTGGGATAGATTTCAAGTAGGCCTGATATAGCATAAACTACTTATTTTGAGAATGGCAAACTTGGGAATAGTTTTTCAACCCAGAACAAAAACTGTGCTTTTACGGTCACTACAAATAACTTGACCAGCTAAAACAGTACAGATTTGGTTGAATAGAAATGTGAGGCCTATTTTTTTTTGCGCTGTGTGACAGGTATTCGTTTAATCACAGATTTAGACTTGTATCTGCACGGTAGCGTGTGTGTTAAGTTTTTCTGAATGACACTATCAGCACCTTGAATCTAAGATATCCTTTTTGGGTTAGATTTCAAGTAGGCCTGATATAGCATAAACTACTTATTTTGAGAATGGCAAATTTGGGAATAGTTTTTCAACCCAGAACAAAAACTGTGCTTTTACGGTGACTACAAATAACTTGACCAGCTAAAACAGTACAGATTTGGTTGAATAGAAATGTGAGGCCTATTTTTTTTTGCGCTGTGTGACAGGTATACGTTTAATCACAGAATTAGACTTGTATCTGCACGGTAGCGTGTGTGTTAAGTTTTTCTGAATGACACTATCAGCACCTTGAATCTAAGATATCCTTTTTGGGATAGATTTCAAGTAGGCCTGATATAGCATAAACTACTTATTTTGAGAATGGCAAATTTGGGAATAGTTTTTCAACCAAGAACAAAAACTGTGCTTTTACGGTCACTACAAATAACTTGACCAGCTAAAACAGTACAGATTTGGTTGAATAGAAATGTGAGGCCTATTTTTTTTTTTGCGCTGTGTGACAGGTATACGTTTAATCACAGAATTAGACTTGTATCTGCACGGTAGCGTGTGTGTTACGTTTTTCTGAATGACACTATCAGCACCTTGAATCTAAGATATCCTTTTTGGGATAGATTTCAAGTAGGCCTGATATAGCATAAACTACTTATTTTGAGAATGGCAAATTTGGGAATAGTTTTTCAACCCAGAACAAAAAGTGTGCTTTTACGGTCATTACAAATAACTTGACCAGCTAAAACAGTACTGATTTGGAGGAATATAAATGTCAGGTCTATTTTTTAGGCGCTGGGTGACAGGCTCAACTTGCCCCTGATGTAGTATATGGCCAAAAAATAACCTCACTATTGATGGTTAAATGCACTTGGGTGACACAGGCTCATCCTGCACCTGATGTAGTATATGGCCAAAAATTAACCACACTGTTGATGGTTAAATGCACTTGGGTGACACAGGCTCAGCCTGCACCTGATGTAGTATATGGCCAAAAAATAACCACACTGTTGATGGTTAAATGCACTTGGGTGACACAGCCTCAGCCTGCACCTGATGAAGTATATGGCCAAAAAATAACCAGACTGTTGATGGTTAAATGCACTTCGGTGACACAGGCTCAGCCTGCAGCTGATGTAGGATATAGCAAAAAATAACCACACTATTGATGGTTAAAAGCACTTGGTGGTAGCTTGTGCTGGCGCACCACAAGCCACAAAATGGCCGCCGATCACCCCAGAAAAAAGTGATATAAAAACGCTCTGGGCAGCCTAAAAAAAGTGAGCAATTCGATATTAGCACTTCAATGATCCACAGCTGGAGATCGATCACAGAATGAAGTCTTTTGGAGGAGTTAATCTGCCTAATCTCACCCTAACGTCGCAGCAGCAACCTCTCCCTATGCTTGAATCAGCAGAGTGACGTGCAGCGCTACGTGACCCAAGCTTATATAGAGTCTGGGTCACATGCTGCACTGGCCAATCACAGCCATGCCAATAGTAGGCAAGGCTGTGATGGCCTCTTGGGGCAAGTAGTATGACGCTTGTTGATTGGCTGCTTTGCAGCCTTTCAAAAAGCGCCAAGAAAGCGCCGAACACCGAACCCGAACCCGGACTTTTACGAAAATGTTCGGGTTCGCTCATCCCTACTCCTAATATATATTCTTGCTCCCATCGGCCAAGGAAGCTGCTGCCAGACAATTCCCACCATGGCTTATCTTCTGGAGAACACAAAGGATTGGGTAGTTGAAATCCCACTGCACGTTCCTTATCTCTCTTGACATCTGTAATTGGGACAGAGTTGGCAGACCTCTATACACATTAAATAGTTGGCCCTTCCTGCCAAAATCGGCATGGTTGCCATCCAACACTTAGGGGGATATTTATCAAACTGGTGTAAAAGAAAACTGACCTAGTTGCCCATAGCAACCAATTAGATAGCATCTTTCATTTTCCAAAGGAGCTTTGAAAAATGAAAGGTGGAATCTGATTGGTTGCTACGGGCAACTTAGCCCCTTTTCCTTTACACTAGATAATTATCCCACTTAATATTCATGACTAGCTTATGTTAACCAAGACTAAATTCACTTTTAGACAATGCTATAGTTTGGTGTGTAGTGTCATTTGTATAGTTATTTTTATTTTATATACTTCAATCTTGTATTAATTTTTCTTTTGTAAAACTAAACATGTACGAAAAATAAGAGAACAAAAGGTAACATTATCAAACTTCTGCCTAACTGGAATATTTTACACATTTCTTACCTAGATATTCACAAGTGTTGTTAAACTTTTTATTAAAAGATTTTTCTGTTCAAAGGAATGCAGAGATGCTATTTTACAGAGTATCATATTTATTCAACATTAGCAGGAAGACCTATATCCACAGTGGGGGGGCGTGGCTTGGCCGCTGAGAGGAATGGCCGCTTGATCTCACAGCTCCTGCACCTCAGCGTGTTCAGAGAAGCTTCCCAGAGCTACGGACTCTGCCTCCTCTGTGCCTGCATTGGCGATAAAAGCTGGACACCTTCCTGGACAACATGGGCAAGTCGAAAAGGCAGCTTCCCAGGCTGCAAAGCGGAAACCTTGATGGCTTCTTTGAGCGGGGCCCAGCTAAAGATGGCGCGGGCTCCCGCACCGGAATGCGTACCTCATCTCCTCATGGCAGCGCGTCGCCGAGAAGCCCTTCTGGATCCGCCTCACCTCCGCTAGAGCCCGACATCCTCTCTTTAACAGAAACGGAGTTTCCTTCGCTCCCACCGACGCCTAGTGACCTGGGAACCCCAGGGGCTACAGCTACTCAGAGCGGCGCCACTGCTGACCTGGCAGGGCTCTCTCCATCTTGCAGCCCCCAGAAACAAAAACCGCGTTTGGACACATCATGCCCTCCTGAGGTCAGTACGGGATCATGGGCACAAGTTGTGATGTCCCCAGCAGTGGTTCCTTTTAATGCATATCAGGCCTCAGATAAGCCCTTATGTGAAGATTCCATGAAAAATATGCTGATGGCCTTGCACCAGTCCCTGCGTGCAGACATGGCAGGGCTGATTAACCCCCTGGCGTCCAAAGTCAAAGAGACTTCAGATAAGCTTTTGCATGTGGAGAACAAAATGGCAGATTTTGCCACTTCACAGAACAACATTATAGATGCTCACAATGATTTAGCTGATGAACTGGAGACTGTTAAGAGCAAGCTAGCGGATATGGAGGACCGTTCCAGAAGGAACAATGTGAAATTCCGGGGTATTCCAGAAGAAATAGCGCCCCGAGATTTACAAGCATATCTCAAGAGCCTCATAAAAGCGTTGTTACCTAAAATACCGTTCCCTGACATGATCATCGATAGGGCACACAGACTTCCAAAACCACCACACCTTAGCGCTGATGTTCCAAGAGATACGATTGCTCGGATCCATTTCTTCCACACTAAGGAAGCCTTAATGTTAGCAGCTAGAAACTGCAACAAACTGCCTGCTCCTTTTCAAACAGTCAGACTTTTTGCTGATCTTTCCATGGCGACATTGAGACAAAGGAGAGAATTGCAACCGATCACCCTGGCTCTCAGGGATAATAATATTCCGTATAAGTGGGGCTATCCGCAGAAATTGCTGATCCGTAAAGATGAAAAAACTCACGTGGTGAAATCTGTCTCAGATGGACGAGAACTACTATTGTCATGGGACATTTCTCCCCAGATGGAAAGAAGAGGGAATCGTACCCGGGATGATAGAATATCCGCATTTGGTACTCGAGAGGACTGACTTCCCTACACGGAACTTACAAGGTTTCTGATAAAACACAAGGAAGCTGTTACCAATATAGTGCCACAGTCGACAGAGGTTTATTGACATGGAGACCAGATTGCATTCTTCACAACGGGTCTGTTGTCTAACCTTTTATTTTAGGTGTGGTCTCTATGCTGAAGGACTCCGTGTACTTGAGGCTCCTCTCAGCCTCATTAGTGGACTTACGCTACCTTTGTCGCACAGACGGGCTCTGCTGTCTGGTGTTTAACTTCTTCCTTCTGTTTTCCCTAACCCAATTATTTCTCTTCACCAATTGCCACTTTAACCATCTCTCTGTGGCTACTTGTCATTTCTGCTTATTGTTAGGCAGTTGCCTACTGTTATTGGAGTTGGTTTGATAATCTGTTATTGTCTGTCAGACCGTACTAAACTTGGTTCCTCCTTCCACTCATATGGGTCTTAAAATCCTATCACTGAACGTTAAAGGACTTAACTGTCCACAGAAGAGATCATATGTCTGGAAAGAGGCAACCAAAGCTGGAGCGGACCTCATTTGCATCCAGGAAACTCACTTACTACAGGCGGATGCTAAACGTGTGCATAATCGATCTTTTCCTCATGTATTGCATTCTCATTTTAGCAAGAAGTCTAGAGGGGTATTCATAGCTGTCAAGAACTCAGTGGCCTTTACTATCATCTCCTCAAAAGTGGACTCCAACGGCCGATACATCATCCTGGTATGTTCCATCAATAACATCACCTACACAATAGTCAATGTATATGCGCCTAACAATCGCCAAATTACTTTCCTGAGAAAATTACTGAAACAACTAAACTCATTGAAACAGGGAAAGGTAATTGTCTGTGGGGATTTTAACTCGGTGATGGATCGGTCGTTGGACACTTCCAACTTAACCAGGCGTTCTGGAGGGGACTTAGCCTCTCTCTTTCATGCAGAGGGACTCATTGATGTGTGGAGAGCTCAACATAGCGTGGAAAGAGATTACACATTTTTCTCTGCTCCTCATCTCTCATACTCACGTATTGATATGTTTCTTGTAGATCAAGCCACCTTATTGCATACAATTTCATTCGACATTGGGCTCATTCTATGGTCCGACCATGCCCCTATACTATTGACCTTAGAGGATTTATATCAGTTTCCACGTGCTCCCATATGGCGTAACGACACGTATTTATTTTCCAACCCTGATACAATTAAGGAGTTGTCTGCTGAGTTGCAGGAATTTTTCAACTTCAATGTTGAATATATCCTGTGGCAGTCCCATAAGGCTTTTATTAGAGGCTCCCTGATTAGATTAAAATGCAAATTGCGGAAAATTAGAGAAAGAGAGATATCTCAACTGCTTAAATCTATTGCAGATCTTGAAAATCGTAATAAGCTATTACCGACAACTCAAGTGTCCTCCTTACTGAAGGCAGAGAGAGATAAATTAGGAAGTCTGTTATCTCGTGACTATTCTAGATCCCTGCTCAGGTTGAGGTCGAGATATTATGCCCAGGGGAACAGAGCTGGCAAGCTACTGGCCAGTTAACTCAAGGCCCAGCAAACCAAATCAAAAATCCCATTCCTCATACATCCGACATCTAAAGCGAAGCTTCTAGATCCTAGAGACATTGCTGAACAATTCCGTAGCTATTATCACAGCCTTTATAACCTTAAAGAAACAGTTACTCTACCCGATAACTACTCTGAATTGGTGGAGAATTTTCTGAATCAATCTGATTTACCTACCCTTTCTCCCAACCAGCTTCTTTTGTTAAATGCCCCCCTCACGTCCCTTGAACTCCAAAAAATAGTAGTCATTCTCCCATCCGGTAAATCCCCAGGCCCAGACGGGTTGTCTAATGAGTACTACAAACATTTTTTTCCTGTACTGTCCCCCTATTTACTGGATATTTTCAATCGAGCTCTTGAGGGAACCCCATTCCCATCTGAGATGCTCACAGCCCTTATAGTTACCTTACCGAAACCTGGTAAACCCCCGGACACTCCTCAAAATTTCAGGCCAATCTCATTGCTGAATTCAGATATCAAACTTTTCGCCAAGTTGACTGCCAGTAGATTGTCAGCTATTCTCCCTTCCTTGATCAAAGACGACCAGACAGGATTTGTTAAGGGTCGTATTTCATCAGATAATACTAGGAGATTGATTAATCTGTTTGACCATGCTGAGTGTAATAATATCCAAATGTTGGCGGTGACGCTCGACGCTGAGAAAGCGTTCGACCGTTTACATTGGTCGTTCGCGTTCTCAGTCCTCCGCAAGATGGGTTTTCATGGTTGCATATTGAACGCTTTCTCTAGTTTATACGCCTCCCCTATGGCCAAAGTATGGGTTAATGGGGTGTTATCGGTCCCTTTCCAGATCACCAATGGGTCCCGTCAAGGGTGTCCCCTGTCACCCCTATTGTTCATCTTGGCTCTGGAGCCTTTAGCTCAGCGTATTAGAAGAACTTCCCTTGTTCAAGGAATAAATATTGGTGGAAGAGACCATAGAATCTCGCTATATGCTGACGACATCATCCTCACATTATCGAGCCCCCTCCAGTCGTTGAGATCCGCTTTTGACATAATAGCACATTTTGGCACACTTTCGTATTACAAGATCAATAATTAAAAGTCACAAGCTCTTTTACTTAATATCCCTCAGACAGATGCCAGGGAGCTAAAATCCAGTTTTTCACTAGACTGGCAGGATATGGAACTCCCATATTTGGGGATCAAGTTGACGTACCCCTGCTCTCTCCTATATAAACAGAATTACGAGCCTCTCCTTGAAACTATGTCATCTGATTTTTCCCTTTACACCATGAAAGATGTATCATGGGTTGGCAGGGTGGCAGCGTTTCAAATGATGACGCTCCCTAAATTGGTTTATATATTTAGAGCTCTCCCTATCCCAGTTCCTGACCAGTTTTTTCGAAAGGCGCAGGCAATATTATCCAAATATATTTGGAAATCATCTAAACCCAGAATTGCCCAAAGACAGCTTTTCCTAAGGAAAAAGGCCGGTGGTCTAGGACTGCCCTGTATAGGGGACTATCACAAGGCTATTGGCTTATCACTTGCCAGGGAATGGTGGGACAGAGACTGCGATAAAGCATGGCATCAAATTGAATCCCATTCACTTAAGGAGGGCTCGTTGAGGGATCTACTCATCAGTATATTGTGGAAGGGGAAAATTCCTGATCTTTCTCTCCGGACAATGAAACATGTAGGGAAGCTCTGGTTACACTTTCATAATACGTGTGCAGACTCTACCGACACCTTGTTTTCACACTTGGATACCCGTTCACTGGAATGGATTTTGAAAGATATCAATCTTAGCAGATGGCGGGATCATGGCTTCGAGAGAGTTTCTCAGCTTATTGGTCCTGAGGGTGTTCTCTCGTTTAACAAAGCTCAGCAGATGTTTCAGCTTTCAGCTGGAGAGATATTTAACTACCTTAGGGTAAAGCACCTACTGGAGTCTATTATTTCTAAGCCTCCCTCCGTACATGTGGGGATCCTTCAGCTTTATTATTCCCGAAACTTACTAAGGAAAGGAGCAACAGGAAATATATACGAATATATGGGAGACAAATCTAAGTTTGCTAAATCCAAACCATTCCTGAAATGGGAGCGAGACCTGGGTCGTACGTTCTCTGGAGAGGACTGGACCTGTGCAATAAGTTTCTTGACCTCTAACTTTAAATGTGTTACACATTATGAAGCTGGGGTTAAGACACTCCTAAATTGGTACTTTACACCCAAGAGGCTACATATAATATACCCTACTTCTTCTCCTCTGTGCTGGAGGGGATGTGGAGTCGTGGGCTCATTGCTCCATATTTTGTGGGCATGCCCAATTATCACTGGTTTCTGGAAACAGGTGTTTGTACTGCTGAGGGAATTATCTGGCCATGACATTTCCCCTTCTCTGGATCTCGCTCTTTTATTTTTGGGTATCCAACGCATTCATCCATCATATAGACCCATCACGGGGCGTGTTTTACTTGGAGCTAAATTAGTCATAACCCGCCATTGGAAAAAAGTGATCTCTCCTGATATTTCAGAGGTGGTACAGTAGCGGAGTTGAATAACACTTGTCGTTATGAGAGAATGATTCCCCCCTCAATGCTCCCTCCTGCAAAGTATAGATATACCTGGAGTCCCTGGATTGCACACTCGAAATTCTCCCAATGAGTGACCTCTACAGATCGTGTTTATATAGAGGAAGGTGCATAGACTCACTCTCAGATATCTTTCTATTTGGGTCCCTCCTGTAGTTTAGCCTACTGATATGACAGATACGTTACTGTACGAATTGGTTGTGGTACCTTGGTGTTTATGTAAAAACACTTCACTGGCATGCCTTTGTCCGTTTGGTAATATCATTGCAATATAATATTGTTTTACTTGATCTTGATTTGTGGTTTCTAACTGTCAATGTTATGCCATACCTTCCATGATAATGGAAATTTTGTTACTGGATCTACCTCTTTGGTGGTTGCACCCACCTTAACATGTCTATGTTTAGCCATGATATGCTGATACTTTTGTTGAAAATATATCAATAAAAATGTTGAAATAAAAAAAAAAAATATCCACAGTGTCCCGCCTAAAAGTAGCCTATCCCTTAACACTGACCCCCCCCCCCCCCCCACAGTGCTGACTGCTATCAGTATGAACAGATCAGTATGAACAGAGAAGCAACACTAGGACTTCCACAAACAAGGAGCTATCAACCGCACAGCCTGATGGGTGCGGCTGGACTAAATAGAGGACAAGGAATGACCACTTAAGCTACACCTGAGACAAGAGGTGTTGTCATCCCCAGCAACAACACAAAAAGGTGAAACCAAAGAGGCTGTCAATCATGTGCAGCCAGTCTCCTCGATCTTCTAGTTCCTGTCACAGGCGGGACCGTGACAACCCTGATCCCTTAATAGTGACCTTCACAGTACCCTGCTGCCTTAATAGTGACCTCCACAGCATCTGCTCCTTCAATAGTGACCTCCACAGTCCCCTGCCCCTTAACAGTAACCTCCACATTGCCCATTTAACAGTGACCTCCACAGCAGCCCGCTCACTTAACAGTGACCTCCTCAGTGCCCTACCCCCTTAACAGTAACCTCCACAGCACCCGCCCCTTTAGCAGTGACCTCCAGAGCAGCTGCCCCTTTATTAGTGACCTTCACAGTACCTCGTCTCCTTAACAGTGATTTCCATAATAACTGCGCCCTTAACAGTGACCTCCATAGTGCTCCATTCCATTAAAATGTTACCTCCACAACACCCGCCCCATTAACAGTTACCTCTACAGCACCACTCCCCCCTTAACACTGACCTCCATAGTGGACTATCCCCTTAACTGTGACCTCCACAGCAGCCTGCCCCCTTAACTATGGCCTCCACAGCACTCCGTTCCCTTAACAGTGTCATCCACAGTGCACTGCCCCTTTAAAGGTGACCAACAGCAGTGAAAAAAAGGCTGGGTTGTTATGGAAACCTGGTGTTAAACTGTGTATATGTCGAGACTGAAGGACCTGTGAGCTTCTATTGGCTGATAAGTGTCATGTAACCATGTGTGTGTGGCAGTTGGGGTATAAGTGAAAGACTTGAGGGCTTCTATTGAATACTGCAGGTAATGTGATGGTGCCATATTTGCATGTTATATGGAATATATCAGGAATTGTATGTCCTAGATAGCTGAGACCTGGCCTAAAACCTTCCCGTACACCCGATGAACCTATATGCCAAATTTGGTGCAGATTAGAGGTGAGCAAATTTAAAAAAAAATTAAATTCGGCCGGTTCGCCAAATTTTTCATAAAAATTTGCTTCGATCCGAATTTATTCACGGCGAATCGCATAAAAAAATATATTTCCGGGCTGCAGAGACCATTCATAGGGGTGGAGAACACAGTGCCTTGCAGTAACACGCATAGGGAGTCTGCTGTTGTAGTGAAACAATACTGTGAGTCAGTATGAAAAGCACATGACAGGCGTCGCTCTTAGAATCACTGAACACTTATTTGGGCAGTCACGGGGCGAACACTGAAAAAATTACTCAAGTATGAACTCAGCATGAGGAGACCACAGAGTGGCAAGGTGACATAGTGTGGAGATGGCAGTAGCAGCAGCAGCATGAGGAGACCACAGAGTGGAAAGGTGACATAGTGTGGAGATGGCAGTAGTAGCAGCAGCAGCATCAGGAGACCGCAGAGTGGCAAGGTGACATAAAGTGGAGATGGCAGTAGCAGCAGCATAAGGATATTACAGAGTGGCAAGGTGACACAGTGTGGAGATGACAGCAGCATGAGGCAACTACAGAGTGGCAAGGTGACATAGTGTGGAGATGGCAGAAGAAGCAGCATCAGGAGACCACAGAGTGGCAAGGTGACATAGTGTGGAGATGGCAGTAGCATCAGCAGCAGTATCAGAAGACCACAGAGTGGCAAGATGACATTGTGTGGAGATGGCATTAGCAGCAGCAGCATCCGGAGGATACCACAGAGTGGCAAGGTGACATATTGTGGAGTTGGCATAATCAGGAGGAGACCACAGAGTGGCAAGGCGACATAGTGTGGATATGGCTGCAGCTGCATCAGGAAACCACAGAGTGGCAAGGTGACATTGTGTGGATATGGCAGCAGCATGAGGAGACCACAGAGTGGCAAGGTGACATAGTGTGGAGATGGCAGTAGCAGAAGCATCAGGAGACCGCAGAGTGGCAAGGTGACATAGTGTGGAGATGACAGCAGCATGAGGAGAACACAGAGAGTGGCAAGATGACATAATGTGTTGATGGCATTAGCAGCAGCAGCATCCGGAGGATACCACAGAGTGGCAAGGTGACATAGTGTGGAGTTGGCATCTTTAGGTGGAGACCACAGAGTGGCAAGGTAACATAGTGTGGAGATGGCAGTAGCAGCAGCAGCATCAGGATACCACAGAGTGGCAAAGTGACATTGTGTTGATATGGCTGCAGCAGGAGGATACCACAGAGTGGCAAGGTGACATAATGTGGATATGGAAGCAGCATGATGAGACCAAAGAGTGGCAAAGTGACATAGTGTGGAGATGATAGAAGCAGCAGCATCAGGAGACCACAGAGTGGCAAGGTGACATAGTGTGGAGATGGCAGTAGCATCAGCAGCAGAAGACCACAGAGAGGCAAGATGACATAGTGTGGAGATGGCAGTAGTAGCAGCAGCATCAGAAGACCACATAATGGCAAGATGACATAATGTGTAGATGGCATTAGCAGCAGCAGCATCCAGAGGATACCACAGAGTGGTAAGGTGACATAGTGTGGAGTTGGCATAATCAGGAGGAGACCACAGAGTGGCAAGGTGACATAGTGTGGATATGGCTGCAGCTGCATCAGGAAACCACAGAGTGGCAAGGTGACATTGTGTGGATATGGCAGCAGCATTGGGAGGATACCACAGAGTGGCAAAGTGACATAGTGAGGAGTTGGCAGCAGCATGTAGAGACCACAGAGTAACAAGGTGACATAGTGTGGATATGGCAGCAGCATGAGGAGAACACAGAGTGAAAAGGTGACAGAGTGTGGAGATGGCATTAGGAGCAGCAGCATCAGGATACCAAATAGTGACAAGGTGACGTAGTGTGGATGAGACAGCAGCAAGAGGATACCACAGAGTGGCAAGGTGACATAGTGTGGAGATGGCAGCAGCATGAGGAGACCACAGAGTTGCAAGGTGACATAGTGTGGATACTGCTACTGCCATCTCCACATAGTGTTGAGATTACAGTAGCAGGAGCAGCATCAGGAGACCACATAGTAGCAAGATGACATAATGTGTAGATGGCAGTAGCAGCAGCATCGGGAGGATACCACAGAGTGGCAAGGTGACATAGTGAGGAGTTAGCAGCAGCATGAAGAGACCACAGATTGGCAAGGTGACATAGTGTGGAGATGGCATTAGGAGCAGCAGCATCAGGATACCAAATAGTGACAAGGTGACATAGTGTGGATGAGACAGCAGCAAGAGGATACCACAGAGTGGCAAGGTGACATAGTGTGGAGATGGCAGCATCATGAGGAGACCACAGAGTTGCAAGGTGACATAGTGTGGATATGGCAGCAGCATGAGGAGAACACAGAGTGAAAAGGTGACATAGTGTGGAGATGGCATTAGCAGCAGCAGCATCAGGATACCAAATAGTGACAAGGTGTGGAGTTAACATCATCAGGAGGAGACTACAGAGTGGTAAGGTAACATAGTGTGGAGATGGCAGCAGCAGCATCAGGAAACCACAGAGTGCAAGGTGACATAGTGTGGATACTGCTACTGCCATCTCCACATAGTGTTGAGATTACAGTAGCAGGAGCAGCATCAGGAGACCACATAGTAGCAAGATGACATAATGTGTAGATGGCAGTAGCAGCAGCATCGGGAGTATACCACAGAGTGGCAATGTGACATAGTGAGGAGTTGGCAGCAGCATGAAGAGACCACAGATTGGCAAGGTGACATAGTGTGGAGATGGCATTAGGAGCAGCAGCATCAGGATACCAAATAGTGACAAGGTGACATAGTGTGGATGAGACCGCAGCAAGAGGAAACCACAGAGTGGCAAGGTGACATAGTGTGGAGATGGCAGCAGCATGAGGAGACCACAGAGTGGCAAGGTGACATAGTGTGTATATGGCAGTAGCATGAGGAGAACACAGAGTGGAAAGGTGACATAGTGGTGAGATGGCATTAGCAGCAGTAGCATCAGGATACTAAATAGTGACAAGGTTACATAGTGTGGATATGACAGCAGCAGGAGGATACCACAGAGTGGCAAGGTGACATAGTGTGGAGATGGCAGCAGCATGAGAAGACCACAGATTGGCAAGGTGACATAGTTTGGAGGTGGCGGCAGCATCGGGAGGCCACAAAGTGGAAAGGTGACATAGTGTAAATATGGAAGCAGCATGAGGAGACCACAGAGTAGCAAAGTGACATAGTGTGGAGATGGCAGTAGCAGCAGCAGCAGCAGCAGAAGACCGCATAGTGGCAAGGTGAAATAGTGTGGAGATGGCAGTAGCAGCAGCATCAGGATATCACAGAGTGGCAAGGTGACATAATATGGAGATGGCAGCAGCATGAGGATACCATAGAGTGGCAAGGTGACATAGTGTGGATATGGCAGCAGCATGAGGAGACCACAGAGTGGCAATGTGACATAGTGTGGAGATGGCAGAAGCAGGAGCGGCATCAGGAGACCACAGAGTGGCAAGATGACATAGTGTGAAGATGGCAGTAGCAGCAGCAGCATCCGGAGAAAACCACAGAGTGGCAAGGTGATATAGTGTGGAGTTGGCATCATCAGGAGGAGACCACAGTGTGGCAAGGTGACATAGTGTGGAGATGGCAGTACCAGGAGCAGCAGCATCAGGATACCACATAGTAGCAAGGTGACATTGTGCAGATATTGCAGCAGCAGCAGCAGGAGGATACTACAGAGTGGCAAGTTGACATAGTGTGGAGATGGCAGCAGCATGAAGAGAACACAGAGTAGCAATTTGACATAGTTTGGAGGTGGCGGCAGCATCAGGAGGCCACAGAGTGGCAAGCTGACATAGTCTGAATATGGCAGCAGCATGAGATGACCACAGAGTAGCAAGGTGACATAGTGTGGAGATGGCAGTAGCAGCAGCAGCATCAGGAGACAACAGAGTTGCAAGGTAACATAAAGTGGAGATGGCAGAATCAGGATACTACAGAGTGGCAAGGTGACATAGTGTGGATATGGCAGCAGCATGAGGAGACCACAAAGTGGCAAGATGACACAGTTTGGTGATGGCAGTAGCAGCAGCAGCATCAGGAGACCGCAGAGTGGCAAGTTGACATAAAGTGGAGATGGCAATAGCAGCAGCATGAGGATACCACAGAATGGCAAGGTGACATAATGTGGAGATGGCAGCAGCAGAATACCACAGAGTGGCAAGGTTACATAGTGTGGATATGGCAGCAGCATGAGGTGACCACAGAGTGACAATGTGACATAGTGTGGAGATGGCAGAAACAGCAGCAGCATCAGGAGACTACAGAGTTTCAAAGTAACATAATGTGGAGATGGCAGCAGCAGGATACCACAGAGTGGCAAGGTTACATAGTTTGGATATGGCAGCAGCATGAGGAGACCACAGAGTGGCAATGTGACATAGTGTGGAGTTGGCAGAAGCAGCAGAAGCATCAGGAGACCACAGAGTGGCAAGGTGACATAGTGTGGAGATGGCAGTAGCATCAGCAGCAACATCAGGAGACCACATAGTGGCAAGATGAAATAATGTGTAGATGGCATTAGCAGTAGCAGCATCCGGAGGATACCACAGAGTGGCAAGGTGACATAGTCTGGATATGGCAGCAGCATGAGGAGACCACAGAGTGGAAAGGTGACATAGTTTGAAGGTGGCAGCAGCATCAGGAGGCCACAGAGTGGCAAGGTGATATAGTGTTGAGATGGCATTAGCAGCAGCAGCAGCATCAGAAGACCACAGTGTGGCAAGGTGACATAGTGTGGAGATGGCAGTAGAAGCAGAAGCAGCATCAGGAGGTTACCACAGAGTGCAAGGTGACATAGTGTGGAGATGGAAGTAGCAGCAGCTTCTGGAGACCACAGAGTGGCAAGGTGACTCAGTTTGGAGATGGCAGCAGCAGCTGCATCAGTAGACCACAAAGTGACCTGGTAACAGAGTGGAGCAGTGGTTAGCAATACCAGTACCCGCTGATGACGCTGGGTGAAATAAGGAGCACATGGCATCAGATGTGTGGCATCAAACGGATTGCAGCATCAGAGTAGTAGCTGAGGCAGGTAGCTAGAAGAAACCGGTCTCTTTTATCTAAGTGTTGGTGTGGTACCATGGATGATCTAGTCTGATGCATCAGGAATTGGTGGTTGGAAATCCTGGCTGATCCATTCCTGATTCATCTTGACAAAGGTCAGTCTCTCCACATTTTGGGTGGACAGGCGAGTTCTCCTTGGGTTAACTATGGCCCCCGCCGCACTAAAAACCTGCTCTGATGACACACTACTGGTCGGGCAGGACAGCTTTTCTAGGGCAAACTCTTCTAGTTGAGGCCACAAATCTAGTTTGGCTACCCAGTAGTCCAGCGGATCTTCAATGTTTGGTGGCAGGGTGCTGTCTAAGTATGCCACCACCTGCTGGTTCAGGTCCCACTCCAGGTCTACCTGCTGCTGGTGAGTAGTTTCTTCACTATGCGGGTGAAGAAAGCTACTCATCAGCGACTGTAGACTCAGACTGCTGCTGATGGAGCTGGTACTGCCCCTGCCATCCCACCCCTCCCAAGCAGCCATAGCAGTGGAACTTGAGCGCAGAGGGCACTCCCCCCCCCCCCCCCCCGGTCAAACCTGCTAGAGGATGGACGATGGCGCACATAGGCCACAGCTAACTGACTACATAGGATGTCTCTGTAGTAGTTCAGTTTGTCCTCCCTTTCAGTGGGTGTAAAAAGGGCCCCCATTCTGGACCGGCAGCGAGGGTCCAACAAGGTGGAGAGCCAAAAGTCATCCCTCTGCCGAATGGTGAGAATTCGGCTGTCACTACGTAAGCAAGTGAGCATGCATCGCGCCATTTGTGCAAGTGACTCAGAGGGACTCCCTGCCTCGATCTCCACTGCATACTGCCACTTTGTGGCCGGGTCCTCTGTCTCATCTTCCCCATTGCCCTGTAGCTCCTCTGGCTGCTCCTGCTCCTCCTCTCCTGTCAGCTTAGTAGAAAAAACACCCATTTGGCTACACATTGCCTGTGATCTAATGTCCCCCCCCTCCTCCTCCAGTTCAGCACCCACAGGGCTCATGAGGCGCCATGTCTCCTGTCCCCTGACCAGCCATAGTAACCAGCATCTGTTGCAGGATATGAAGCAGTGGAATAATGCTGTTCATTCCGTAGTCCTGGCGAATGACAAATAACGTGGCCTCCTAAAAGGGCCTGAGCAAATGGCAGGTGTCACGCATGAGCTGCCACTTGCTGACATCGATGTTACACAGTGGAGTACTCCTATCCGCTTGCATCATCAATAAATCGTTGATGGCCTTTCTCTGTTTGTATAGTCGGTCCAACATATGGAGGGTAGAATTCCAACAGGTGGAAATGTTGCATATCAGCCTATGTTGGGGGATGCCGTTCTGCCGCTGCAGCTCAAGGAGGGAGTGCTTTGCGGTGTACGAGTGGATGAAGTTTTCTGCCCATTTTTAGGATGTCTTGCAGATGGGTGGAAGACTTCAGGAACCGTGTGACAACCAGATTGAACATGTGTGCCGTGCAGGGCGCATGGCTCAACCCTCCTTGACGCAGCGCCGACACCATGTTCTTCCCGTTGTCGGTCAGCATGGTTCTGATTTTCAGTTGACGTGGAGAAAGCCAGGATTCAATTTTTTTGATGCATCACACGGTGCAGTTCCTTCCCTGTGTGACTCCGTTCACCAAAGCAAACCAGGTGCCAAACAGCGTCACACCGCCGAGCCCTGCACATGTGGTATGCTGGAGAGGCACAGTGGAGGCTGAGGACACGGTGGAGGATGAGGAGGCAGAGGCGGACATTGTCGAAGGACCAAGGGCGTGACAACATGGAGGCGAAAGTGGTGTGATCTGGCCAAGTTGCTGGTGTGGCTGTGCAGAAACCACATTCACCCAGTGGGCCTTAAAGGACATGTACTGTCCCTGACCATAGTTGAAGCTCCACACGCCGTGCACTTTGGCAGACACCGACAGGCAGTGGAGTAGGGATCGCCATAGCAACCATAGCAGTGGCTATGGGGCCCTACACCACTGGGGGCCCGTCCGGGCCGCCTTCGGTTGATTTTTATTTTATTTACACACACACTACACACAGGCAGCCAGGCCCGAGCCGCGAGACTAGTGTAGTGGGGGGGGGGGGGGGGGGCGCGTGCGGTCCGCGGCTTGGGCCTGCCTGGGGAGAAGGAGTCAGGACTGGAGCAGAGCGCACGCAGGGCCGGGCAAACACAGAGGCTGGGGAGGCTCCAGCCAGGCCACTGAGTAACTCAGAAGATCCGATGGTATATTCTAACCCCCAGGCGTTCCCATGGTGACGGGGACGCTTGCCTGGGGGTTAGAATATACCATCGGATTTGAGTTTTCACGCTCTCAGTGAGATCGTGAAAACTCAAATCCGATGGGATGGTATATTCTAACCCCCAGGCGTTCCCATGGTGACAGGGCCGCTTGCCTGGGGGTAAGAATATACAGGGCCACGCCACTCACAGGAGTACATTTATAAACTAACAGTAACTTTAACTTTAATCATTGACATTGCTGAACTCTTTACTTGGATACCTTACTCTGTCTTACCTCCGGTAACAGCAGGCAGTGCGGGCGACGCTCACTCACTGACATCACGCGCCTGCTCCTCCCGCCTGCTCCTCCTTCTTTTTGCTATGGGGCCCATAAAATTCTTTTTGCTATGGGGCCCATGCATTTCTAGCTACGCCCCTGCCGACAGGCTCAAGGACTTCTGTTCGACATATTTATGGTGGGCTGATACTGCCTTTTTTGCAAAGAAATGATGGCTTGGGACTCTCCACCTCGGCTCGGCACAAGCCATCAGTTTTCTGAAAGGTGCAGAGTAGTGTTGATCGAGCATGCTCGGCCAAACACCAGTTCGGCTCCAGCATCTCGATGCTCGGCACATGGCGGTATTTGGACAAATACCGCATGTGCTCTAGCGCAATGCTTGAGTCTCCTCCCCGCACATTTCTTGGCTTCTAAGTAGCCAATAAACGTGCAAGTAAGTACTGCCCTCACTGTAATGCCGTAGCCATGTTGGTTACTGGCATTACAGTGATTGGCTGGCCAGAATGCGTTATCGGGTGCTATATAGCACCCGATGACATGTGTTTGACTCAGTCTTAGTCAGTGAGAGCTGTGCTGAGGAAGGGACAGACAGTGTAGAGAGTGATATAGGAATATTTTTTTTAGAAAAACTTTACAGACCCAAAAGTCCTCGTAAGGACTATTGTGTGTGGCAGCAATATCTATTTTTAGCGCATCCTGAGCTACATAGCGTGCAATAGTTAGGTCGCTGCAGACAGCGACATTTGCTGTGCCACATCTGCAGTGCAAAGTGTGCACATCCAAAAAATATCTGTGACATCCAGTGTACTTTTTCCGTAGACGGTGTCTGCTGCAGACAGTGACATTACCAGTGCCACATCTTCAGTGTAACGTGTGCGCTGAAAAAATGTATCTGTAACATACAGTGTATTTTTTTCAATAGACGGTGTCCGCTACTGACAGTGACATTCCCAGTGACACATCTTCAGTGTAACGTGTGCGCTTAAAATTTTTATCTGTGACGTACAGTGTACTTTTTCAATAGATGGTGTCCGCTTCTGACAGTGACATTACCAGTGCCACATCTGCAGTGTAACGTGTGCGCTGAAAAATGTATCTGTGACATACAGTGTACTTTTTCAATAGACAGTGTCCGCTTCTGACAGTGACATTACCAGTGCCCCATCTCCAGTGTAACGTGTGCACTTAAAAAATGTATCTGTGACATACAGTGTACTTTTTCAATAGACAGTGTCCGATTCTGACAGTGACATTACCAGTGCCACATCTGCAGTGTAACGTGTGCGCTTAAACAAAGTATCTGTGGCATACAGTGTACTTTTTCAATAGACGGTGTCCGCTTCTGACAGTAACATTACCAGTGCCACATCTCCAGTGTAAAGTGTGCACTTAAAAAATTTATCTGTGACATACAGTGTACTTTTTCCGTAGACGCTGCAGATAGTGACATTACCGGTGGTACCTCTCCTGTATAATGTTTACTCATCCCAAATATCTGTGAAATTCCTTGTAAATTTTTTATTAGTCGCTGGTGACAGCATTGACATGATCTGCTGGATATCTCCTGTCTGACGTTTCCACATCCCAAATACCTTTTTAAATTTGTTTGCGCATACAGTTCCAAATCCTATGCTACTGTACGTGTGACATACTTTCAAGCATATATAACATTTTATATGAAGAAGGCGAGCAGTAAGGGGCGGGGATGTGCCGGTGATGCTGATGGTGCACGCAAAGGCCGTGGCCCTGGGCAGGTAGAAACTGTGCACAATCCTTACTCTGATCCTCCTTCCTCCCACCATGGAGAGTCTGGGCAAACAAGTGATCCCACTCTCGGATATTCCGAGGACCTCTTTTGATTGCCATTACTTGATTTGGCCCTCTCACCAAGCATGCTTGAAAAGGGACAGATCTTGTGCCCTGATTTCCAAACTCTTGAGCATCCACAGTCACAAGAAGTTTACGGTGGGGAACGGCAATTACTGTTCAATGAGGTGGATCATGATGAGACACAGTTGGCAATAAGTCAACGGCAATTACTGTCTCAAGAGGTTGATGAAGATAATGAGGCACAGTTGTCAATAACTGAGGTTGTGGTTAGGTCAACAAGTCAGGAGAATGAGCAGAGTGAGGAAGTGGAAGAGGAGGTGGTGGACGAAGAAGTCACTGACCCAACCTGGGAAAGTGGAAAGCAGAGCGATGACAGTAGTACAGAAGGGGAGGGATCTGCAGCACTGCAACAGGCTGGAAGAGGCAGTGGGGTGGCAAAAAGGAGAAGGCAGGCCACACCAAACAGGCCCACAACTGTTCCACGGAGCACCCCCTTGCCAAGGGGTAGGTATTCCGCAGAATGTCGCTTTTTTGGGGAGCACAAAAGAATACTTTTTGTGGACGACAAAAGAATACTAGTCTGAAACCTGTGCCATGCGAAAATGAGCTGGGGTGTGAACACTAGCAACCTCACCACCACCAGCATGATCCGCCGCATGGCATCCAAGCACCGTGATAAGTGGGACAAACACCTGGGTCACACCACTGCCTCCTCTTCCCCTGTGTTACGTGCTAGACAATCCCCTGTCGAAGGCTCAGGCCCGGATGCCTCCCGCCCTGCACCTGGACCTTCGCAAGCACCATCAGCGACCACATCCACTTCCGTGTCCCAGCGCAGCATCCAAATGTCCTTTACCCAGGCCTTTGATCGCAAGCGCAAATACCCAGTGCAAATACCCAGTCACCCAACCACAGGCCATAGCACTAAATGTGCAGCTTTCCAAATTACTGGCCCTGGAAATATTGCCATTTAGGCTTGTGGACACTGAGGCCTTCTGCAGCCTGATGTCGGCGGCCGTCCCATGTTACGCATTACCCAGCCGCCACTATTTTTTAAGGTGTGCTGTGCCCGCCTTACACCAACATGTGTCCCATAACATCACACGTGCCCTGACCAATGCAGTTACTGGGAAGGTCCACTTAACCACGGACACAATGACAAGTGCATTCAGCGAGGGACACTACATTTCCCTGACGGCACACTGGGTGAACGTTGTGGAGGCCGGGAGTGAGTCGTAACCTGGGATGGCACAGGTGTTACCGACGCCAAGGACTGTAGGCCCTACATCGATCAGGGTTTCCGCCAGCACCTACGTTAGTAAATCCAACCCCCACTTCTCCTCCTCTGCCTCCTCCTCCACTTCCACCTCCGAATTATCTGCCTGCAGCACCAGTCAGCCATCAGTTGGTAGCTGGAAACAGTGCATCACTGCAGTGGGGAAGCGGCAACAGGCTGTGCTGAAGCTTATATGCTTAGGGGACAAACAGCACACCGCCGCAGAGCTGTGGCAGGGGATAAAAGAACAGACTGATCTGTGGCTCTTGCCACTCAACCTAAAACCAGGCCTGGTTGTGTCTGATAATGGCCGTAACTTGGTGGCGGCTTTGTCGTTTGGCAAGCTCACACACATCCCATGCCTAGCCCATGTCTTAAATTTAGTGGTTCAGCGGTTTCTCAAAACCTACCCTAATTTCCCTGAGCTATTGGTGAAGGTGCGCCACATGTGTGCACATTTCCGCAAGTCATCGACAGCTTCAGTCGGTCTGTCAAAGCTGCAGCAGCGCTTGAAATTGCCAGCTCACAGGCTGTTGTGCAATGTGAGCACGCGCTGGAACTCCATGTTCCACATGTTGGCCAGGCTTTGTGAGCAACAGAGGGCAGTAGTGGAATACCAGCTGCAACATGGTCGTCGCCTTTCCAGTCAGCTTCCGTTATTCACAAGAGAGGAGTGGGCATAGATGTCTGACCTCTGTGAGATTTTAAGAAACTTTGAGGAATCAACACAGATGGTGAGCGGCGATAACGCTATTATCAGCGCAACCATCCCACTTCTGTGTCTACTCAAACGCTCGCTGCTCACAATTAAGGATGACGCTTTGCATGTGGAACAGGTAGAAATGGGAGAAGACATTACACAGAGTGAAAACCAGAGCACCCTCAGTTTGTCTTCTCAGCGCGAATTGGACGATGAAGAGGAGGAGCAGGAGACGGTTGCCTCCGCTACAGAGGGTAGTACCCATGGAAGTTTAATTCCATCTGTTCAGTGTGGGTGTGCAGAAAAGAAGGAAGAGGATGAGGAGATTAAGAGTGATCTTCCTGATGACGACAGCAAAGTCTTGCCTGTTGGTACTCTGGCATACATGGCTGACTTCATGTTAGCCTGCCTTTCCCGCGACCCACGCGTTATACACATTTTAGACAACATGGATTACTGGTTGTTCACCTTTCTCGACCCCCGTTACAAAGAGAACTTCTCATCTCTCATTCCTCTGGTGGAGATGACGAGCAAAACGGTGCAATACCAGAAGATCCTTGTTGAAAAATTGCTCCAAAAATTTCCATCTGACAACGCTGGCGGCAGAGTCCGTAGTTCCTTGGCAGGGAAACATTCTCCAAAGCCTGGGACAGTTTCATGACACCCTGCCAGCAATATCACCCTGATGCACGGCCTAGTGTCACAAGGAGGGAAACATTTTGGAAGATGGTGAAGGAGTACATAGCAAACCGTGTCAGCGTCCTCAATGAAAGGGGTTAAATGGTCACTTGGACCTTAGCGTAACCTTTGCAACCTCTCTCTGACTAAAAATAATAAACTTTTATCTTTATTAATCACTCTATTAAAAATACATTAACTACTTGGGAACATACTTAAAACTCAATGTTTATTATATTTGGTGTATATTCACATCGGACTCGGCAGGGCGGGATAGAAGTCCACCCCTCGAGTCTCCAATCCTCCAAAGATCTCGATGTATGACACTCTCCAGGGCCGTCTTTAATATTGATTGGACTCTGGGCAAAAATTTACTTGGGCCCCCTGGATCCCGCCTTCCCACACCTTAGGCAATCACGCCCTCCATCACAACACACACACAAAAAATCCACACATCTGGTAGAGTACAGTGAATGACTGTAAATACTTCCAGTTCTGAAGACTCCAGCGGCTCAGGATCAGTGCTCGGGGCTGCTGGGCTCAGGCTGGAGGTGGGCACCGCTCTCCAGGAAGGAGACCAGGGCTCGGCTCACCCTAGTGTTACAGTGCACCCCAGCACCCCACAGTATGCAGTATAGCACCCTATAGTATACAGCACCACACAGTATGCAGTTTAGCACCCCACACTATACAGTACCCCACAGTATATAGTAGAGCAGTATAGCACCTCACACTATACAGTACCCCACAGTATATAGTAGAGCAGTATAGCACCCCATACTATACAGTACCCCACAGTATATAGTAGAGCAGTATAGCAGCCCACAGTATACAGCACCTCACAGAATACAACACCTCACTGTATACAGCACCCCAAAATATATACAATACAGCCCCCCACACTTTACAGTACAGCAGTATAGCACTCCACACTATACCGCACCCACAGTATACAGTATACAGACCCCCACAGTATACAGAACAGCAGTATAGCCCCCCACACTATACAGGCCCCCCACACTATACAGCCCCCCCCACACTATACAGGCCCTCCACACTATACAGGCCCCCCCACAGTATACAGGCCCCCCCACAGTATACAGCCCCCCACACAGTATACATCCCCCTATACAGTATACATCCCCCACACAGTATACAACCCCCACACAGTATACAGCCCACCACACAGTATACAGCCCACCACACAATATACAGCCCCCCCACAGTATACAGGCCCCCACACAGTATACAGCCCACCACACAGTATACAGCCCCCCCACAGTATACAGGCCCCCACACAGTATACAGTCCCACACAGTATACAGCCCCCACAGTATACAGCCCCCCCACAGTATACAGCCCCCCCACAGAATACAGGCCCCCACACAGTATACAGCCCACCACACAGTATACAGCCCCCCCCACAGTATACAGGCCCCCACACAGTATACAGCCCACCACACAGTATACAGCCAACCACACAGTATACAGACCCCACACAGTATACAGCCCCCCACAGTATACAGGCCCCCACACAGTATACAGCCCACCACTATACAGTAATTTACAGTATATTAACATAACAGCCCCTGTCACCTTTTTTTGATGTAATCTTCACACAAAAAAGCTCCACAGTTAACTTCTGCAACACTCCTGGTAGGACCTGTGATGACCTCATAGCCATGTGACCAGTAATTGCTAGGTTACTGGTCACATGGTGATGATGTCATTAAGGTCCTGATCACAACTTTAACACAGTACGATCATGATGCCTGGACTCAGTGCAGGCAGGCATGGCAGCACCCCCTGTGTAGCTGACAGCTTGACACCCGGGGCAGTAGCTAGCAGGGCTCAAGAGGCAGCTGCCTTGGGCCCCCCAGGAGCAACTGGGCCCAGGGCAGCTTCCCCTTTTGCCCCTTGGTAAAGACGGCCCTGACACTCTCTAAATACAATTTTCCACTGTGGGGTCCCTGCCTATTTGTTTATGAACTAAAAACTAAGTTCCTGCACCCTACATGTTTAACCGATAGACGGTGAATAGACGCCGAGTAATCGGTGAAACATGTAGGGATGCAGGAACTTAGTTTTTAGTTCCCAAGTAGTTAATGTATTTTTAATAGAGTGATTAATAAAGATAAATGTTTATTATTATTAGTCAGAGAGGTTGCAAAGGTTACGCTAAGGTCCAAGTGACCATTTAACCCCTTTTGTATAATAGATATAGCGTTGCAACCTCCTGAGGGATCCTTTTGTTTGTTATTGTAATAGCGTCCTCAATGATCCCTTAGTGCCTTACAACTACTGGGTGTCCAAGCTGGACATGTGGCATGAACTGGCACTCTGCGCCTTGGAGGTGCTGGCCTGCCCTGTCGCCAGTGTTTTGTCTGAGCGAGTATTTAGTGCTGCTGGTGGCATTATAACAGATAAGCGTATCCTTTCGTCCACTGAAAATGCAGACAGGTTGACTCTTATAAAAATGAACAAGGCCTAGATTGACCATGACTTCTCGACTCCACCAGAGCAAAGCTGATGAACATAAAGGCACTTTAAATGTGTTGTTTATAATGTACTGAATACATTGTATTCCAATGCACCCCTTCCACCACAAACAAGGGTATATGGTTGAATCTTCCTTTTCGCATCCTCCTTCTTCTCTTCCATCATCAACACATGCTTATTCGTCGCATATAATGCCCTCACATATATGCCCTTCGCATTTCATGTTTTACAGGGTCAGCTCACCAGCCGGCCCACACCTACAATGTTTTACAGGGTCAGCTCATCAGCAGGCCCTGGCATATATATTTTTAGAGGGTCAGCTCACCAGCAGGCCCTCGCATATAATGTTTTACAGGGTTAGCTCACCAGCAGGCCTTCACCTACAATCTTTTACAGGGTCAGCTCACCTGCAGGCCCGCACCTAAAATCTTTTACAGGGTCAGCTCACCTGCAGGCCCTCACCTAATTATACCTAATAGGTAATTTGCGCGCATGCTGCCTTGCTTGGATGTGGTAGCCGTAGCTGTTTCTCAAGCTCCCTCTCCGGAATCGAACCATGATTCCCCGTTACCCGTGGTCACCATGGTTTGCGCCGAAAATAACATTAAAAGTTGATAGTGCAGACATCCGAATGGATCATCGCCGTTACGGAGACGTGCAATAGGCCCCAGGTTATATAGAGTCACCAAAGCGGCAGCAGGCCCTCTCCTATAATGTTTTAGATGGTAAGATCAGCAGGCCCTTGCTCCAAATGTTTTTGAGGGTTACAAGCAGGCCATCAATCATAATTTTTCAAGGCTGTGTATGATGCCCTCCTTTATATGTAACAAAGGGTGTATTGGAGTACCGATTCCTGAACAATTGTACCACAATGTGAATGAGGCCCTCATTTATGTGATATACAGGTTGTATCAGAGTGCCTCTTCCTTGTAATTTTTGGCAACACTTTATATACCTGTAAACATACAGGAAAGAATGCTTCCTAACAATTTTTCCTCTAAAATCGATTTTATCTTCGGTTTTGTGTTTAATATTGTCAGTCAGAAAAAGTCTCATACTACTCGGACAACATCGTTCCCAGTAGCGACCTGGGAGTCCAAGCTGCATCCAGACATCCTTCCCATGCTGTTCCCGACCAATTTAGGTGGTGTTTCCATCATTTTCTGACCTTTTCCTATGAACCAGGCACCCTCCCCTCTTCAGAGCAGGATGTGCCTGGTTTACAGTGCTTAAACACCCTGAAAGACCAGGCCACTTTTTACACTTCTGACCTACACTACTTTCACCGTTTATTGCTCGGTCATGCAACTTACCACCCAAATGAATTTTACCTCCTTTTCTTCTCACTAATAGAGCTTTAATTTGGTGGTATTTCATTGCTGCTGACATTATTACTTTTTTTGTTATTAATCGAAATTTAACGATTTTTTTGCAAAAAAATGACATTTTTCACTTTCAGTTGTAAAATTTTGCAAAAAAAACGAGATCCATATATATATTTTGCTCTAAATTTATTGTTCTACATGTCTTTGATAAAAAAAAATGTTTGGGTAAAAAAAAAATGGTTTGGGTAAAAGTTATAGCGTTTACAAACTATGGTACAAAAATGTGAATTTCCGCTTTTTGCAGCAGCTCTGACTTTCTGAGCACCTGTCATGTTTCCTGAGGTTCTACAATGCCCAGACAGTACAAACACCCCACAAATGACCTAATTTCGGAAAGTACACACCCTAAGGTATTCGCTGATGGGCATAGTGAGTTCATAAAACTTTTTATTTTTTGTCACAAGTTAGCGGAAAATGATGATTTTTTATTTTTTTTTCTTACAAAGTCTCATATTCCACTAACTTGTGACAAAAAATAAAAACTTCTATGAACTCACTATGCCCATCACGAAATACCTTGGGGTCTCTTCTTTCCAAAATGGGGTCACTTGTGGGGTAGTTATACTGTCCTGGCATTCTAGGGGCCCAAATGTGTGGTAAGGAGTTTGAAATCAAATTCTGTAAAAAATGACCAGTGAAATCCGAAAGGTGCTCTTTGGAATATGGGCCCCTTTGCCCACCTAGGCTGCAAAAAAGTGTCACACATCTGGTATCTCTGTATTCAGGAGAAGTTGAGGAATGTGTTTTGGGGTGTCTTTTTACATATACCCATGCTGGGTAAGATAAATATCTTGGTCAAATGCCAACTTTGTATAAAAAAAATGGGAAAAGTTGTCTTTTGCCAAGATATTTCTCTCACCCATCATGGGTATATGTAAAATGACACCCCAAAACACATTCCTCAACTTCTCCTGAGTACGGAGATACCAGATCTGTGACACTTTTTTGCAGCCTAGGTGGGCAAAGCGGCCCATATTCCAAAGACCACCTTTCGGATTTCACAGGTCATTTTTTACAGAATTTGATTTCAAACTCCTTACCACACATTTGGGCCCCTAGAATGCCAGGGCAGTATAACTACCCCACAAGTGACCCCATTTTGGAAAGAAGACACCCCAAGGTATTCCGTGAGGGGCATGGCAAGTTCCTAGAATTTTTTATTTTTTGTCACAAGTTAGTGGAAAATGATTTTTTTTTTTTTTTTTTTTTTTTTTCATACAAAGTCTCATATACCACTAACTTGTGACAAAAAATAAAAACTTCCATGAACTCACTATGCCCATCAGCGAATACCTTGGGGTCTCTTCTTTCCAAAATGGGGTCACTTGTGGGGTAGTTATACTGCCCTGGCATTCTAGGGGCCCAAATGTGTGGTAAGGAGTTTGAAATCAAATTCTGTAAAAAATGACCTGTGAAATCCGAAAGGTGCTCTTTGGAATATGGGCCCCTTTGCCCACCTAGGCTGCAAAAAAGTGTCACACATCTGGTATCTCTGTATTCAGGAGAAGTTGAGGAATGTGTTTTGGGGTGTCTTTTTACATATACCCATGCTGGGTGAGATAAATATCTTGGTCAAATGCCAACTTTGTATAAAAAAAATGGGAAAAGTTGTCTTTTGCCAAGATATTTCTCTCACCCAGCATGGGTATATGTAAAATGACACCCCAAAACACATTCCCCAACTTCTCCTGAGTACGGAGATACCAGATGTGTGACACTTTTTTGCAGCCTAGGTGGGCAAAGGGGCCCATATTCCAAAGAGCACCTTTCGGATTTCACAGGTCATTTTTTACAGAATTTGATTTCAAACTCCATACAACACATTTTGGCCCCTAGAATGCCAGGGCAGTATAACTACCCCACAAGTGACCCCATTTTGGAAAGAAGAGACCCCAAGGTATTCGCTGATGCACATAGTGAGTTCATGGAAGTTTTTATTTTTTGTCACAAGTTAGTGGAATATGAGACTTTGTATGAAAAAAAAAAAAAAAAATCATCATTTTCCACTAACTTGTGACAAAAAATAAAAAATTCTAGGAACTTGCCATGCCCCTCACGGAATACCTTGGGGTGTCTTCTTTCCAAACTGGGGTCACTTGTGGGGTAGTTATACTGCCCTGGCATTTTCCAGGGGCCCTAATGTGTGGTAAGTAGGTAAATGAGCTGTGAAATCCGAAAGGTGCTCTTTGGAATGTGGGCCCCTTTGCCCACCTAGGCTGCAAAAAAGTGTCACACATGTGGTATCGCCGTATTCAGGATAATTTGGGGAATGTGTTTTGTGGTGTCATTTTACATATACCCATGCTGGGTGAGAGAAATATCTTGGCAAACGACAACTTTTCCCAATTTTTTATACAAAGTTGGCATTTGACCAAGATATTTATCTCACCCAGCATGGGTATATGTAAAATGACACCCCAAAACACATTCCCCAACTTCTCCTGAATACGGAGATACCACATGTGTGACACTTTTTTGCAGCCTAGGTGGGCAAAGGTGCCCAAATTCCTTTTAGGAGGGCATTTTTAGACATTTGGATACCAGACTTCTTCTCACACTTTGGGGCCCCTAAAATGCCAGGGCAGTATAAACACCCCACATTTGACCCCATTTTGGAAAGAAGACACCCTAAGGTATTCCGTGAGGGGCATGGCAAGTTCCTAGAATTTTTTATTTTTTGTCACAAGTTAGTGGAAAATGATGATTTTTATTTTTTTTTCATACAAAGTCTCATATTCCACTAACTTGTGACAAAAAATAAAAACTTCCATGAACTCACTATGCCCCTCAGCGAATACCTTGGGGTGTCTTCTTTCCAAAATGGTGTTATTTGTGGGGTGTTTGTACTGCCCTGGCATTTGAGGGTCTCCGCAATCATTACATGTATGCCCAGCATTAGGAGTTTCTGCTATTCTCCTTATATTGAGCATACAGGTAATGAGATTTTTTTTTTCCGTTCAGCCTCTGGGCTGAAAGAAAAAAATGAACGGCACAGATTTCTTCATTCGCATCGATCAATGTGGATGAAAAAATCTCTGCCAAAAAAAGAAAAAGGAGGGGAAAGGCGTCTGCCAGGACATAGGAGCTCCGCCCAACATCCATACCCACTTAGCTCGTATGCCCTGGCAAACCCGATTTCTCCATTCACATCGATTGATGTGGATGAATAAATCATTGCCGGGATTTTTTTTTTATATATACAAAGTGTTTGCCAAAGTATATGAACACCGCCACCTCCTCAGCTCATATGCCTCGGCAAACGTATCTTTTACTGCAGAGGAGAAATCTCGTCTTGCAGCGCCGCATACACCGACTTGCGTGTAATCTGACAGCAGCGCAATGCTTCTGTCCGAATGCACATCAGTGCTGCAGCTAGTCGATCGGTTGGTCCACCTGGAAGGTAAAAAAAAAACAAAAAAGAAAAAACCAGGCCGCAAAGCAATAACTTTATTAACTTTAGAACAGAACATATTAACTTTTTTTAAACTTTTTAAACTTTTTTACTTACCGGTAATTTTTTTTTTGTTTAGTTTTTTTTACCTTTATAGAACAAACCTCTCCTTCCCCATGGGACAATGTGCAAAGCGCAAATCGCCCAAAGATGTGGCAAAGTACGTTATGCACTTTATCCCAGGTGAAAGGAGAGGTTTGCAGCAGCTGTGAGTAAAAGGGCCCTAATAGCCCTGTGTGCCTGTCCTGTGAGATGCAATCCCTATGCTAGGTGTGCCTGTGTGTGGTACTTCCGGAAACACTCTCCTAAGCATAGGGCAGGGTGGTCAGGGCAGTCAGGACAGAAATAGCGGGTGTCACGCCTTATTCCACTCCTGCTACAGACACAACATTTTTTTCGGGGTGGCGGTTGGGTTGAGGTACCAGCAACGAAACTGGGGAAATGTCGCTCGTGTAGACGGCTAACTACACTGGTGGATGGGGCCACGGAACCTCCTGGGTAAAGGAGGTTCTCAAAGATCTCTTCCTGGAATTTGAGGAAGGATCCTGTTCTCCCAGCCTTACTGTAGAGAACAAAACTATTATACAGCGCCAATTGAATTAAATATACAGACACCTTCTTATACAAGCGTCTGGTTCTGCGGGAAACTAAATAGGGAGCCAACATCTGGTCATTGAAGTCCACCCCTCCCATGAGCGCATTATAGTCGTGGACACAGAGGGGCTTTTCAATGACACGGGTTGCCCTTTCAATTTGGATTGTCGTGTCTGCGTGAATGGAGGAGAGCATGTAAACGTCACGCTTGTCTCTCCATTTCACCGCGAGCAGTTCTTCGTTACACAAGGCAGCCCTCTCCCCCCTTGCAAGACGGGTGGTTACAAGCCGTTGGGGGAAGCCCACGCGACTAGTTCGCGCGGTGCCACAGGCGCAAATCCGTTCTAGAAACAAATGCCTAAAGAGGGCCACACTTGTGTAAAAATTGTCCACATAAAGATGGTACCCCTTGCCGAATAAGGGTGACACCAAGTCCCAGACTGTCTTCCCACTGCTCCCCAGGTAGTCAGGGCAACCGACCGGCTCCAGGGTCTGATCTTTTCCCTCATAGATCCGAAATTTGTGGGTATAGCCTGTGGCCCTTTCACAGAGCTTATACAATTTGACCCCATACCGGGCACGCTTGCTTGGGATGTATTGTTTGAAGCCAAGGCGCCCGGTAAAATGTATTAGGGACTCGTCTACGCAGATGTTTTGCTCAGGGGTATACAAATCTGCAAATTTCTGGTTGAAATGGTCTATGAGGGGCCGAATTTTGTGGAGCCGGTCAAAAGCTGGGTGGCCTCTGGGACGGGAGGTGGTGTTGTCGCTAAAATGCAGAAAACGCAGGATGGCCTCAAATCGTGTCCTGGACATAGCAGCAGAGAACATGGGCATGTGATGAATCGGGTTCGTGGACCAATATGACCGCAATTCATGCTTTTTTGTCAGGCCCATGTTGAGGAGAAGGCCCAGAAAAATTTTAAGTTCGGAAACTTGGACTGGTTTCCACCGGAAAGGCTGGGCATAATAGCTTCCCAGGTTTGCGGTTATAAATTGTGTGGCATACCGGTTTGTCTCTGCCACGACTAAGTCCAAGAGCTCCGCAGTCAAGAACAGCTCAAAAAATCCCAGGGCCGAACCGATTTGAGCCGTCTCAACCCGAACTCCAGACTGGGCAGTGAAAGGGGGAACTACAGGTGCGGCTGAAGTTGGTGACTGCCAATCAGGGTTTGCCAGCACCTCAGGGATTCTAGGGGCTCTACGGGCCTGTCTGCGCGGTGGCTGCGACGGGGTAACTACTGCACGTGCCACCGTACCAGCTTCAACTGCCCTTCTGGTGCTCGCTACTTCACCAGGTTGTACGGCAGTGCTGGTACTAGGTCCAGGAAGGGCTGCGCTGCTGGTGTATGCCTCACCACGTGATCCGGCAGCGACAGCCCCACTCTGCTGCTCTTGAAGCGGATCCTGCGTAACCTGTGGTCTAGCGACACGGGGCCGGGTACGCCTGGTGCTGCCAGGGACCTCAACCTCCTCGTTCGAACTTTGGGTCAGAGAGCCACTGCTTTCTACAGGTTCATATTCTGACCTGCTAGATTCGTCAGATGAGGGTTCCCATTCCTCATCCGACTGGGTCAGAATCCTGTAGGCCTCTTCAGAAGAATACCCCCTGTTTGACATTTTGGACTACTAAATTTAGGGGTATTCCCTGAGACTACCCAAGAAAAAAAGCAAACCTGTCTTACAAAGGGGAGGCTAGCGAAGTACCGGAGGCCGCTGCGGTTGATAAAAAATATCAAAACTGATTTTTTTATCGCCGCAGTGCGTGTAAAGTGAATGTGCAGTGATCAAAAAATAATAATTTTTTGTCACTGCGGTGGGGCGGGCGTGGGTGAACGCACGTGTGGGCGACCGATCAGGCCTGATCGGGCAAACACTGCGTTTTGGGTGGAGGGCGAGCTAAGGTGACACTAATACTATTATAGATCTGACTGTGATCAGTTTTGATCACTTACAGATACTATAAAAGTACAAATGCTGATTAGCGATACGCTAATCAGCGAATAAAAGTGACTGCGGTGCGGTGGGGTGGGCGCTAACTGACGCTAACTACCTAACCAAGGGGCCTAAACTTTCCCTAAAACCTAACAGCCAATACTAGTGAAAAAAAAAAGTGACAGTTTACACTGATCACTTTTTGTCTTTCACTAGTGATTGACAGGGGCGATCAAAGGGGTGATCAAAGGGTTAATTGGGGTGCAGGGGGGTGATCTGGGGCTAAGGTGTAGTGTTGGTGCTACTCACAGTTCAGTCTGCTCCTGTGCTGGATCCAACCGACGAAAAGGACCAGCACAGGAGCAGAGAAGCCATATAACAGATCATATTTACTAATATGATCTGTTATATGGCTTGTGATTCGATTTTTAAAAAATCAGCAACCTGCCAGCGACGATCATTGGCTGGCAGGTTGCTGATGCAATTCTCCTCGAACTTTTGCCGGCCCGCGATGCGCATGCGCGGGCCGGCTGTGACCGAAATCTCGCGTCTCGCGAGAGGACGCGCCGGCGCGTCCACTCGGAATGAAACAACCACCTCCAGGACGCGTCTGTGCGTACAGCGGTCCGGAGGTGGTTAAAGGGATTCTGTCACCTCCCCTAACCCAAAATCGGATTTTAAAGCAGTCATGCAGCACAGCTTACCTTGAATTGGCTGTGCTCTTCTATCTTGTAATCCGTCCAGTAGTTTATGAGAAAAACGACTTTTATGATTATGTAAATTAGCCCTGAAGGTGCCCAGAGGGGCGTTTTGTTCCCCTTAGTGTGCCCAGTAACGCCCCTCTTACAGTGCCCAAAACGCCTTCCTTCCGACTGCCTAACCGCCCACAGCCTCTCATCCCTCTCCTCTCCCTCCCTCACGGCCGAATGAACTCTCGCGCAGGCGCAGTACCCACTAAGGGCTGCGCCAGTGCGATCTGCAGGAGACTGAGGGCAGGAGCTTCATCCTCGTCACTGGGCATGCGCCGAGCCCAGTGACGTCCGAGCGAGCATCGAACGTCACTGGGCTTGGCGCATGCCCAGTGACGAGGATGAAGCTCCTGCCCTCAGTCTCCTGCAGATCGCACTGGCTCAGCCCTTAGTGGGTACTGCGCCTGCGCGAGAGTTCATTCGGCCGTGAGGGAGGGGGAGGAGAGGGATGAGAGGCTGTGGGCGGTTAGGCAGTCGGAAGGAAGGCGTTTTGGGCACTGTAAGAGGGGCGTTACTGGGCACACTAAGGGGAACAAAACGCCCCTCTGGGCACCTTCAGGGCTAATTTAATAATCATAAAAGTTGTTTTTCTCATAAACTACTGGACGGATTACAAGATAGAAGAGCACAGCCGATTCAAGGTAAGCTGTGCTGCATGACTGCTTTAAAATCCGATTTTGGGTTAGGGGAGGTGACAGAATCCCTTTAAAGGGCTTCTGTCACCCCACAAAAGTCTTTTTTTTTTTTTTTGGGATAGTTACATTTCTTATAGCGCGATATAGAAGAATATAATCTTGTCACTTACTTTCATGCCGCCGTTTCTTTAGAAAACGAAGTTTTATAATATATAAATCCGGTCTCTACCAGCAAGTAGGGCGTCTACTTGCTGGTAGCCGCAGCAGAAAACCGCCCCCTCGCCGTGTTGATTGACAGGGCCAGCCGTGATCTCCTCCTCCGGCCGGCCCTGTCAGTATTTCAAAAATCGCGCGCCTCTGTTCATTCGGCGCAGGCGCTCTGAGATGAGGAGGCTCGTCTCCTCAGAACTCCCTCAGTGCACCTGCGCCGATGACGTCTTCTCTTTCGGTGATGTCATAGGCGCAGGCGCACTGAGGGAGTTCTGAGGAGACGAGCGGAGAGTGGTAACCAGGAGTTACCCCCGCATCAAGAGTATGATTGTCCCGTCAATCTTATTCCTGGAGCTAAACTGCTCATATCTCGGTTGTATAATCTTTCGGAGCCCGAAAGAAAGGCTATGCAAGAGTATATCACTGAGAGCTTGGCGAAGGGTCATATCAGACCATCCATATCCCCAATGGCTGCTGGGTTTTTCGTTGTAAAAAAAAGGATGGTACCCTTAGACCATGTCTGGACTTCCGTGAGCTCAACCGTATTACCGTCCGTGATCCTTACCCCCTTCCTTTGATTCTGGATTTGTTTAATAAAATTGTCGGTGCCAAGGTGTTCTCTAAATTGGATCTGAGGGTGGCACATAATTTGGAAAGGATCAAAAAGGGGGACGAATGGAAGACGGCCCTTAATACCCCGAGGGTCATTTTTAGAATCTGGTCATGCCTTTTGGGTTAACCAATGCGCCAGCGGTTTTTCAACACTTTGTCAATGACATCTTTCATCATCTGCTGGGGAGATTTGTTGTTATATACCTGGATGACATACAAAATTTATTCTCCAGACATGGAAACTCATCAGGATCATGTGAGACAGGTGTTACAGACCCTAAGAGAGAATAAATTGTATGCGAAGATAGAAAAATGTGTTTTTACTATTCAGGAAGTGCAATTCCTGGGTTATCTGCTCTCATCCTCAGGTTTTCGTATGCATTCCGAGAAAGTGTGGTGTTGGACTGGAATCGACCCGAAAATCTGAAAGCGCTTATGCTGTTTTTGGGATTCACCAACTACTACCGTAAATTCATCTTGAACTATTCTACTGTGGTTAAATCTTTAACAGACATGACTAGGAAGGGGGTCGATTTCTATATTTGGTCTGAGGTGGCATTACCAGCCTTCTGCCATGAAGGAATGTTTTGCTTCAGCCCCTATTCTGGTGCAACTGGACGTGTTTCAGCCATTCATTGTAGAGGTTGACGCATCCGAGGTAGGGTTGGGAGCAGTTTTGTTGCAAGGTCCTTCACCTAGTAAATGGCGCCCATGTACTTTTTTCTCTAAAAAACGCTCGACTGCTGAAAGAAATTATGGCCATTAAGTTGGCTTATGAAGAATGGCACCATTTGTTGGAAGGAGCAATTCATCCTTCTACGGTAATTACTGATCACAAAAATCTGGCTCACCATGAGTCGGCTAAACGACTGAATCCAAACAAAATGGCACATTTTATAGCATTGCCTACTCTACCTAATGCCAAAACTCTTGCACAGGTGTTTGTCGATAACATAGTGAAACTACATGGAATTCCCTCTGATGTAGTGTCTAATCCGGGGGCTCAATTTGTTTCCAGATTCTGGAAAGCTTTCTGTACTCGACTGGGGGTACAATTGTACTTTTCTTTAGCTTTTCATCCTCAGTCGAACGGACAGACGGAGCGCACCAATCAGAATCTGGAGACTTACTTGAGAAGTTTTGTCTCAGAGAACCAGGAGGAGTGTTCTTCATTCTTGTTGTTAGCTGAGTTTGCCATTAATAACCGTAGGGCTCACAGAAAGACCACTATTCTAAAACATAACCTTTAATTCTTGAATGATAAAACCAATTCACCAACAGTATATAATAAAGATAAAATAAATAAAAAAATTCCCAAAAATTTTGCAGAAAACGATTCCGGTGAAATATAATTGTAGGAAGGTATAGTCGACATACCATAAGCATAGGGTACACCTATGTCGACAATACCTTCCTACAATTATATTTCACCAGAATAGTTTTCTGCTGTATTATTTTGAATTTTTTTTATTTATTTTCACTTTATTATATACTGTGGGTGAATTGGTTTTATCATTCAAGAATTAGAGGTTATGTTTTAGAATAGTGGTCTTTCTGTGAGCCCTAGAAATATTTACCACTTTCGACTATAATTCCCCCGAACAGGGTTATGTCCCTCCTGTGATTTCATTAATAACCGTAGACAGGAGTCCACTGATAAGTCGCCGTTTTTTGGGGCATATGGATTCCATCCGCAGTTTGGCACATTTTCTGTTTTTCAAACTTCCGGTAATCCTGAGGAGGAACGATTTTCCTCTTCTTTGTCTTCGATTTGGCGGGAAATTCAAAATAACCTGAAAAAGATGGGCAACAGGTATAAGCGTGTGGCTGACAGAAGATATATGAATGGTCCGGACCTGAGAGTGGTTGATTCTGTGTGGCTGTCCACAAAAAACATTCAACTTAAGGTACCTTCTTGGAAGTTTGGCCCCAGATTTATTGGTCCATATAAGATCACTGCCATCGTTAACCCTGTAGCCTTCCATCTTAAACTTACTCAGGCTTTGAAAATTCATAGAGTATTTCATATGTCATTGAAGATATGTGTCGAACCTGTTGAGCCGTCCTCCTTGCCTCCCGCTCCTGTCATGGTGGACGGTAATTTAGAATTTCAAATCAGCAGGATTGTGGACTCTCGAGCTCTCCGTAGATACCTCCAGTATCTCGTCCACTGGAAGGGTTATGGACCAGAGGAGAGGATGTGGGTTATAGCGACCAATGTTAATGCAAATCGACTGGTGAAGGCCTTTCACAGAGCCCACCCTGATAAGGTTCGTCCTGGGTGCCCGGAGGTCACCCGTAGAAGGGGGGTACTGTCATGGTCCCTCAGGTGACTGATGTAAGGAGATCAAGAAGACTGGCTGAGTGTGGAGGAATCTAACAGCCTCCTTGATTTCTCTTGACTCAGTATTGACAGGGTTATTGACCACTTCCCTTTTCTCAGCTGTTGCTCAGTGGTCATCACTTCTACCCTTTATAGTCTGACCCCTCCCTTCTGACTATGCAGTAGATAGCTTCATTTGGGTTTGGCTGAGCTTGTGTAACGTCGTCTCTGGTGTTCCTGCTTGTCCCTCTCTTCAGAAGTGTTGCGTTTGTTTGTCTTTTGTGTTTGTATTATTGTTGTTTGTACCTGGGTCGTCTCTGATCCTAATATTATTCCAGGGCCTTATAGGGAAATTAGGGCCTAGGTATCCTGGATCGGGGTTGTTTAGGAGGTGTCCTGTTCCTTCCCTAGTTTCCAGGCCCAGTTACTCTTCCCCTTCCCTCCTGTGTTCAGTGTGGTCGTTTCACTGATCGTGACAATGGGGGGAACTATGAGGGGGCACTATACATAAAGAGGCCACTACTGGGAGGCCACTATATTTAAAGAGTCCACTACTGGGGGTACTATATTTAAGGGGCACTATACCTAAATTGGCCTCTATTGGGGGGCAGTTTATGTAAAGAGGCCACTACTCAGGGGCATTATATGTAAAGAGGCCACCACCCGGGGGGCATTATATGTAAAGAGGCCACTGCTGGGGAGGTGTTATATGTAAAGAGGCAACTACTGGGGGGAATTGTATGTAAAGAAGGCAATATTGGGGGGCATTATATGTACATAGGGCACAACTGCGGGGGGGGTCATTTTATCTACTGGGGCCTAAACGGGGAGGATTACCAAATAGGGACATAAAAAGAGGAATCAATACTAAATAGGTGTGTTTAATTAAGCATAAAGAAGTTGTGGTCATGAAACGTAATCATGGTGATCTGTGCAGGACTTTGAAAAAATAGGTAAGAGAACGACTCCAGCCAGAGGAGACATCAACTGTAAGTGGGGGACTGAACGGGATTATTAATGACTGGGTAATGATGTAACAGTATTATCTGGCCTTTATAAAGTGTTATTATTGTCAATGTTGGCCACGTATTCTGTAATATGTACTTTATTGTGTTTTATCATGTACGTGATTAACCTCCTTGGCCAACACGGAGCCCTCCCCCCGGTCCGCTGAAAAAAAATTCTTATATGAAACCGGTCCCTGGTGCAAAAAAGGTTAGGGACAACTGTTTTAGAGGTTTAACCCCATAAAGACAGTCATTTTTGGCCTTGTGAATAGAGCACCATTTTTTAAACCTGACATGTCAAATGATGTGTTAATAACTTTTGAATGTGTTTACTTATCTAATGGTGAGTTCATATCATGTTTTATGCTTCAGTTTGACATATATGTTAGAAAAAAGGATACAAAAATGCAGCACACCTCATTCTTGTATCCTGTAGAGTCAGGTAAAAAAAAGTAGATGTTTTGTTTTACAATGGTAAAAAAAAGTATGTTTTTTTTTCCACAATGCATCTCTATGATGAACAGATGCCACTGTATGGTGAAATTCATTTATTTATTTTTTTTTATACGTTAAACGGATGGGGAAAATGTGATGTGAAACCACCCTAAGTGTTCCTGAGAATATTTTCTCATGATACATTGTACTTCATGTGATTTTGGTCAATATGCTATGATTTAAAAAAAAACATTAAAAGGGATTTCTCAATAAGATTTTTTTTTTCTGTTTGTAAAACAGTTTGTGATAACACACAAATCAAAAGATCATTTCTGTTGGCATAATTTTTTTAAAATCCATTATCAGGAACCAATTCAGATGGCTTTGAGAGGATTTTATATTAGAAAACTCTCATAAATTACCCCATTTTAAAAGTGGCACACCTCAAAGTATTCAAAACAGTGTTTGATAAGTTGGTTAACTCTTCAGGTGTTTCACAGTAAATAAAACTAAATGGAGATTTAATTTTTTTGTAGACTACAGGTCTTCCCTGCTTCTGCGTTTTTTAGTATCCCATATGTGGCCCTAGTGTGCTAATTAACTCAAACATAGGCCTGAGGAAGTAAGGACTACCTATCTGATTTTAGGTCCTCCTGTTTATTTGGATGTATCCCAGATGACACTAAATGTTTGTAGAGGCCTTGATGTGCCAAAAGAAACATCGACAAAATAAACCCTCCTCCAAAAGACATACAGTTCCCTCCTTAAATTGTTAGGTGCACAAATGTGGAGGTAAATGGGCACAGTGCCAGGCTGAGAACAGAAAGATCATTTTTTGGCTTTTATGGTTTTCAGCGCCTCTGAGGTAACAGTACAATAGAAATCCCCAATAAATGACCGCAGCCATTATGGCAATAATCTAGGGGTGTTATAAGTAACAGTCTTGTTTGAAATTTTACTGGTGTTTCAACTTAGAACATAATATATATTTTCTGAGTTGGGTGAATAGATTATAACAGCAAATCTACGGTTTTTTGAGTTTCCAAAGGGTTTCCAAATTTATGTTTTTTAATAATTTACACAATAAAAGCAACAAATGAATAATTATTAATGTGTCACTATTTTCTGAGAGCTATATCTTTTTTTATTTATATATCAATAAGGGCTCATCCCCACGAACGTAAGGGCTCCATGCCCGTGCTGCGGACCGCAAATTGCGGTCTGCAATGCACGGGCACCGACCATGGGGCAGCCGCATGAGGATCATGGACCCATTCACTTGAATGGGGTCCGCGATCAGCATCCGCTACTTTTTTTGCGGTGCGGAGGCAGGGCCAGAAACACCACGGATGCACTCCGTAGTGCTTCTGTGGGGTTACGATCCGTGCTTCTGCACCGCATCTCTGGATTTGCAGACACATTCAAGTCAGCATCCGTGATGCAGAGTGCACACGGCTGGTGCCCCGTGTATTGATTGCGGACCTGCTGTATGCGGGCAGCAATACGGCCACGGCCGGGCAACGGCAGCGTGCTAGAGGCCTAAAGCTGTGAGGTGGCTAAATTTTTGACAGACACTTTGCCATTTTCATTGACAATATTTTGTGGTTCATGCAACTTTTAGACAAATTTTTATTTCGCTTTTTTTTGAGGTAGGACAAAGAAACAACTAAAATTCAGCCATCTTTTTGGGCTCATTTTTACAGTGTTCATTGTACAGTATAAATGGTACGTTTATTTAGTTTTTCTATGTTTTACTACTTTTAAACAATATATTTTTTATTTTTTTTGAGAAATGGTCCAGCGTGGATTCCCCTCAAAGTATTTAGAACAATTGATGCATTACTTACTGGGTTGATTTGTGGGATTTGAGGGTTAAATGTCCCAGAATGGCTCTCTCACATTAGCAGGTTCCCAAAAATAAGGGGGGACTTGCAGTTTCTAATTTATTTAATTTTTTTAAAAATAATTAGATGCGGAACAATTTGGTCTTAAGAAGTTCACTAAGTACAGCACTATTATTTATGTTAAAGCTGAAAGTGTGGCGAGAGATTAAGAAAATGTAATTACAGGATATATACAGGTCTTTGGAGTAGTAAAAGGATATACTGCCTCATTTTACAGTTGATCTGGATCCACAGTTCTGTATTAAATTTAGTATTACCAGATTTGTTCAAGAGAAGGGGGGAGCGTACTTTAGGTACTAAAACAACAATACAGGCAACTCCCTTTGCATTATTGAGATAGTTTTAATTACCATATTTTCCAGATCATAAGACCTATCCCAGGTTTAGACAAAAGAAAAAATAAATTCTGCTACATGCACACACACACACACAGGTCTGCTAAATACACACAACAGACACAGCTACTGTATGCTACATGCAAACAGAGCCCTGCTACATGAACACACAGCTATGTTACATGCACACACATCAAGTCTGCCTAATGTACACGAAAACAGAGCTCTGCTACATGGACAAAACAAACACAGATCTGCTAAATGCACATAACAAACCCAAATTTCCTCTCCACTATGCTGTATGCACACAACAAACAGCTCTGCTACATCCACACAACACAGCTATGCTATATACACACACAGCTTTGAATCTTTCAGCCTAAGTTTTTTCTTAACTTCCTCTGCTACACTGCATGTGCTGAGCCATAGTTCAGCCTCCTCTTCTACGTTCACTGATCTCACACAGTTAGGTTTTAGGCAGGGAGAGAGAGAAGTATGCAGACATCTTCCTCATTGATCCAGCAGAGCTCTGTATCAGTGCTCTGCTAAGTCATTCATAAAGCAGTCAGGTGGTCTGGCACTGCTGGACCACCCTAAGGACTATAAGACACAAGGACTTCTTTTGCAAGATTGTTTCTTGCTAAAAAAAAAAAGTACATCTTATAGTCCAGAAAATATGATACAGATTTGAGAAATGTGACAAACTGCCATTTGCCACTGGGCATTGTAGAGGACTTATGGCTAGCCTCCTGCCCTACGACTATGGCCCCGGGACATGTTGCCCTTCAGGAACAGTGTGACAGAACTGTGCCGCATGTCTGGACTGTTGGTGGGACCGAACGCGGTCAGCGGTGTATGCTGGGGATTCTGTGGAGCTGGAATCGGATGCGCAGATACACGAACGCCGCTGACCCTTACCTTCTTCCATACTGAACTTTCAGCTCCAGAGACTAAGTCCCGTTCGAAGATGGGACTTAGTCGTTTTCTGCATGAAATTGACCGACCGCACAGCCCAAATCTATGGAACTGTTTTGGGCAGGAAATTGTGCTTGCGGTCGGTCATAAAGGACTTCCACTAAACTTTTGATCCGCTGGAGGGATTTGTGTGATTTTTGGAAGTGTTTATGTTTGATGTATGCTGAGTTTAAATATGTAATTTTTATGGAGATCGAATGTATGGTTTTAAAGTTACAGTGTATGTTTAAAAACTGTATTTTTACTGTCTGTAATAGTTATGTTAATCCATAATTATATCCCAGACAGAAGGGAGGATTTTGTGTATTCGGGTGGGGATTCCTCTCCTGTTGTTCTCACATGTGTATTGGTGATCTCCCTTTGTCCTGAGAGATAATTGAATTGCTCTTCGGGTGTCTCCAGGGCAGAGAGGACGAAACCATGATGCATTGTGGGGACCTGCAGAAATACGGGCGGGTGCCCTCAATAAAGAGTTCAGTTCATGTTTTGCTAACCCTTCAAAACGCAGCCTTGTCTCGTTATTGGAGGGAATTGCTGTATCACACTGGGGATTGCTATGCTCTGCATATTCGCTGGAGGAGAGATCTTTCCCACACGGTCCTGAATGCTGGAGGTTCATCCAGGGTGGAAGGAATACGGCGCGGCTCCAGTTAAGCTACGGCAGTTGTGGAGTCTGCGGTTGTTGTGGTGTCCAGTGCGGTGCTTGTGGTCATCGGCGCAAGCTAGGAAGCGTCCATTAACGGAAGCGGATCCGTTACAAGAAAATATAGTCCAGAAAATATTATATGAACTCAGGATAAATAAGATAGTTTGCATGTTGAAAATTTCCCTATTCTGGATCTCTTTGCTGCAGTGCAAGTTGATAAGTATGTTTACTTAGTGATGATACTGTATATTGTAAGTGTTCATTGGGAGAGCATTTTTTCTAACATTAAATATGCTTCATACAGTGCTTCCTGGGTCTGTTTACATAGGCACACTATTCAGAGATTATATTATATGACAAATTTATTATTCAAAATCTAAAAAAAGATAAATGTCCCAAATGCGTTCAGGGGTTGGCTGACCTGATTTATCTTCTTTGGAGATGTCCAAAGCTTCATCGGTATTGACAGTTAAAGCCCCTTTACAATTGATGATGTACCAGCAGACTGTCGAAGGGAAACATTCCTTCCCGACAATCTGCTGCTCGCTAGCTAAGACCACTGCATTTACATGCAGCGATTTCCACTAGAGATATAACGACTCGTTGTTTCCTGGCAGCAGATCGTGTTTACACAGCTCCCTCTGCTGTGGGGAACGTTTTTCTCTTTCCTCAGGTAATTGGCAGTACATTTATACTGCCAGATAATCTATGATCTATGATATTCTCGGCCTGTGTAAAGGGCCTTAAGTTACTTTAATAAGCAGTGAGTCTTAACAGATTACAATTTCACTTTATCCTGTTATTTGTATTTTAGCAGATACTGCAACCCTTAAGGTTCCAAAGAGCATATCTGGTGCCATAGTGGGAGCTTTCATGTGTGCCAAGATGGAGGTTCTTAAGCTGTGGATAGGCTGGCTACTAGAATTTGCTCAATAGAGTTTTGGATAAGGATGCTGAATAATATGATCTGGTATGAACAAGGGTTATGTAAGAATAAAACATATTACCGTATTTTTCGCCCTATAAGACGCACCGGCCCATAAGACGCACCTAGGTTTTAGGGGAGGAAAATAAGAAAAAAAATGTTTTTAACCAAAAGGTGTGCTTTTGGTGGGTTTGGAACTAATGGGGGTCTGTGGATGGCACTATAACTGGGGATCTGTGGATGACGCACTGTTATGGGGGGATCTGTGGATGACACAGTGTTATGGGGGGATCTGTGGATGACGCACTGTTATGGGGAATCTGTGGATGACGCACTGTTATGGGGGATCTGTGACGGACACTGTTATGGGGGGGATCTGTAAAAGGACACTGTTATGGGGGATCTGGGGATGGCACTGTTATGGGGGATCTGTGGATGACGCACTGTTATGGGGGGATCTGTGGATGACGCACTGTTATGGGGGGATCTGTGGATGACGCACTGTTATGGGGGGATCTGTGACGGACACTGTTATGGGGGGGATCTGTAAAAGGACACTGTTATGGGGGATCTGGGGATGGCACTGTTATGGGGGATCTGTGGATGACGCACTGTTATGGGGGGATCTGTGGATGACGCACTGTTATGGGGGGATCTGTGGATGACGCACTGTTATGGGGGGATCTGTGACGGACACTGTTATGGGGGGGATCTGTGGCTGACACTGTTAAAGGGGGGATCTGTGGCTGGCACTGTTACAGGGGGGATCTGTGGCTGGCACTGCTACAGGGGGGATCTGTGGATGGCACTGTTACAGTGGGATCTGTGCTGGCACTGTTACAGGGGGGATCTGTGGATGGCACTGTTACAGGGGGATCTGTGGATGGCACTGTTACAGGGGGGATCTGTGGGTGGCACTTTTATGGGGGATCTGTGGGTGGCACTGTTATGAGGGATCTGTGGGTGGCACTGTTATGCGGGATCTGTGGGTGGCACTGTTATATATGTGCCATCCACAGACCCCCCAGCCCATAACAGTGCCATCCACAGACCCCCCACCCCTTAACAGTGCCATCCACAGATATTCCCCATAAAACTGTCATCCACAGATTCCCCCCCCCCCCCCGCCGCTCCAGTGCTGCAGTATACAAATATAAAATGTCTCATTCAATTAAAAGTCATTACACATGCCCCCTCACTCCTAATATTACCGTACATCCTAACAGCTTCTGTACAACGCAGGCAGGCCGGGCGGCCGGCGCGTCACTCACTGACGTCACTTGCCTGCACTGCCTGCTTCATTCATAATGTAGGCGGCGCAGGCACGTGACATCAGGGAGTTACGCTGCCGCCCGCCCGGCCTGCCTACCTGCATTCTACAGAAGCGGTTAGGATGTAAAGGGAAAAGAAAGGGAAAAAAACTTGTAATTGTAATTATTAATGGTTAAAATGGACTTTTGTATTGTTGAGTTGATGTGTTTTGGGTGCAAATGTACATGTCTTTATGCAATTGAAATAAAAAGATTTAAAGGAAAAAAAAAAAAAAAGGATGTACGGTAATATTAGGAGTAGGGGGGCATATGTAATCACTTTTAATTGAATGAGACATTTTATATTTGTATGGTGCAGCACTGGAGCGGTGGGGACGGACTACAGTGACTGCACCGCCCCGCCGCAATTGCCGGCCCCAAGCTCCTCCTCCCAGTCCCTCCCGCGCTCGCTCATACATCGCAGCCTGCAATGTAAAAATTTCAGCATTCGCCCCATAAGACGCAGGGGCATTTTTCCTCCATTTTGGGGGGGGGAAAGTGCGTCTTATGGGGCGAAAAATACAGTATGATAAATCCATAGATACCTAGTCTCATTGGATCTTATTGCTAACTGGGGAGGTTTCTGGGTTTCTTTTTTTTTTTCTTGCTGTCTCTCCATTTTTAGTATGGTGGGTGGGTGTTTGGAAAATATATGTAACTTTTGTGTTTTTGAGTGTTTAATAATAAAAGCAAATATTGGTAATATTTGGTGGTTCATGCTGATTACTTTTTATTTAGTTATTTTTTTGAGGCAGGATAGAGAAACAACGGAAATTCTTCTCTCTTTTTAGGCTAATTTTGTGCAGTATATCTGGTATTCAAAATTTTTCTGGTCAATGCAATTACCCCCGCATCTATAAAAAAATTTTTTTATGTTTTTCTATCTAAACACAGTGAATAGATTGTCTTTTTTTTTTAAACAAAATCATCTTTTTGTGTTGCCACTTTCTAAAAACTCAATTTTTTCCAATGAAGTTATGTGATGGCTTGTTTTTGTGGTATGGCTTTAAATTTCCATAGCATCATTTTGGGTTACATATCACTTCTTGATTGATTATATTTTTTGGGGGGGGGGAATGAAGTGATAAAAAATGGCAGTTCTGGAACCCTTATTCTATTATTTTCACAGTATTTATTGTAGGGGATAAATAATGTCACATTTTTATAGTTCATGTTGTTATGAATGTTGCAATACCAATTATGTTTACTTTTACAAATTTCTGTTCACTTTTTAAATAATAAAGGGCTTGATGGTCTTTTTAACTTCACAAATGTATTGTTTATTTTTTAACAAACATTTATTTTTATTTTTTTAAGTTAGTTCCACTAGGGAACGTCTAATGTTCTCATTGCTGGTATAATACACCACAATAGTCTTTTGCCTATTAGAACCAGTCGTAGGCAAGGATTAAGGGGTCATTGTAAGGCCTCTGGGTGCCATAGAAAGTTTCAGCACCTCACAATTATCTCATGGACGAAGAAGTTGGCGATTACAGTAGGTACAGAGAGAGCCCCCTCAGTTGCCACAGTTTTACAGGATAAAAAAATATTCGGACAGGTATAAACCAATCTTTTTATTCCAACATGTGGTGTAAAATGTGGATTTTAATAGGATAAAATAAAAAATAAGTTTTAACAGTTTAAGTTAAGTTTAAGTAATTTTTGGGTCTGAACTTATATGTACAATACCCTTGGCTAGAGGGTTATCTATGAAGGGTCTGTGAGGGTAAGATTGCTTTATAGTAAGGTTCCATTTATATGGACAGCTTGTCAGATTATAGGGATGTAAAATGTTTGTATAAATGCTCATTCCCAATAATTGGTCTGTGTAAATGTGCGGCAAATCACCTGTCAAATTAGCAATATGCAAATTTACTGGCCAGGCCAATAATTTATGCTACTTAAAAAATATTATTTTTTGGCGGCACACAATCCTGTGTAAACATATGGACATGTAAATGGACCTTTAGATTAAAGATAGACACACAATTGTCACATTGTTTAGGCAAACAACCACTCAGTATAACCTAAAACATACAGTAAGTGCAAAGAGGACAATGTCAATTTGTACAATTAGGCTTTATTGACATGCAAGAAAAATATAATGTAGAATAAAAATAAGCCTCACAATGGATAATAAAGACACAGTTTCTCAGCCATGTAGTCTTCATAGTCTACAAAGAATAAAGTGCATGACATGCTACTGAAAGCCCAGAGAGTATTAGGTAAAGTGCACAGCCCAAAAAAGGATTTCTAAAAGTACACATATTAAAAGCTATTAACACCGTCAGGGACATTTTTTATCAATGCATTTGACTCATTTGGGATAAAAGTCTTTTTTTTTTCAATTGGTCTTTATTAAAAAAAAATCAATAGTTTTTGTTCTATAGGTTATAATATCTGGTCAATGGGGGTTTGCTCAGCTACATGGTGTCACAATCTTTTCACAGGTCAGAGATGCCATGTTCATTGGTAAAGTGAATGGGTCTGGGTTGCAGTACCAAGTACTTTTACTATACAATGTACAGTGCTGTCCTTGGTAAGCTGTGAGGAGGCCTTAGTGCTCACCTAAGCTCTGTATCCTCTTCAAGCAGCTGTTCAGCGGGGTACCATTAGGGTAGGTTATCAATATTGAACTCCTGGAAAGCCCCTTTTAACCACCTAACTGTTTTCCCCCAGTCCAGCTCCAGCAGTGGGAAAAGTAGATAACTGTTCTGCCAGAGCTGGGCACGGGCAGAAACTGGACGGGGGAGGGCTGTTTAGGTGCTGCTATCTTCTAAATTGTAGCAGCTAAAAACATGCAATTGGTCTTGTTTGAAAGCTGACAGTCTAGGCTTTCATACAAGACCAGCTAAAGTCCAAGCAACAGAGAAGAAATCACTGTTGGAAACCGAGTCTGGAATAATTGGGGGTAAAACCTGATTTTACTTTCACTTTCAGCTGCATTCACAGCATCCTGATTTCTATCCGTGATATCTTCCCCTGTACTGAACATATTGCTGTCATTCAATGCCATCTTTCAAACAATACAAAGCCCATAACTCTAGCTGGTAGCAAACCAGAGATATGAGCAGTTAAAGCAACTGCCCGCCTCCCCTTCAGTGTAGAGGATAGAGAGAGAGCAGTTATAGAGGTGAGCGCCTTAAAGAATTCCACAGCATAATGTACATTTTTTTTAATCTTTCCACCTACAAATAAAATAATGAAAGTTATTTAATACACAATATACTGTATACTCCAAAATAGCTCCTAAAAAACCTACAACTTATCCCTCAAAATAAAATAAAAATCTATAAGAAAAAATTTAAAAGTTATGACTGTGTCACGGCTGCGGATGGGGGAAACCCTCAGCCGTGCGATGTCTCTCTGAGATATAGCTGTTAGGCCAGGACAGGAATCAGGTCACCTCCTATCACATCCCTAATTCTGACCCTGTCTCCTAGCCGTATGAGCCGACTCTGAAGGTGGGAGGGCTCATACACCGTAACCTGTAATTCCTACTAGCCCTCAGGGTGGCCCAGGACTAGGAGCAGGGTAAGACGACCTGTTACTCCTAGACACGGAGCAACAGGAGTCTCACTGGCCAAGCTATAAAGGAGAAGGGAAACATATACAGACATATGGCAATGGCAGGTAGTTTAAACTAGTATCACACCTACCTGCCACAGACACACAGCATGGAACCCGTGCACAAGTGCTGCAGTCCACAGCAACATAGACGGACACAGCACACAAGAAACATCACACAGGAACCCAGGAACCATACGCTGCAATAAACATAAAGAGACACCACTAGACATAACATAACATAAGAAGATCAATGTCTAAACATAAGTTTATGACCACAAGGGTGGCCCTCACTGGCAGATGGTATAAGAAACCAGGAGGGTGCCTCCAGCTTACAAACAAGGCTAGAGTACCCCTCAGACATCAGGTCCCAACTGAGGCTTTATAGCCCAAAGTAGCCACACCCATACTCAGACACACCCAGTGTTCACACACAGCAGGGAATTAACCCTTCTCACACCAGGGAAGGGAAGACAGCCACTTAACCACCTCAGCCCCCAGTGCTTAAACACCCTGAAAGACCAGGCCACTTTTTACACTTCTGACCTACACTACTTTCACCGTTTATTGCTCGTTCATGCAACTTTCCACCCAAATGAATTTTACCTTGTTTTCTTCAAACTAATAGAGCTTTCATTTGGTGGTATTTCATTGCTGCTGACATTTTTACTTTTTTTGTTATTAATCGAAATTTAACGATTATTTTGCAAAAAAATGACATTTTTCACTTTCAGTTGTAAAATTTTGCAAAAAAAAACGAGATCCATATATAAATTTTGCTCTAAATTTATTGTTCTACATGTCTTTGATAAAAAAAAAATGTTTGGGTAAAAAAAAAGTTATAGCGTTTACAAACTATGGTACAAAAATGTGAATTTCCGCTTTTTGAAGCAGCTCTGACTTTCTGAGCACCTGTCATGTTTCCTGAGGTTCTACAATGGCCAGACAGTACAAACACCCCACAAATGACCCCATTTCGGAAAGTAGACACCCTAAGGTATTCACTGATGGGCATAGTGAGTTCATAGAACTTTTTATTTTTTGTCACAAGTTAGCGGAAAATGAAGATTTTTTTATTTATTTTTTTCTTACAAAGTCTCATATTCCACTAACTTGTGACAAAAAATAAAAACTTCCATGAACTCACTTTGCCCATCAGCGAATACCTTGGGGTGTCTTCTTTCCAAAATGGGGTCACTTGTGGGGTAGTTATACTGCCCTGGCATTCTAGGGGCCCAAATGTGTGGTAAGGAGTTTGAAATCAAATTCTGTAAAAACTGACCAGTGAAATCCGAAAGGTGCTCTTTGGAATATGGGCCCCTTTGCCCACCTAGGCTGCAAAAAAGTGTCACACATCTGGTATTTCCGTATTCAGGAGAAGTTGGGGAATGTGTTTTGGGGTGTCATTTTACATATACCCATGCTGGGTGAGAGAAATATCTTGGCAAAAGACAACTTTTCCAATTTTTTTATACAAAGTTGGCATTTGACCAAGATATTTATCTCACCCAGCATGGGTATATGTAAAATGACACCCCAAAACACATTCCCCAACTTCTCCTGAGTACGGCGATACCACATGTGTGGCACTTTTTTGCAGCCTAGGTGGGCAAAGGGGCCCATATTCCAAAGAGCACCTTTCGGATTTCACTGGTCATTTTTTACAGAATTTGATTTCAAACTCCTTACCACACATTTGGGCCCCTAGAATGCCAGGGCAGTATAACTACCCCACAAGTGACCCCATTTTGGAAAGAAGACACCCCAAGGTATTCGCTGATGGGCATAGTGAGTTCATGGAAGTTTTTATTTTTTGTCACAAGTTAGTGGAATATGAAACTTTGTAAGAAAAAAAATAAAAAATAAATCATCATTTTCCACTAACTTGTGACAAAAAATAAAAAATTCTAGGAACTCGCCATGCCCCTCATGGAATACCTTGGGGTGTCTTCTTTCCAAAATGGGGTCACTTGTGGGGTAGTTATACTGCCCTGGCATTCTAAGGGCCCAAATGTGTGGTAAGGAGTTTGAAATCAAATTCTGTAAAACATGACCAGTGAAATCCGAAAGGTGCTCTTTGGAATGTGGGCCCCTTTGCCCACCTAGGCTGCAAAAAAGTGCCACACATGTGGTATCTCCGTATTCAGGAGAAGTTGGGGAATGTGTTTTGGGGTGTCATTTTACATATACCCATGCTGGGTGAGAGAAATATCTTGGCAAAAGACAACTTTTCCCATTTTTTTATACAAAGTTGGCATTTGACCAAGATATTTCTCTCACCCAGCATGGGTATATGTAAAATGACACCCCAAAACACATTCCCCAACTTCTCCTGAATACGGCGATACCCCATGTGTGACACTTTTTTGCAGCCTAGGTGGGCAAAGGGGCCCATATTCCAAAGAGCACCTTTCGGATTTCACTGGTCATTTTTTACAGAATTTGATTTCAAACTCCTTACCACACATTTGGGCCCCTAGAATGCCAAGGCAGTATAACTACCCCATAAGTGACCCCATTTTGGAAAGAAGACACCCCAAGGTATTCCATGAGGGGCATGGCGAGTTCATGGAAGTTTTTATTTTTTGTCACAAGTTAGTGGAATATGAGACTTTGTAAGGAAAAAAAAATAAAAAATCACCATTTTCCACTAAATTGTGACAAAAAATAAAAAATTCTAGGAACTTGCCATGCCCCTCACGGAGTACCTTGGGGTGTCTTCTTTCCAAAATGGGGTCACTTGTGGGGTAGTTATACTGCCCTGGCATTTTCCAGGGGCCCTAATGTGTTGTAAGTAGGTAAATGACCTGTGAAATCCGAAAGGTGCTCTTTGGAATGTGGGCCCCTTTGCCCACCTAGGCTGCAAAAAAGTGCCACACATGTGGTATCGCCGTATTCAGGAGAAGTTGGGGAATGTGTTTTGGGGTGTCATTTTACATATACCCATGCTGGGTGAGATAAATATCTTGGTCAAATGCCAACTTTGTATAAAAAAAATGGGAAAAGTTGTCTTTTGCCAAGATATTTCTCTCACCCAGCATGGGTATATGTAAAATGACACCCCAAAACACATTCCCCAACTTCTCCTGAATACGGAGATACCACATGTGTGGCACTTTTTTGCAGCCTAGATGCGCAAAGGGGCCCACATTCCATTTATGAGGGCATTTTTAGACATTTGGATCCCAGACTTCTTCTCACGCTTTAGGGCCCCTAGAATGCCAGGGCAGTATAAATACCCCACATGTGACCCCATTTTGGAAAGAAGACACCCCAAGGTATTCAATGAGGGGCATGGCGAGTTCATATAATTTTTTTTTTTTTGGCACAAGTTAGCGGAAATTGATTTTATTTATTTTTTTCTCACAAAGTCTCCCTTTCCGCTAACTTGGGACAAAAATTTCAATCTTTCATGGACTCAATATGCCCCTCACGGAATACCTGGGGGTGTCTTCTTTCCGAAATGGGGTCACATGTGGGGTATTTATACTGCCCTGGCATTCTAGGGGCCCTAAAGCGTGAGAAGAAGTCTGGAATATAAATGTCCAAATCATTTTACGCATTTGGATTCCGTGAGGGGTATAGGGAGTTCATGTGAGATTTTATTTTTTGACACAAGTTAGTGGAATATGAGACTTTGTAAGAAAAAAATAATAATTTCCGCTAACTTGGGCCAAAAAAATGTCTGAATGGAGCCTTACAGAGGGGTGATCAATGACAGGGGGGTGATCAGGGAGTCTATATGGGGTGATCACCCCCCTGTCATTGATCACCCCCCTATAAGGCTCCATTCAGATGTCCGTATGTGTTTTGCGGATCCGATCCATGTATCCGTGGATCCGTAAAAATCATACGGACATCTGAATGCAGCCTGACAGGGGGGGTGATCAATGACAGGGGGGGTGATCAATGACAGGGGGGGTAATCAATGACAGGGGGGTGATCAGGGAGTCTATATGGGGTGATCACCACAGTCATTGATCACACCCCTGTAAGGCTCCATTCAGACGTCCGTATGCGTTTTGCGGATCCGATCCATCTATCAGTGGATCCGTAAAAATCATGCGGACATCTGAATGGAGCTTTACAGGGGTGTGATCAATGACAGGGGGGTAATCAATCACAGGGGGGTGATCAGGGAGTCTATATGGGGTGATCACCGCAGTCATTGATCACGCCCCTGTAAGGCTCCATTCAGATGTCCGTATGCGTTTTGCGGATCCGATCCATCTATCAGTGGATCTGTAAAAATCATGCGGACATCTGAATGGAGCTTTACAGAGGTGTGATCAATGACAGGGGGGTAATCAATGACAGGGGGGTGATCAGGGAGTCTATATGGGGTGATCACCACAGTCATTGATCACGCCCCTGTAAGGCTTTATTCAGACGTCCGTATGCGTTTTGCGGATCCGATCCATCTATCAGTGGATCCGTAAAAATCATGCGGACATCTGAATGGATCTTACAGGGGGGTAATCAATGACAGGGGGGTGATCAGGGAGTCTATATGGGGTGATCACCACAGTCATTGATCACGCCCCTGTAAGGCTTTATTCAGACGTCCGTATGCGTTTTGCGGATCCGATCCATCTATCAGTGCATCCGTTAAAATCATGCGGACATCTGAATGGATCTTACAGGGGGGTAATCAATGACAGGGGGGTGATCAGGGAGTCTATATGGGGTGATCACCACAGTCATTGATCATGCCCCTGTAAGGCTCCATTCAGACGTCCGTATGCGTTTTGAGGATCCGATCCATCTATCAGTGGATCCGTAAAAATCATGCGGACATCTGAATGGAGCTTTACAGGGGTGTGATCAATGACGGGGGTAATGAATGACAGGGGGGTGATCAGGGAGTCTATATGGGGTGATCACCACAGTCATTGATCACGCCCCTGTAAAGCTTTATTCAGACGTCCGTATGCGTTTTGCGGATCCGATCCATCTATCAGTGGATCCGTAAAAATCATGCGGACATCTGAATGGAGCTTTACAGGGGTGTGATCAATGACAGGGGGGTAATCAATCACAGGGGGGTGATCAGGGAGTCTATATGGGGTGATCACCACAGTCATTGATCACGCCCCTGTAAAGCTTTATTCAGACGTCCGTATGCGTTTTGCGGATCCGATCCATCTATCAGTGGATCCGTAAAAATCATGCGGACATCTGAATGGAGCTTTACAGGGGGGTGATCAATGACAGGGGGGTAATCAATGACAGGGGGTGATCAGGGAGTCTATATGGGGTGATCAGGGGTGATCAAGGGTGATCAAGGGTGAATAAGGGGTTAATAAGTGACAGGGGGGGGGGTGTAGTGTAGTGGTGCTTGGTGCAACATATTACTAAGCTGCCTGTGTCCTCTGGTGGTCGATCCAAACAAAGGGGACCACCAGAGGACCAGGTAGCAGGTATATTAGACGCTGTTATCAAAACAGCGTCTAATATACCTGTTAGGGGTTAAAAAAAATCACATCTCCAGCCTGCCAGCGAACGATCGCCGCTGGCAGGCTGGAGATCCACTCTCTTACCTTCCGTTCCTGTGAGCGCGCGCGCCTGTGTGCGCGCGTTCACAGGAAATCCCGGCTCACGCGAGATGACGCGTATATGCGTCGCTGAGCGCAGGGCTACCACCTCCGGAACGCGAATCTGCGTTAGGCGGTCCGGAGGTGGTTAAAGGGAAACGCACACCAACACACTCACCTGTTACCGCCGGCAACGGCATGCGTGGCAACCATGTCCTGTGGAACAGCCAGCAGGCCGAGACACTGCCACCACATGCACATAACACCAGACGTTGCCGCGGACAACCACAAGTGAAGGGAGGTGTCACCGTGCATACAAACATAATCTCGTGCACAACAAACAGACATACAAAGTGCATAGACAGAACTACAAAGTGCATACGTGCACACACACCCAACCAGGTGTAACCGCATGCACTTGACAGCAGGCTGCCTAGCAACAGCTCAGACTGCTATACTGCCAAGCACCAATCATGTTGCCAGCGGCAACCACACATGAGGCAACATATAAACACAAATTGCCATAGGCAACCGCATGCATAGACAGTGAGCAGCCCAGCAAGAAGCTCAGGCTGCTACACTGCCAAGAACACCATGTTGCCAGCGGCAACCGCACGTGAGGCAAAACACTCACAGCTGCGGTGAACAACTAAACGACCGCTGACAACTGCAAGCAGACTCTAAGAGTCACGACCATGACCATGGGTCGTTACAGACTGATAGAACACAAAGGGGGGAAATATTATTGGTTCTTAAGGCTAAAATAATGATGTCACTAAGGCATTAAAAATGCAATAGTGTCCCTTGAGTTGTGCGGCAACACGATTTTTTGCAGGCACGCATTAAAAATCTACAAATAAAAAGTGACATTTTGAGAAGGGTTTTTCCAATTATAACATGACTGTTAGAAGGTTAACCCTTTAAGGACAAAGCCTATCTTGGCCTTAATGACGCAATCAAGCAATTTTAAGATTTCACATATTTGACACATCGTCAAAGAGAAGTTAAGAAAAATTTGATTCGATTTGGCAAAGAAATTTGATTTGTTACAGATTAATTGTGATACGTCACCCCGCTTTGCGGCAAATTGAGTTTTTCCTAAAATTTGGATGGAATTCCACTTCAGATGCTTCAATTCACTCGGTCGATATTTTATGTTTAAAATAAAAAAAAACGTAAAATTATATGAAAATGTAACAAAATTAGCAATTTTCTACATTTCTATTTCTCTGCTCACAAAAGAGTTAATAATTAATATTTACCATACTGTGGCGAAAGCCACAGTGTTTTGGAGGGGGCTGTTTGCCAGCCTCTTGCCCCTGGATTACGGCTCTTTAAGATACTTGTTATGGGGTTATTGCATGTTTTGGGGTTCCTGTGATATGTTTTATAAAACTGTATTTCTCTGCCTGTGATAATTATATTAGCCATTGTGTTCAGTAATCATATCACAGGCAGAGGGGAGGATTTTGTCAGAGGGGAGGATTTTGTGTGGGAGTGTCTGAGTGTATTGTACGGATTGATTGGTTGTATTTCAAAACCCTGTGGCAGTACTATGTTTGTGTATTGTGAATAAAAGAGGCTGTAAGTGCCAGTACAGTCAGTTCTGCTTAACCCTCAAGTGAAGTGTCGTCTCGTTCTTGGGGGGAATTGGATTGTATGCTGATTGCCAGGAGTGTAAGCCGATTGTATGCTTTTCCTGTTCCGCGGTTTCCAGTGTTCGTGTAGTTTGCAGTTCGGCAGACTGGTGCGTGCAGTAGCTGCCTGTCAATCTGAAAGGAGGATATCGTCTGAACGGAGTTGTGTGCTGAACAGTCCGTTACAATTGGTGGCAAGCAACGGGATCATTCTCACGGCCCAGAAGGAGAGCTACAAGGCAACACCAGTTCCTGGATTACAAATTTAGGGCAACGCTAGTACCCGTACAGCGCCCCTATCTACAAAGGAATCAAAATCAGCAGAGCAAGCATGGAGCCCTGCTACACTCAGAAGGAGGTTGATTGAGAGGTTAATGGGGTGCTGTCTCTATTGGGACCCAACCCCGCAGAAAACCTTATACAGATGGTGAAGTGGAGGATCAGAAAGTTCCTGCAGGCCATGGCAGCGGTAGACAGGTGGGAGATACCCCAGCGGCCGAGCAAGTTCCCGGTAGCTGAAGGTGCCGTCCTTGCTCCCCAGAGGCAGTGTGAGTTACAGGGAGCTGAAGGTGCCGTCCTACCTCCCCAACAGCCGAGTATTGTATTGGGAGCAGAGACAACCGGTCTCTCTCTCCAGCGGCAGTGTGTGCCCTTAGGAGAGGAGACAGTTGGTCCCTCTCCACAGCAGCCAAGTGAGTCCCAGGGAGCTGAAGGTGCTGTCCTTCCTCCCCAGCGGCAGTGTGTCCTGCAGGGAGCAGAGATAGTTGGTCTCTCTCCCCAGCAGCCAAGTTAGTCCCAGGGAGCTGAAGGCACCGTCCTTGCTCCCCAGCGGCAGTGTGTATTCATGGGAGAAGAGACCGTCGGTCTTCTCCCCCAACAGGAACCAGAAGTACCAGAGGTCGCGAACCTCATAGACTGGTCCTGGGAGGACTCCCAGCAGGCAGGGGGAGATGGGACCAAAGTCTCTCTACCGGCCCTACAGGGATGCTGGGCAGTCGGCCCAGATCTCCAGCGGCAGTGTGAGTACCAGGAGGAGGAGGTAAGCGATCCCTACCCTCCACAGCTAACCCCTACCGAGATACTGAGGTCAGTAGAGGAGCCATTAGCTTCCCCTGTTCCCCTCCCAGCAGAAGAGCTGGCATCTGGGCAGAGCGCCGCTGGCCTCTGCCCTAACTTTCCCTTTTTCACCGGGCAGGACTATACCCCGGTTGCTCCAGCGGAAGAGCTGGCAACTGGGCAGAGCACAGTTGGCCTCTGCCCTCCTTTGTCCGCTTGTCCCAGGCTTGTCTATCTGCAGGTCCCCCCAGTTGAAGCGCTGGCACCAGGGCAGAGTACCGCCGGTCTCTGCTCACTCAGCGACCCACAAAGCCAAGAGACCAGTGCCCAACACAGCCATGTTGAAGCCATGGGACCGAAACAAGCTACAAAATTCCCCGGGTGCAATAACCAAGTGTTGGGGGGGGACTGCACTGCAGATTGTATATTATTGTGGGTGGGGGCTGCCTTGTTGATTACTGTGGGTGGGTGACTCGACTAACTCAGGCACTGACCGACAGAAGGTCAGCTACCTGGTTAGTCTCCCCCGAATGGGAATATATGTGGCTGTTTGCCAGCCTCCTGCCCCTGGATTACGGCCCTTTAAGATACTTGTTATGGGGTTATTGCATGTTTTGGGGTTCCTGTGATATGTTTTATAAAACTGTATTTCTCTGCCTGTGATAATTATATTAGCCATTGTGTTCAGTAATCATATCACAGGCAGAGGGGAGAATTTTGTGTGGGACTGTCTATGTGTATTGTACGGATTGATTGGTTGTATTTCAAAATCCTGTGGGCAGTACTATGTTTGTGTATTGTGAATAAAAGAGGCTGTAGGTGCCAGCACAGTCAGTTCTGCTTAACCCTCAAGCGAAGTGTCGTCTCGTTCTTGGGGGAATTGGATTGTATGCTGATTGCCAGGAGTGTAAGATTGTATGCTTTTCCTGTTCCGCGGTTTCCAGTGTTCGTGTAATTTGCAGTTCGGCAGACTGATACGTGCAGTAGCTGCCTGTCAATCTGAAAGGAGGATATCGTGTGAACGAAGTTGTGTGCTGAACGGTCCGTTACACATACTTTATGTTGACATAATTTTTCAATCATACTATTTTCTTTGCAGCAATTGTACACATTTTCAATAAAATTTACAAATCCTGTTCTTTTAGGAACCAATTCAGCTATGAAGTAGATTTGAGAGGTCTATATATTAGAACCCCCATAAATCACCCCATTTAAACTGCACCCCTCAAAGTTTGAAATGACATAATAACAGAAAAATGACATTTAGAAAGTTTGGTAACCTTTCAGTTGTTTCACATAAATTAATGTAAAATGGAGGTGAAATGTAGTTGCAGGTTGCAGGTTTTCAATCCATTTTTTGGAACACACCAGGTGATAAAAGAGAACTAAAACCCCACATTTATTAACTGATTCTGCAGTTTGTTTGTTTTTTGTTTTGTTTTTAAAGAAATATCCCATATGTGGCCCTAGTGTGCTACTTGGCTCAGAAAGCATCCTCAGAATTGAATGAGCACCTTGTAGATTTTGAGGTCTCTATTTTTTTTAAGGAAGTTTTTCAGGCACCATTTCAGGCCTTGAAGTGTTAAAACATAAGAAACAACCCAAAATGACCCATTTTGGAAATTGCACTCAAGGAATTAATATAGGGGTGCAATGAGAATTTTGACCTCACATGTAATTTATTATAATGGAGGCATGAAAATCTAAATTTACGTTAACAATAATATGTAGTTTTAGTACAAATTTAGCACAAATTTTTAATTTGTACTAGGGTTAACAGAAGAAAAAGCACTACTATAAATGTTATGCAAATTCCCTATATGCGGTTGTAGCGTGGTGCTAGGAACACGGCAGGGCTTAGAAAGAAGGCAACATAATTTAGCTTTTGAAGTACAGGTTTTAGTGGAATTGATTTGAGCACCATTTCGAACTTGCAACACCCCTTAGATACCAGTACTTTGAAAACTCCCCAAAGTAATTACAGTTTTGAAACTACACACCATGGAATTCAGCTAGGGGTACAGATATGCTTTTGACCCCATAATTGTTTAATAGATAGATGTATTAACATCCAACCATAAAAATGTATATTTCCATTTTTTATAATAGTACATTGTTTTAGCCCCCATTTTTTCATTTCTATAAGGGTTAAAAGAAGAAGAAGCACAGTTTAAAGGGCTTCTGTCACCCCACTAAACTCATTTTTTTTTTTTGTGTACTTATAATCCCTATCCTGCCATATTGCCATACATTATGTTATTAATAATTTTCGTTCAGTAGATTTAGCAAAAAACGTACTTTTATGATATGCTAATTACCTTTCTACCAGCAAGTAGGGCGTCTACTTGCTGGTAGCAGCCGCAGAAAACCGCCCCCTCCTTCTATTGATTGACAGGACCAGCCGCGATCTCCTCCTCCAAGTAGACACCCTACTTGCTGGTAGAAAGGTAATTAGCATATCATAAAAGTAAGTGTAGCAAACTCACCTTTTTGATAGAGTTTGCCATGAGCTTTTGGAGGGGGCTGCGTGCCCGCCTCTTGCCCTGGGATTATGGTCCCTTAAGTTATTGGGTTTTAAGGCACTTGGGATTGAGCCCTCTGTCCCTGGATTGCATCATTTGCCTTACTTGCTGGGATTTTACTATTCCCATGGTGAGAACAATGGATGAAGCACATGGTGAGAACAATAGATAGCGGCCATTTTAACTCACAGACACTGTTCTGACTTTTCAACACGGTGCTATCTTGCCTGTATTTGGTGCACAGAGACATCATTCAGTAGTTTGAAACTACCAAACAGGGGACACATTTATTAGTGACTATTTTCTGTATAACTTGTATATTTTTGGTGTAACTGGCATAAAACTGTATCTTCCAAACTACTGAACGGATGTGGGTGAATTTTGGATATGCGGTTCACCCAGATCCCCCGGTTCCGAGGATATACTGGTTATGGGGTTATTGCATGCTTTGGAGTTCCTGTTTTAACCCTCAAGGTGAAGTGTCGTCTCATTCTTGGGGGAGGATTGATTGCATGCTGTTCCAGTTTGACTGCTAGGAGTGTAAACCTGTTCGTATGGTTTCCTATTCAACTGTCTACAGCATTCATATGCTTGAAGAGGATTTATATGCTTCTTCGGTTCGGTGATTGTGGTGTCTGGTAGGGTGCTTGGAAACCTCAGGAAATGCTAGGAGCATCCGTCAACAGAGGTACTCAGTCTAGGGGTGCCAGGTGATCCGTTACAGTACGTTTTTTGCAAAATCTACTGAACGAAAATTATTAATAACATAATGTATGGCAATATGGCAGGATAGGGATTATAAGTACACAAAAAAAAAAAAAAGAGTTTAGTGGGGTGACAGAAGCCCTTTAATATGTTACACAATTTCTCCCGAGTACAGAACTATCCCAAATGTGGCCATAAACTGCTATTTGGGGACACAATACGGCTCTGAAGGGAATGTGCTGCCTCAGGATTTATGAACATTGAATTGCTTTTAACCCCCTGAAGTGTTTTTTTTTTTTTTAAATTCATACTCACCTCATGCGTTTGAGCATGTAGAGCCCGCTGCCACCATCTTGATTGAATTTGCGCATATGACATTACCACGTCGGCTGATATGATGACGTCAATTCATCATATGCCGTGCAAGATTTTGTGCTGGATCTTCTATCAAGATGGCGCAGGCTGTTCGCGATCAAATGGAGGAGGTGAGTATGATATTTTTTTATTTTTATTATAGACCTTAATATTAATGTCAGATGAACTATCAGTGATGAACACAGCTTCTGAGGGCACAATCACCATTCCCTGTCATTGCACCCGCTGCTTACAAAGACATGCGCTTCATGACGCAGTAATTCGCCACAAAGCAATTTTTTTGTAAAATTTGGCGAAGCAACCAAATCAAACTTTCAAGAACTTCATTAAACACTAATGACAATTCCAGATTTACATAGGCTTATTTAATGTTTTAATACTTTTGTATCATAAAATTACTTTTTTATTAAAAACTCTTTTTTTCTTTGCATTGGCTCATAACTTTTTTAACTTTTTTGTCAAGGCAGCTGTGTGGGGGCTTGTTTTTTTTCAGTATGAGCCAGCCACCAGCTAGTTTCTTGGTAGGCCTAGATATTAAAGTGCAGTATAGTGCAAGGAATGTTGGGGGGCACTTTAGAATAAAGGGATCAGGTTCTGAGGTATAATGGTGTTATAATGACAGGAGTCAGTTTATGTCCAGCCTACAAAATATGTTTTTGAGAAACATGTAAAACTGTACAAATTACTCTGTGCAGCAGGAGAAAAGTTTCAAAAATGGAATGGTAGATTTGGTTTATGAAGGAATGATTAAGATGGTAGACAGAGATCAGAGAGGAGATGCAGAGTGGTGCAACACAATGAAGAACTGAGTGAGAGTAATACATATAAACTATTCGGAAGTATTGGACTCCAAATTAGCACTAAATAAGGCTAGGTTCACACCTGAGCGTACGTTCCTACGTGCTGTAAAATGCTCAAAAGGCAAAAACCAATGTTTCCCTATGAGCATGTTTCTCACCTGAGCGTTTTACAGCGCGTACGAACGCGTTGTAAAACGCCCTATGCCCCAAGAAGTACAGGAGCTTCTTTGGGGCATATTGTCCGCCTCTGTGGTCAATAGCAAGAAAGTGTGTACGACGCGCGTTTCCAAAATACAAAAACGCCCCAAAATACGCCTCAAAAACGGCCGATAAAAACGCCTGTAAACAGCGCTTATTGAATACGCTCAGGTGTGAACCCAGCCTAAGGTTGCCTTTTGTTGGACTTTTGAGATCTATTATTGAGTTAGATGCTAGGTCCAAAGTGGCATTTTTTCTAGGAAAAAAAACTAAATACACCAGTATCAACTCAGAAATGGTGTCACGTTGTATCAGCATATGACCAATTTTTTTTATGCACCTCTGGAAATTTGTGCACATATTTCAACAGTATTCAACACTATGTAGAAAAAGTGGCATGTCTGAGAGATGTCATAAAGAATAAAATGATGTCAAACATGCCCAGTGGATTACATCAAGTTTGTCATGCTATATGGGCCATTTTGCGGAATGTTATGCAATTTGTGCATCCTACCATGCCATATATTGGTTTATTCAATTTAAAAATCTCCCCAGTTTGCCTTTGGTTTTGATACATTTTTCCTAATTCAAAGTTTATATTTTTGACATATTATTTATTATACAAACACTAAAAGCTTTTTTAAAAACGTAAAAATGCTAGTATATTCATGTTTTTTTCTAGTGATAAGCGGCAGGGGCAATATTCGAATTTGAAATATTTCTCAAATATTTTGTAGAATATTCGTCATATATTTGCGAATTCGCTATTATTATCCTGATTGCAAAAATCGGCAATGTAATATTCACGTAAAGCACGCGCAATATAGACTTGGGTCACTTTTGCTACATTTTACAAGCTGCTAGAAGTTTCCTGAGACTGGAGAAAATGGTTGGCACGGCAGAACATTAAAAATAGCTTTATATGCAGATAGAGTGCTCCAATATATTCGCAATTGCGCTAATCAGTAATTAACCCTTTCATGACCAAGGGTCATTGATGCCCTAATGTCCAGGTCAAAATTTACAAATCTGACATGCGTCACTTTATGTGGTAATAGCTTTGGAACACTTTTACTTATCCAAACCATTCTGAGATTGTTTTCTCGTGACATATTGTACTTCATGATAGTCATATTTTTGAGTCAATAAATTTCACCTTTATTTATGAAAAAAATCCAAAATGTACCCAAAATTTTGAAAAATTCCCAATTTTCCAAATTTCAATTTCTCTGCTTCTAAAACAGAAAGTCATACCTAATAAAATATTTATTACTTAACATTTACCATATGTCTACTTTATGTTAGAACGCTTAGAAGTTTAGAAGCAATTCCAAAACCCACTTTATAAGGACCAGTTCAGGTCTGAAGTCACATTGTGGGGCCTACATAGTGGATACCCCCATAAATGACCCCATTGTAGAAACTACACCCCTCAAGTTACTCAAAACTGATTTTACAAACTTTTTTTAACCTTTTAGGTGTTCCACAAGAAATTTAAGGAAAATGGAGATGAAATTTCAAAATTTCACTTTTTTGGCAGATTTTCCATTTTATTGCATTTTTTTCTTTAACACATTGAGGGTTAACAGCCAAACAAAACTCAATATTTATTACCCTGATTCCGCGGTTTACAGAAACACCCCACATGTGGTTGTAAACTGCTGTACGGGCACACGGCAGGGCACAGAAGGAAAGGAATGCCATACTGTTTTTGGAAGGCAGATTTTGCTGGATTGGTTTTCTGAACGGCATATGTTTTTTATTTTTCTGCCGATCGTCTTGTGCAGGGGCTCGTTTTTTGCAGAAAGTGTTGAGGTTTTAATTGGTACCATTTTTGGGTACATATGATTTTTTAATCATTCATTATTACACTTTATGGGGCAAGGTGACCAAAAAAATGGCTGTTTTTGGAACAGCTTTCATTTATTTATTTTTACAGTGTTCATCTGAGGAGTTAAGTCATGTGATAGTTTTATAGAGAAGATCGTTACGGACGTGGCAATACCTAATATGTATTTTTTTTCTTATTTATTTAAGTTTTACACAATAATAGCATTTCTGAAACCAAAAAAAATTATGTTTTAGTGTCTCCATAGTCTGAGAGCCATAGCTTTTATATTTTTGGGGTGATTGTCTTAAATAGGGTATCATTTTTTGCAGGATGAGGTGACGGTTTGATTGGTACTATTTTGGGGGTCATAAGCCTTTTTGATCGCTTGCTGTTGCACTATTTGTGATGTAAGGTGACAAAAATAGCTTTTTTGGCCCTTTTTTTTTATGGTGTTTATCGGACTGGGTCTATCATGTGATATATTTATAGAGACGGTCGTTACGGACGCGGTGACACCTAATATGTGAATTTTATTTTCTTTTTTCATTTTTTTATAGGAAAAGGCAATTTATTTTTTTAATTTACATTTTTTTTTTTTTTTTTCATTTTTATTATTTTCACTTTCTTTTTTTATCAAGTCCCTCTTGGATCATGAAGATCCAATGGGGCTGATGGCTGTACTATACTTCACAATGCTCTTGCCTTGCAAAGTATAATACTATTAGATACCCTTTTTGAATCCAGAGGGGAAACAAACCAGGCTGGTGTAGTGAGCTGCATTTATATTTATATAAGGAGATATATAACGCGAGTTTGACCGCGACGCGTGGTTGATTAAGTGTGGTTGCGTAAGTGTGTGACTTAAGATTAAGTGACTTTAGATTCAGGGACTTCAGTGGGGGACTGCAATTAGCCTGTATCTTATTACTACATTGTATTGTATTTTTTGCTTTTGCTTCTCACCGAGCAAGCACTCTTTGGGATAGATGAGGGGGAGGGTGACAGAGAGGAGGCTGAGGAAAGTGAGGTAGCTAGGTGGGTAACAGTTAGAAAGCGGGGAAGAGGGAAGAGTGCCAGGGAGGCTAGCCCTGATCTGACACACCCCAACAAGTTTGCACGTTTGGCAGATGAGGGGGATATCAGTCCAGGGACGGCACTGCCGCATCCGGACACTTCCTCTGCCAGTCAGGGGAATGTCAGCTACGGTAAGCAGGGGACCAGGAGAGCAGGGCAGGCCAGACAGGTGCTGGTAGTGGGAGACTCAATTATTAGGGGAACAGATAGGGAAATCTGTCACAAAGACCGTGATCGCCGAACAGTGTGCTGTCTTCCTGGCGCTAGAGTTCGACACATCGCGGATCGGGTTGACAGATTACTGGGAGGGGCTGGAGAAGATCCAGCGGTCATGGTCCATATCGGAACCAATGACAAAGTTAGGGGTAGGTGGAGAGTCCTTAAAAATGATTTCAGGGATTTAGGTCAAAAGCTTAGGGCAAGGACCTCAAAGGTAGTATTTTCCGAAATACTACCTGTACCACGGGCCACACAAGAAAGGCAGCGGGAGATTAGGGAAATTAACAAGTGGCTCAAGAACTGGTGTAGGATGGAGGGGTTTGGGTTTCTGGAGAACTGGGCCGACTTCTCTGTCGGCTACAGGCTCTATCGTAGGGACGGGCTGCACCTCAATGGGGAAGGGGCAGCTGTGTTGGGGAAGAAGATGGGTAGAAGGTTGGAGGAGTGTTTAAACTAGGGACTGGGGGGGAGGGTAATTACACTATAGAAGGGGAAGATAGTGCAGACAGAGACCGGGGCAAGGTAGTGGGACTGGGGGAGGAATGGAAGGAGGGACTAGAACAGTTCAGAAGGAAAGGTGTAGGGTAAAAAATATACATAAACCTCTCAAATGTATGTATACTAATGCCAGAAGCCTGACTAATAAAACAGGTGAACTGGAATTAGTGATGTGTGAGGAAGACTATGACATAGTGGGAATAACTGAGACATGGCTGGATGATAGCTATGACTGGGCGGTTAATGTACAGTACAAGGTTACAGTCTGTTTAGAAAGGATCGTCAAAACCGGAGAGGGGGAGGGGTCTGCCTTTATGTAAAGTCCTGTCTAAAGCCCACACTCCGTGAAGATATAAGTGAGGGACATGAACATGTGGAGTCACTGTGGGTAGAGATACATGAAGCTAAAAACAACAATAAATTACTAATAGGAGTCTACTATAAACCACCTAATATACCAGAGTCCACAGAAAATCTACTACTAAACGAGATAGACAAGGCGGCAAATCATAATGAGGTGGTTATTATGGGGGACTTCAACTACCCAGATATAGACTGGGAAACTGAAACTTGTATAACTCATAAAGGAAACAGATTCTTGGCAATAACCAAAGACAATTATCTCTCCCAACTGGTTCAGGACCCGACTAGAGGGACGGCCATACTGGACTTAACATTAACCAATAGACCTGACAGAACAACAGACGTGCAGGTTGGGGGACACCTGGGAAATAGTGACCATAAAGTAATAACCTTCCAATTATCATTCAAAAGAGCGTTTCTACAGGGAGGAACAAAAATACCAAACTTCAAAAAAGCTAAATTTAGCCAACTAAGAGAGGCCATAGGCCTAACTAACTGGGACAAAGTCCTCAAAATTAAAAACACAGCCACAAAATGGGATATCTTTAAAAACATCCTAAAATCTCATTGTGAGAGGTACATACCGTATGGAAATAAAAGGTTAAGGAACAAAAAGAAACCAATGTGGATAAACAGAACTGTAAAGAAAGCAATAAATGACAAAAAGAAAGCATATAAAACACTAAAACAGGAGCGTAGCACGGAAGCACTGAAAAACTATAAGGAAAAAAACAGAACATGTAAAAAACAAATAAAAGCGGCCAAACTAGAGACCGAGAGATTAATTGCCAAAGAGAGTAAAACTAACCCTAAAATGTTCTTCAATTATATAAATGTTAAAAAGTATAAATCTGAAGGTGTCGGCCCTTTAAAGAGTAATGAGGGGGGATTCGCTGAGAGCGACGAGGAGAAAGCAAAGCTGTTAAATATTTTTTTCTCCAGTGTATTCACTGAGGAATATAAACTGTCAGATGAAATGCTGAATGCAGGGGTGGGATTCAAATTTTTAGCAACAGGTTCCCTACTCAGCGGTGGATACGCAGCGCGTCACGAGTCACGACACATATTTACATACACCATATATATGCAACACAGTCACGACATATTTACATACACCATATATATGCTACACACAAATACACTATATATACACTACACACATACCACTCAACTTTTAAAAAGCCTTAGGAGCTAAACTCTGGAATTGAAGCGCTCATCTCCTGCTGCCGCTGTAATTTTAACAACCGAATCTGGAGCACCTGAGGGAACTGGCTGAATCCCATGTCGGATTCTTGTTCGATAGAATTTATGAAATTAGTGTAAAAACAATACAAATGCAACTCATTTTCAAGGTAAAAAAATATCCACATACCAGTTTATAATCTTATATTTTAATATTCATCAGCAAACGGTAAGGTACAACACAAACATTATGTGCCATTTCAAGTATGTGATATCTAGTGAACACATTGACAGAATTCCATCAAAAACTAAAGCTGGCTGATGATGTATCATCAAAAGAAAGTTAAAGATAATGGTTTGGAAACAACAGTAAAATTACATACAGAAAATCTGTCAGCATCCATTGAAAGGGAGAAGAACTGAGGACTGGCCAAGCTAGGACAAGTGAGGACTGGCCAAGCTGGACAAGTGAATCTCCTCCTCACTGAACTGTGTGCTCACTCGCTGAGTGAAAATGGCCAGCACCGGGGAGGCAGAAGACAGCACACTGCAGGTTGGCTTTGCAAACTAAAGCGAAGCTACATTTTGGCGCACCCCAACCAAAACACACACTCCCGCGCCGCTCACCTGGCCCTGGTCCCGTCAGCAGCAGTTGGCTTCTCCTCTGTGTGGTCCTCCTATCTTCTCTCTGCCTCAAACAATCGCTGTCTTGAGGAACCTATATTCCGCCTTATAAGACACACCTAGGTTTTAGAGGAGAACAATTAGAAATACATTTTTTCCATTGCACCTCAGGTCAGACCAGCAATCAGACCCCTATTGTTAATCAGACCTCAGATCAGACCCCCATGTCAGCCATCACCCCTCAATGTCACATTTCTCCCCACATGGCCCCTCCATGTTCTCACATTGTTTCTCCCCAGATGGCCCCTCTGTGTTCTCACATTGCTTCTCCCCACAGATTCATGGCCCCCTCCATATTCTCACATAGCTTCTCCCCACAGATTCATGGCTCCCTCCATGTTCTCACATTGCTTCTCCCCACATGGCCCCCTCCATGTTCTCACATTGCTTCTCCCCACATGGCCCCCTCCATGTTCTCACATTGCTTCTCCCCACAGATTCATGGCCCCCTCCATGTTCTCACATTGCTTCTCCCCACATGGCCCCCTCCATGTTCTCACATTGTTTCTCCCCACATGGCCCCCTCCATGTTCTCACATTGCTTCTCCCCACATGGCCCCCTCCATGTTCTCACATTGTTTCTCCCCACATGGCCCCCTCCATGTTCTCACATTGCTTCTCCCCACATGGCCCCCTCCATATTCTCACATAGCTTCTCCCCACAGATTCATGGCTCCCTCCATGTTCTCACATTGCTTCTCCCCACATGGCCCCCTCCATGTTCTCACATTGCTTCTCCCCACATGGCCCCCTCCATGTTCTTACATTGCTTCTCCCCACAGATTCATGGCCCCCTCCATGTTCTCACATTGCTTCTCCCCACATGGCCCCCTCCATGTTCTCACATTGTTTCTCCCCACATGGCCCCCTCCATGTTCTCACATTGCTTCTCCCCACATGGCCCCCTCCATGTTCTCACATTGTTTCTCCCCACATGGCCCCCTCCATGTTCTCACATTGCTTCTCCCCACATGGCCCCCTCCATATTCTCACATAGCTTCTCCCCACAGATTCATGGCTCCCTCCATGTTCTCACATTGCTTCTCCCCACATGGCCCCCTCCATGTTCTCACATTGCTTCTCCCCACATGGCCCCCTCCATGTTCTCACATTGCTTCTCCCCACAGATTCATGGCCCCCTCCATGTTCTCACATTGCTTCTCCCCACATGGCCCCCTCCATGTTCTCACATTGTTTCTCCCCACATGGCCCCCTCCATGTTCTCACATTGCTTCTCCCCACATGGCCCCCTCCATATTCTCACATAGCTTCTCCCCACAGATTCATGGCTCCCTCCATGTTCTCACATTGCTTCTCCCCACATGGCCCCCTCCATGTTCTCACATTGCTTCTCCCCACATGGCCCCCTCCATGTTCTCACATTGTTTCTCCCCACATGGCCCCCTCCATGTTCTCACATTGCTTCTCCCCACATGGCCCCCTCCATATTCTCACATAGCTTCTCCCCACAGATTCATGGCTCCCTCCATGTTCTCAAACTTCTCATATAGCTTCTCCCCACAGATTCATGGCCCCCTCCATTTTTGTTATGTTGTCACATTTCAATTTCAGCCCCTGGTCGGTGGTCCCCTCCTTAATGCCAACTTGTCAGTGTCACACAAATCACACTCAACCAACCAGGCTGTCCTGAGTCCTGACCTGTACAGACTCCTTTCTGTTAGGCTAGGGGCCGGCTCTTCAATCTTTCATGGCTGTGTGTGGGGTGTGGACTGTCAGCAACTAGGGCACTCTGCAGACAGTGAGAGGACTCCTCTCTCCTTCTCTGTTCTGGGCTGGCAGCTTTGCGGCGCTGCTCACTCTCAAGACACTCCCTTTTGTTGCCATGACTGCGAGGCTGGGGGCGGGGGGAGGACGGCAGCACTGTGGAAGACTGGCTGACACACACACAGCCACGCTCACGCTGACTGACTGTAAGTAACGGCCGCAGGCTGAAAAATACAGGGGTGCAGGCGCAGCTGCAGGACCGGGTCGGGATCCCTGCTTCTCACCGGTCCTGCGAACCGCCTGTAATTTTAACAAACGGTTCGGCAGAACCGGAGAGAACCGGCTGGATCCCATGCCTGGCTGAATGTTGAAATAAATTTGCCATTAAAAGGCAAACAGCGACTTAAAAAGGAAGAAGTACAACAGCGACTTAAAAAGATCAAAATAGACAAATCGCCAGGACCGGATGGCATACACCCCCGTATCCTAAGGGAATTAAGTAATGTCATAGCCAGACCCTTATTTCTGATATTTGCGGATACTATACTGACAGGGAATGTCCCACAGGATTGGCGCATGGCAAATGTGGTGCCAATATTCAAAAAGGGTCCAAAAACAGAGCCTGGAAACTATAGGCCGGTAAGTTTAACATCTGCTGTGGGTAAACTGTTTGAAGGTTTTCTGAGAGATGCTATGTTAGAGCATCTTAACGGAAATAAGCAAATAACGCCATATCAGCATGGCTTCGTGAGGGATCGGTCATGTCAAACTAATTTAATCAGTTTCTATGAGGAGGTAAGTTCTAGACTTGACAGCGGCGAATCAATGGATGTCGTGTATCTGGACTTCTCCAAAGCATTTGACACTGTACCACATAAAAGGTTAGTATATAAAATGAGAATGCTCGGACTGGGAGAAAACGTCTGTAAGTGGGTAAGTAACTGGCTCAATGATAGAAAACAGAGGGTGGTTATTAACGGTACATACTCAGATTGGGTCACTGTCACTAGTGGAGTACCTCAGGGGTCAATATTGGGCCCTATTCTCTTCAATATATTTATTAATGATCTTGTAGAAGGCTTGCAATTTTAGCAGATGACACTAAACTGTGTAAAGTAATTAACACTGAAGAGGACAGTATACTACTACAGAGGGATCTGGATAGATTGGAGGCTTGGGCAGATAAGTGGCAGATGAGGTTTAACACTGACAAATGTAAAGTTATGCACATGGGAAGGAATAATGCAAGTCACCCGTACATACTAAATGGTAAAACACTCGGTAACACTGACATGGAAAAGGATCTAGGAATTTTAATAAACAGCAAACTAAGTGCTGCCAAGACCAATAAGATAATGGGTTGCATCAAAAGGGGCATAGATGCCCGTGATGAGAACATATTCCTACCACTTTACAAATCATTAGTCAGACCACACATGGAGTACTGTGTACAGTTCTGGGCTCCAGTGAACAAAGCAGACATAGCAGAGCTGGAGAGGGTCCAGAGGAGGGCAACTAAAGTAATAACTGGAATGGGGCATTCAGGGTTATTCACGTTAGAAAAAAGACGACTGAGGGAAGATCTAATTACTATGTATAAATATATCAGGGGGCAGTACAGAGATCTATCCCATCATTTATTTATCCCCAGGACTGTGACTGTGACGAGGGGACATCCTCTACGTTTGGAGGAAAGAAGGTTTGTACACAAACATAGAAAAGGGTTCTTTACGGTAAGAGCAGTGAGACTATGGAACTCTCTGCCTGAGAAGGTGGTGATGGTGAGTACAATAAAGGAATTCAAGAGGGGCCTGGATGTGTTTCTGGAGTGTAATAATATTACAGGCTATAGCTACTAGAGAGGGGTCGTTGATCCAGGGAGTTATTCTGATTGCCTGATTGGAGTCGGGAAGGAATTTTTTATTCCCCTAAAGTGAGGAAATTGGCTTCTACCTCACAGTTTTTTTTTGCCTTCCTCTGGATCAACTTGCAGGATGACAGGCCGAACTGGATGGACAAATGTCTTTTTTTACTATGTTACTAGATGCCCTGTAGGTGGCAGCACCGGACGCTTTTGCCATGGCAACCGGACGCCTTTGCAAAGCGTCCGGTTGCCATGGCAACCATCGGGCGCTGCTATCACAGCGCTGCTGCCCCGATGGTTGAGAGAGGGAGCTCCCTCCCTCTATTAACCCCATGGATGCCGCAACCGCGGCATCTATGGGGTTACAGCAGAGTGTCAGCATAGAGCTGACACTCGCTGCTGATGGCGGCGGCTCAGGAATGGAGCCGCCACCATCACACACAGCGGGGGCACAGGATAGGGGGCAGCGCTGGAAAGGGGGGGTATTGAGGTACGGCGGCTAACATTGAGGGTGAGGGAGGCTGGGGCAGGAGGGGCGGGGAGACAGCATGGGGCGGACAGCATCAGGGAGGGACTACATGAATATGGATCGGGCGGGGGAACTACTGCATCAGGGGCAAGCGCGGACAGGGGGTGTTGGAGGCAGATCGGGGGGCACAGATTGGGGGCCACAGAGACACTACCTGATTTCAGGCTGTGATCTGCAGAGCGCAGATCAGAGCCTGAAACCGGCATTTTTTCCACTGTCGCGATCCGATTGGTTAGTCTGCACAGACTAACCAATCGGATCGATTGTCGGCAAGGGGCCACTCTGATTGGTCCCTTGCCGGCATTACTGCACTGTCTGCTGTCCGTGACAGCAGCTGGACAGGGGCAGAAGCTTTAATCCGAGCGCTTTGCAGCGCTTGGATTAAAGAACTGTCTTGACGTTTATAGACGTGATAGCTGCACGGGGCATGTGCAGCTATCACGTCTATATACAGATTGCAGTTGGGAAGGGGTTAATGATGTGCATATTTTGGGGCAATACGTGAAACTTCACATTTTAGCAGGTCTGACTACATATTACTGATTGGTGCACTAAGTATTGTTGTACATCACAACACTATGTATGTAGCATGTATGTATGGACAGCAGAACCTATCAGCTACACTATATCAGGATATAACCTACACTGACTATCTCCCACTAACTATATGTATTATATATATAAGCAATCTAACTATCTATCTAATGTAATGAGTGGAAAGCACAGAGCAAAGCAATGACACTGCTGTCTCTCTCAGAACTTGAAAAAACTAAAAAACTGTGGAAAATGGCTGCTGGGGAGGTTCTTATATAGTAAGGGGTAGGCAACTTTTTTATTGGTTGCTAGGGATGTTGCTAAGCTCAGATAAAGACATTGCAGCCTTCTCATTGGCCCACAAGCAAGAAGCAGGGAGGGGTCATGGGTTCAGATGGAAAAAAAAACTAGAATATTCGAAAATACGAATATATATATCACTATATTCTAAATATTTGCAAATTCTCAAAGTGACGATATTTACGATTAATATTCTCTATTCGAATATTCGCACCCAACACTAGGTTTTTCTACTGTTACAAGTTTATAAAAAACATTTTGTGGGATGCTCATAAGTGTACTTATCAACAATAGGTTTGTTCTATTGTTCAACATCAATTCACTCCTCAACTCGATCTTCAGTGAATTTATTCAGTGTTTGCCTCTGAGACACCTAAAAGAGCTGCCAGGATGTAGTCTGAAATGCTTTGTGAACTGATAAAACCTACAAATTCTTCATCTAAATAAAAAACATGGAAGCAGCCTATGCTTTCTCAAGGGCACTACAAGGGTGATCATCCTTCCATGCCAACAATGACATAAATAACTTACTTCAGGCGGAAGGAAGGCTGGAAATCTTGAATACTACTGTTAGAATTTATTAGTTTCTGCCCAAAGGTAATTCTGTTCATTGAACATTCAGAATAATACAGACAAGAGTGCATTAGGTAAATCATATTTGTTGGCATGCATATTGTACATTACAATACTTTAGCACAGTTAATTTTAAAACTCTATCTTCTCAGGATGTTTAAACGTTTTGTTCTGCAATAGAGATGAGTTTTCTTGGTCAAGAAATTCAATTTGTTACAAATTACTTGTCATAAATTGCTTTTCATTGTATGCAGCGGCTAGCGTGAAAACATCACCATGTATTCACAATGGCCGCGCCACAATGTCATAGCGCACCCAGTGTGGTCATCTGGAGACGTCTTCACGATCACCACAGGTCCTTTGTTGGGTTTTCTTCAAGCAAGATGAGAGTGAATGACCTCTCTGCAATCAAGAGAATGAGGCGAGTATAATTGTTTTATTTTCAGCCACCATTTTAGGAAAAATTGATTCGTTATCATGAAGCACAAGGAAATTTGGCTTTGGTGTATCATATTTTTCCTGAACTTTGGATCGAATTCAGGCTTTGGATGCTTCGATTTGCTCAACACTGTTCTGCAAGCATATTTTCAGTTTTGTTTTTCATTTTAAGAACTAGAAAACATCAACACAGGATGAGCAGCACTACTGCTGCTGGTGCAAATAAAGTACCCGGATTTGTTCATCTAATTGGCGAGTGCTGCGGATTTCTATATACTTATAAAATGAGTACAGTCATCACAGACTGCACAACAAAATAAAAATGAGGCTCCCAATTCTTGCAGGTAGGAAAGATTGGCGGCTTTGAATCTACAGCCATTTCTCAACTTTCTTCACACAGACCCTTGAACTGGAGCACTGGACTCCTTCTCATGTTGCCCATAGTAGCTGCACAGCTTGTCTTTTGGTGGGTATACCCTTGAATGTAACAAGATCTAACTTAGCTGAGCTTTCCTGCTAATGCAGGAACTTATAATTACATTTTCTTGCTCCATATTAGAGGACCCATATAAATATCTTACTCATTTTATTACATGTAGCCATTAGAGATGAGCGAATTTCCAAAAAAGATTCGATTTGATGCGAATTTATTTGAGGCAAATTGTGTTAAAAAGATGCTATTTCCTGGCTGCTGAGATCCTTTATAGTGGTGTAGAACACTGTGCCTTGCAGGAACACACAAAGGGAGTCTGCTGTAGTAGTGAAACAATACTGTGAGTCAGTATAACATGCAGATGACAGGCGTCGCTCTTAGAATCACTGCACACTTCACTTATTTGGGCAGTTACGGGGCAAAAACTGACCAAATAACTCAAGTGTGAACTCAGCCTTACAGGTCGATGTTAGCGCCAGGTATAAAGAACCAAGCAGAGGCCCAAGATTCTACTGTAGCGTGAAAGAGCGCACTCCTTTTACACCGTCATCAGCTAATTCCACATAGATGTCTATAGAACCTGTTCTATTAAACGCTTATACAAGAAGAGCCCCCCTGACAGAGTGGAGAGGGTGTCATCAGTAAGTTTGTGTTGACCTCACTGATTATTTTGCCCTTCCTCTGATCCGTCAGAACAATAACCCCCCCAAAAAACGGATCCTGTCTGTTGAGCATCCGCTTTCACTCGGTCAGCATTTGGTCAGTAATCCATCAGTATTGCTAAAGCCAAAAAACAGGAGTGGATCCAAAATGGAGATGACACATGAATGGAATATTTGCATGTATTCTGTGTTTTGGCTACCAAATCATAAGCCAATTCTGATGGGACCATACAGGCCTTACAGCTGCTACACAGACAGGATCCATTGTGCGTCTCATTTTTCCCTCCTTCTAACAGATCAGAAGAAGGGTCAAATAAATGATAATGTCAACCAGGCCAATAAGGCAAAATAGTGGTTTAGTCATGGAGTGGGGAGGGTGTGAGAACAGCTTGAGAAAAAACTGAGTGGCCCAATGACATAGTGTTGAGGTAGCACCAGCATGAGGAGACCACAGAGTAGCCAATTTACATAGTGTTGAGGTGGCAGCAGCATGAGGAAGCCACAGAGTGGCCCAGTAACATAGTGTTCAGCTAGCAGAAGCGTGAGGAGGCCACAGACTGGCCCAGTGACATAGTGTTGATTTAGCAGCCACAGGAGAGGTGACATAGTGTGGAGGTGGCAGCAGCAGCATGAGGAGGCCACAGAGTGGCCCAGTAACATAGTGTTGAGTTAGCAGCAGCTTGAGGAGGCCACAGAGTGGCCCATCGACATAGTGTTGATTTAGCAGAAGTAATAGGAGACCACAGAGTGGCAAGGTGACATAGTGCGGAGGTGGCAGCAGCAGCATGAGGAAGCCACAGAGTGGCAAGGTGACATAGTGTTGAGTTAGCAGCAGCATGAGGAGGCCACAGAGTGGCAAAGTGACATAGTGCGGAGGTGATAGCAGCAGCATCATGAGGAGGCCACAGAGTGGCAAGGTGACATAGTCTTGAGTTAGCAGCAACATGAGGAGGCCAGAGACTGGCAAGGGGACATAGTGTGGAGGTGGCAGCAGCATCATTAGGAAGCCACAGAGTGGCACAATTACAGAGTGTGGAGGTGGCAGTAGAAGCATCAGAAAACCTGAGTGCTGAGGTGGCAGTATCATCAGGAGACCACAGTGACCCGGTGACAGAGTGGGGAGGTGGGTGGCAATACCAGTACTCGCTGACGATGCTGGGTGTAAGTAGGAGGTGAGTGGCAGCATAAGAGTAGTAGCTGAGGCAGGTAGCCAGAAGAAACCGGTATATTTTGTCAAGGTTTGGGTAAGGCAGCATGGATGATATAATCTGATGCATTAGGCATTGGTGGGTGGAAATTCTGTCTGATCCACACCTGATTCATCTTGACAAAGGTCAGTCTCTCCGCATTTTGGGTGGACAGGCGAGTTCTCCTTGGGGTAACTATGGCCCTGCCGCACTAAATACCCGCTCTGATGCCACACTACTGGCCTGTCAGGACAGCTTTTCCAGGGCAAACTCGGCCAGTTCTGGCTACAATTCCAAGTATGCCACCACCTGCTGGTTCAGGTTCTGCTCCAGATCTAGCTGCTGCTGCTGTTATCTTCTTCACTAGGTAGGTTAAAAAGTTTGCTCATCATCGACTCTAGACTCAAGCTGCTGCTGATGGAGCTGGTACTGCTCCTACCCCTCCACCCCGCCACAGCAGCCATGGCAGTGGAACGAGAGTGCAGAGGGCCCCCCCCCCGTCAGACCTGCAAGAGGATGGACGATGGCACAGATAGGCAGCAGCCAACTGACTACTTTGGATGTCTCTATAGTAGTTCAGTTTGTCCTCCCTCTAAGCGGGTGTAAAAAAGGCCCCCATTATGGACCGGTAGTGAGGGTCCAACAAGGTGGAGAGCCAGAAGTCATCCCCCTGCCGAATGGTGAGAGGCTGTCACTACCCAAGCAAGTGAGCATGCATCACGCCATTTGCGCAAGTGACTCAGAGGGACTCCCTGCCTTCATCTCCACTGCATACTGCCACGGTGTGCCTGGGTCATCTGCCTCATCTTCCTCAACTCCCTCTTGCTCCTCTGTATGCTCCTGCTCCTCCTCTCCTCTCACCTGTGTAGGAAAACCACCCATTTTGCTGCACATTGCTTGTGCTCCAATGTCCTCCTCCCCCAGTTCAGCCACCCCAGGGCTCATGTGGCCGTGAAATGTAGGTGCCACATCTCCAGTCTCCTGACTAGCCAGATGTACCAGAATCTGTTCCAGGATATGAAGCAGGGGAATGACATTGTTCATGCCGTAGTGCTGGCGACTGACAAATAACGTGGCTTCCTCAAAGGGCCTGAGCAAGCGGCATGTGTCACGCATAAGCTGCCACTGGCTGACATTGAGGTTACACAGGGGAGTACTCATGTCCGCTTGGATCATTAAGAAATTTTTTATGGCCTTTCTCTGTTCATATAGTCGGTCCAACATATGGAGAGTGGAATTACAACGTGTCGAAACATCGCAAATCAGCCTATGTTGTGGGATCCCGTTCTGCCCCTGCAGCTCAAGGAGGGTGTGCTTGGCGGTGTTCGAGTGGCTGAAGTGCATGCAAAGTTTCCTTGCCATTTTTAGGATGTCTTGCAGATGGGTGGAAGACTTCAGGAGACGCTTGACAACCACATTGAGCACGTGCATCATGCAGTGCGGACACCATGTTCTTCCCGTTGTCGGTCACCATGGTTCTGATTTACAGTTGTTGTGGACAAAGCCGGGATTTGATTTCTTGATGAAGGACATGGAGCAGTTCCTCCCTTGTGTGACTCCGTTCGCCCAGGCAAACAAGGTGTAGAACAGAGTGACACCGCCGTGCCCTGCACATGTGGTATGCTGGAGGGGCACTGTGAAATGTCCCTGCAGTGGATGCTGAGGACACGGTGGAGGATGAGGAGGCAGAGGCGGACATTTTCGCAGGACCAACGGCGTAAGAAAGTGGAGGCCGAAGCAGCGTCACCTGTCCAAGTTGCTGGTTTGGCTGGGCAGGAACCACATTTACCCAGTGGGCTGTAAAGGAAATATATTGTCCTTGACCGTAGCTACAGCTCCACATGTCGGCGCTGCCGTGCACTTTGGAAAACACCAACAGTCTCAAGGACTGGCCCACTTTCTGTTCTACATATTTGTGCAGGGCTGCTACTGCCTTTTTGGCAAAGAAATTATGGCTCGGGACTCTCCACCTCGGCTTGGCACAAGCCGTTAGTTCTCTAAAAGGTGCAGAGTCCACCACTTGGAAAGAGAGGGACTGCATTAAATTGGGTGCGTGCCACTGGGTGATGCAGCCTGTACCACCACATTGGAGCCATGGTTCCCCTAAGCCACTTTATGGTGACTCTGCATATGTTGACGCGGGGCCGTGGTGGCAACATTGGCACCCTGGCCACGCTTCACCTTCTGTCCACAGATTCGGCAATACTCCGCACTGACTGAATGCTACTGTCACTGCCTCAGTTAACCCCTGCACCACTATTTTCTGGGCATTTAGGCTCCTGCGAAGTGGGTGGTGTACCCCGGGCACGTTTGTCTTATGACCTCCCACTGCTGCCACCCTGCTGACTCCTGGTCACATTAGCGAATGATGCCACTTTGTCACCCGGCTCCCAATTGCGATTGGCTACATCATCATCGAGTACTGTCTGCACGTTACTGATGCCCTCCTCAACGGTTTCTGAGCCAGGAGCCTGACTGCTGGCAACACCAGCTCCCACGCCACTCTCCTCATCACTATTTGCCCGCCTTACAGAGGAAGCTGCGGATGTCTCCTCCAGATCTTGGCTGGGCAGTAGCTGCTGACTGTCCTCTAGTAGCTCATCCTCGCAGTATATGGAGCTGAGCCCACAACATATAATACTACTCTGGCTGAGGGAGCAGAAAAGGACAGAGGCAGGTTGAGGACTGGTGAGGGCAGAGGGCCTGCTTCCGGGCCATGACAACTAAGGGCTGTGTCTGACGAACCCACCAACTCTTAGCTGGGGGTGTCTGATGTCACCTGGGACAAAGTGGATGACCGAGTCAACCATTCAAAAACGGCTTGGTTGCTGGTCAAGAAACGACCGCTAGCTGACACCAGGAGCTCATGCCTCTGTAAGTGACCCCTGCTGCCACGCCCCCTTACTCTGCTGTGACCTGTGCCTTTGCCAGAAACATTTAGGCCTTTGCTCCCATCCCTGTGCAGGGCCTGCCACTTCTCTGTCTGACATACTGTTTGATCAAATAAGTAAATAAAACGGAAATTAATACACCCAAAAAAAGACTGTCATTTTGTCACTTCACCACACAACGGCAAATAATACTTTTTTTTTGCCACTAAAATACACACCAAAAAAGGCTTTAGAACATATAACTGTCATTTTCTCACTTCACCACACAATGGCTAATAAGCCCTTTTTTCCACTCTTATAAACGACAAAAAAGGCTTTAGAACATATAACTACACCGCTGAACGTCAAATAATACTTTTTTTTTGCCTCTAATACACGCCAAAAAGGGCTGTAATTTTCTCACTTCACCACACAATGGCTAATAAGCCCTCCCCCCCACTAATACATGACAAAAAAGGCTTTAGAGCATATAACTGCACTGCTGAACGGCAAATAATACATTTTTTGCCATTAATACACACCAAAAAGGACTGTAATTTTCTCTCTTCACCACACAACGGCTAATAAGCCCTTTTTTTCCCCACTTACACATGACAAAAAAGGCTTTAGAACATATAACTACACCGCTGAACGGCAAATAATACATTTTTTTGCCACTAATACACAACAAAAAAGGCTTTAGAGCATATGACTGCACTACTGAATGGCAAATAATACTTTTTTTGCCACTAATACACACCAAAAAGGGCTGTAATTTTCTCACTTCACCACACAAAGGCTAATAAGCCCTTTTTTCCCCCACTAATACACGCCAAAAAAGGCTTTAGAACATATAACTGCACCGCTGAACGGCAAATAATGCTTTTTTTGCCACTAATACACGACAAAAAGGACTTTAGAACATATAACTGCACCTCTGAACGGCAAATAAGAACTTTTTTTCCCACTTATACATGCTAAAAAGGCTTTAAAACAGGCATGCTCAACCTGCGGCCCTCCAGCTGTTGCAAAACTACAACTCCCAGCATGCCTGAACAGCCTACAGCTGACAGCCTACAGCAGGGCATTCTGGGTGTTGTCGTTAATCTCTTAATTTAGTGATACAGTTAGTGTGCCTCAGTATTAAAGGCAGGTGTAATACAGAATATCGCCATGTGCATTACTGTGAAGTGCACCGTCATTCGGATTTAATCCGTAATTTTAGTAATATAGTTAGTGTGCCTCAGTATTAAACACAGGTGTAATATATCACCATGGGCATCACTGTGCAGTGCACCGACAGTCAGAATTAATCTGTTATTTTAGTGATACAGTCAGTGTGCCTCAGTTTTAGGATCTATTCACATGGCCGGTCCGCAAAATATGTGTACCGGCTGTGTGCATTTTGTGGAATGCACACATACAGCCTTATGATAGAAATGCCTATTTTTGTTCACGACTGGACAAGAAAAGGACATGCTCTATCTTTTTTGCGGGGCCATGGAATGGAACTACAGATGCGGTGTGCTGTCCGCTTGTTTTGAGGCCCCATTTAAATGAATGGGTCCGTACCAGTTCTGCAAAATTGTGGAACAGATGTGAACCCAGAAATACGGTTGTTTGAATGGACTGTTATAGGTAGGTGTCATATTGCCGTGTGCATCTCTGTGCGGTGCACTGACATTCAGAGTTAATTTGTTATTTTAGTGATACAATTAGTGTGCCTCAATAATAAAGAGGACCTTTCACCAGTCCAAATATTACAATATAAGTACCTAGCACTGTAGGTCATGTTGAGGAGATTCCCCTGATGTGCCCTCCGTCCTATATGCTAATCCATACCATCTTTACAGGGAGGAGGAGATGGCTGTGTTTCTCTGGGGGCGTCTCCTTCTCCATGGTTGTGAGCTGTCCAATTGCAGTGGACCGTGTCACAGCCAGAGAGGAGATGAACTTTTTTTTCTCCCTGGCCGTCTCCTCCTCCATGTACCGATGGTATAGATTAGCATACGGGGAAGGAGGGGGGGGGGGGGGCAGAATGGGGGCACAGTGGGGGAACAGAGCAGCCCATCGGAAAAAATATATAAGTCTGTATTATGGGCAGGTGTAATTAATCGCCATGTACATAAGTTTGCAGTGGAGTGAAATTTATCATAGCTAATCCCGTCTGTTAGATGTAGCAATAAAGTAGTCCATATTATGGGCAGGTGTAACTTATTGCCCTGTACATAAGTGTGCAGTGGAGCGAAATGTATCATAATTAATCTATTCTGTTAGAGATACAGTTTTTATACACTATGGCCAAGAGACAGTTGCCTGGGCCCTCCAAAGGAATAGGCAATTCCAAAAAATTTTCTGTAGCTGGCACGAGTAGCAGCAGCAGAAGAAGTGGGGGGGGGGGGGGGGGGTGGTAGCAGCCATAGCAACAGGCCAGAGCTGCCACTGTCATCTAGTGGTCATGTTTTGAAAAAAAAATCCAGTTGTACAGGAATGGCTGACTCACTCTTCAACATCATCTCAAGTGACAACAGATACACAGAGCTAGGAATTGGTGGGTTCCTCTGACACCATGCTTAGCTGGCATGGTCCAGGAACTGCCTCTATGCCCTCACCTGTCAGAACCTGCCTCTTGCTTTTGTTGCTTCTTCTGCTAGTAATGATATCCTCCGTCTCTGCTCTGCTTTTCAGTGACAATGAGCTTTGTGAGGACATTTATCAGTTACAAACCAGCCCAGACTTGGAGGAGAGCTCCAATGTAGACTGCTTTAGTCGTGCAACTACCGATGATGACAGTTGGGTGGCAGAACAAGATGTGAAAGGTCAGTGACGTGTTCAAGAGACAGGTGAGGGTGACACAAGTGACGACCAAACATTTGTAGTTGATAATGTAGCCAGGGCCGTCTTTAACGCAGGGCAAAAGGGGCAGCTGCCCCGGGCCCAGTTGCTCCTGGGGGGCCCAAGGCTGCTGCCTCTTGAGCCCCACTGGCCACTGCGCACAAATTAAATGACTGTACTAGTACATTACTCACATCAAAGTAGTGCAGCAGGATGGATGGACGGCAGTGTAACGTCACTCACTTCGTCACGCGCCTGCAAAGTGGGAAGAGCAGGCACATGACGCAGTGAGTGGCGTTACGCTGCCGGCCGGCCTGCCTGCTACGCTACTTCGATAGTGAGTACTAGTACAGAGCAGGTACCGGGAGGGCTCCCCCATCTGCAGATGCTCGCAGATCAGCAGGCACTCGGCCCTTTCCATCACTGCCTCCTCCAGTTGAGCCCCTTGGAGCCCACATTGATCTCCGCATCTCAGCCGGACTCTCCGCACCTCCTGGAGGCTCCGCACCGCCCCCCAAAGTTTATCCCGGGCCTCCGACCACTGTCCCCGGGAAAAGAGAGAGACCCCATCCCAGAGGAACTCATCGGGGGGCTTCAGGGTGAGGGAGTGGACCAGCCCCAGGCTGAGGAGCATCAGAGGGGTCTGCATGCTGAGGGGCTGCCGGGGAAGCAGGAGAGACAGGCCCCGGCAAATATGACATCCCAGGCAGAGGAGGAGGAGAGGGAGGGGGCAGGTAGGTCGGCCAACGTGGACGAGGGGAACACACAGAGCCAAAATCTGCCATACAGAGGGGGGAGCAGCAATGTAACAGAGGACTGCGGGGTGGGTCGGGCTGTAGTATGCAATGTAACAATCTACAGGTCACAGGAGGCTGCAGGACACTGTTATGGGGGGGGATCTGTGGATGACACATACATAGCATAAGATGCTATATATGTGTCATTCACAGATTCCCCCCATAATGGTGTCATTCACAGATTCCCCCCTTAACAGTGAGTCATCCACAAATGCCCCCATAACAGTGAGTCATCCACAGTTGCCCCCATAACAGTGCGTCATCCACAATTGCCCCCATAACAGTGCGTCATCCACAGTTGCCCCCATAACAGCGTCATCCACAGGTCCCCCCATAACTATGCGTCATCCACAGATCCCCCATAACAATGTCATCCACAGTTGCCTCCATAACAGTGCGTCATCCACAGATCCCCCCATAACAGTGTGTCATCTACAGATGCCCCCAAAACAGTGTGTCATCCACAGATCCCCCATAACAGTGCGTCATCCAAAGTTGCACCCATAACAGTGTGTCATCCACAGATGCCCCCATAACAGTGTCATCCACATATGCCCCCATAACAGTGTGTCATCCACAGATCCCCCCATAACAGTGTGTTATCCACAGATCCCCCATAACAGTACATCATCCACAGATCCCCCATCAGGGCTGTCTTTAACGCGGGGCAAAAAGGGCAGCTGCCTCTTGAGCACCGCTGGCCACTGCCCATAAAATTCAATGACATTGTCGTAAAATATCTTGCCTCCGCTCTGTCGGCTCCGTGTCCCGATCCTATCCTTCACTATGCGAGCGGCATGGCTCGCATAGTGAAGGACTTGCTTGCTCCTCCACCCGACCTCCCCTTTCCTTTGCATATGCCACGCGCCGTGACGTCACACGGTGGCACTACAACGCTAGAGTGAGCCAAGCCCCGGTCTCCTTCCTGAACTGCAGAGCGGTGCCCACTTCCAGCCCTGAGCCCAGCTGCCCAGAGCACTGATCCTGAGCCTGCTGGAATCTTCAGAACTGTAAGTATTTACAGTCATTCACTGTACTCTACCAGGTGTGTGGATTTTTTTTTTTTTGTGTGTGTGTTGTGGTGGAGGGCGTGATTGCATGCTAGGGTGTGGGAAGGCAGGATCCAGGGGGTCCAAGTAAATTGTTGCCCAGGGTCCAATCAATATCAAAAACGGCCCTGGATGTAGCTGATCGCATGTGGGAGCCGGGTGAAGATTACACATCATCATCACCAGGGGCAAGGATGGCAGCGTGCCCGTCAAACAGAAGGGGGGCAGGGTGCCCGTGAGACAACAGAGTAGCAGCGTGCTTGTGAGCCAGCAGGGTCGAAGCATGCCCATGAGCAAGCAGGGTGGAAGCGGTGGGAGATCTGGAGCCAAACGCGGGAGGAGTTAACCATCTGCTTCTTGGAAGAATACCTGTGAGGATCACAATAGTAGTGTATGTGTTCATAAAAGCAGCAGCAAGCAGGCAGTGGTAGAGAGAAAATGCCATACTCAGCAGTGGGGGAAGTCACTGGGGGACATTAGCATGGCGGTATCCAGGATGTGTGGGCAGAAGGTGAGGAACGGCCACGGTGCTAATGTTGGCACAACGGCTCTACGTCAACACATGGAGCGTCACCATAAAGAAGCATGGGAAAAAAGCGCCACTTATTTAGCGTTATAGCCTGATGAAGCAACTGCTGCATTTCCCACCGGCCTGCACCCTCTCTCAAAAAGCCATGCTCCTTCTCCTCTTCGTCACTTGTTTAGTTAGCAATCGATCACAGAGGTCAGGTGATTGCAAAAAGACAACAGTATGCGTGCACTCATCAAACTGTGCAGAAGATCAACGTGCACCTCAACAATTTGCTAGTTCTACAGTCCTTCCTTTTCCATGTAGTGCACATTTCAGAGAACTAATGGATTGTGCCCATCCAAGGTGGAGAGTCCCAAGCCGATATTACTTTTCCAAAAAACTGTGCCAGCCCTGCACACACATGTTGAACAGAAGGTGGGCCAGTCCTTGGGCCACTCAGGGTCTGGTAGAGTTAACACTGGCACTGAGGCTACTATCACATCTGCATTTTTCTTTCCGTTTTTGAGATTTGGCAGAGGATCATTGTCAATGGGACAAAACTGAACATAGGAAATATACGTACGTCCTCTTATCCATTCTGCGGTGAATTTTGATTGTTATCTTATTTTTTGGGGCTGTATTAATAGGACAAAGAATACGTCTTAATTGCCGCTCTGCGGTGAAGTTACATTGTAATACAAGCGTTTATGGGTGTATTAACTACAGCAGTATGGAATCAACTAGTTCCCGAAAAGCGTTCCACTACGAGGAGGAGGAGGATGGCCCCGGACTTGAGGTATGCAGTCTGGAAAGGCGTCTGGCGCGAGGCCCTGGAATTCGTACAGCGTCGGCGGGGCGAAAGTCTCCCCAGTGAGGAGCAGATGCATTTTTTTGCTGGGGATAGTCGTTTGCTGCAGTCCACATGCGGTGGGACTGCTCCCCCATTGAAAAACACGCTACAGTGTTTGGGGTTTGAGCAGTTCCCCCATATTTGCCACGATATTTCTGTGATTTTGTTTTGTTTTATATGTAGTGTATGTGCCTTTACCTGGCATTCAAACACTCTTTTGCACCTGGTAACCTCCATCACATGGTCTGATATAGGTGTGGCTTACAGTCTTGCTTTGTTCACATTGCACTAGTTGTCCTGCTATGCGGTTGTGTGGAAGCTTGGCTGTGAGCTGAATTTCATCACCTTCAGACCTTGTTCACACCATAGTTAGCGTAGTGGTAGGACCCCTTGCCATGCTGAGTGACCGTGACGTGGTGCATGATGGGCTCCGATATTTTCCTGACAGGAATATATTGGCAAAAGTCTCAGCTTTTCATATCTGCATTTATGACTAGCCAGTATAGTCAGTGGCATATCCGTTTGGTGCATTTTTTCTGTTATTTATATGATTATATTTTCATCCGCACAATGTTCCGTTTTGTGTAGGATGCTTTTGTGGTGCATGTGGACCGCGCCGACATCCTCCATTGTATGCATTTTTTGCTGAGGATAGTCGTTTGCTGCGTTCCACATGCGGTGGGACTGCTCCCCCAATGAAAAACACGCTACAGTGTTAGGGGTTTGAGCAGTTCCCCCATATTTGCCACAATATTTCTGTGATTTTGTTTATTATCTCACAGGGCCTGAACCAGTGTAGGCCTGAATTAAATATTTCTTTGCACAACATGGCTGTATTTCAAATGGCTGTATTTCAAATGCCTGAATCAAACCCCTGTATGTAGAGGGTGTATCTGACACGGCCTGAACCAGTGTAGGCCTGAATTAAATATTTCTTTGCGCAACATGGCTGTATTTCAAATGGCTGTATTTCAAATGCCTGAATCAAACCCCTGTATGTAGAGGGTGTATCTGACACGGCCTGAACCAGTGTAGGCCTGAATTAAATATTTCTTTGCACACAAAATGGCTGTATTTCAAATGGCTGTATTTCAAATGCCTGAATCAAACCCCTGTATGTAGGGGGGTATCTCACACGGCCTGAACCAGTGTAGACCTAAATTAAAGATTTCTGTGCCAAAAATGGCTGTATTTCAAATGCCTGAATCAAACCCCTGTATGTAGAGGGTGTATCTCACAGGGCCTGAACCAGTGTAGGCCTGAAGTAAATATATCTTTGCTCAAAAAGGCTGTATTTCAACTGCCTAATTCAAACCCCTGTATGTAGAGGGTGTATCTCACACGGTCTGAACCAGTGTAGGCCTGAATTAAAGATTTCTTTGCAAAAAATGGCTGTATTTCAAATGGCTTTATTTCAAATGCCTGAATAAAACCCCCGTATATAGAGGATGTATCTCACACGGCCTGAACCAGTGTAGGCCTGAATTAAAGAATTCTTTGCACAAAATGGCTGTATTTCAAATGGCTGTATTTCAAATGCCTAAATCAAACCCCTGTATATAGAGGGTGTATCTCACACGGCCTGAACCAGTGTAGGCCTGAATTAAAGATTTCTTTGCACAAAATGGCTGTATTTCAAATGCCTGAATCAAACCCCTGTATGCAGAGGGTGTATCTCACACGGTCTGAATCAGTGTTGGCCTAAAATAAATATTTCTTTGCCCAAAATGGCTGTATTTCAAATGGCTTTATTTCAAATGCCTGAATCAAACCCCTGTATGTAGAGGTAGTATCTCACACGGCCTGAACCAGTGTTGGCCTAAATTAAATATTTCTTTGCCCAAAATGGCTGTATTTCAAATGGCTTTATTTCAAATCCCTGAATCAAACCCCTGTATATACAGGGTGTATCTCACAGGGCCTGAATCAGTGTAGGCCTGAATTCAATATTGGCGCACCAAATGGCGGTATTTCAAATCTCTGAATTTAACCCAAATATATTAAGAGTGTATCTCACAATGATATCTGCATTAAAGGCTGCCAACAAAAAATGTTGGGCCCAAACGATTGTTTGTTTAACAACTGAATTTGACAGTAGAATATAAGCCTGTAATTTCACACGTGCTGATGCTGCAAGGCCTGAAAATAGTGTTTTTTGTCAAAAAAGTGTGTTTTTAAAACCCCAGAAAATGATGGGTGTATTTCTAGCTTAAATTGCACACTGACTAATCCAGATGTTGTAGATTGCCAAAATTGTGTTTTTTTGGTAACAGAATATGAAAGCTGTATATATTAAACTTGAATTTAACACTTGCAGATCAGGAAAATACTGTTTTTTGGGGGGGAAAAGTGTGTTTTTCAAACCCCAGAAAATGATGGGTGTATTTCTAGCTTAAATTGCACACTGACTAATCCAGATGTTGTAGATTGCCCAAAAAAAAATGGTGATTTGCAATGTCCCAAAAGCTCAGATGCCACCCACCTAACTAACAGAATTATAAAAGTAGAATAATTAAAGGTAAAGGGCGAGCACTCAGCAATTGGACCACAATGATATGAATAAAATTTATTAAATCACAATAATACAACGCGTGTATAATAGCTAAAATCTACAATAACATATAAAATCTGTAGACATAAAATACTAGATATCACAGATGAAGGTAGATAGTAATGAAAGTCCCTTAGTGTCCAAAATGACTAATATATAGGCAATTTGGACCGCAGGTAGCTGCACTTGAAGTTACTGGTAGTAGCAAATCCTAGCGTGCTGTTGCTATATTGTCGAATCCAATGCGCATATGAATGTATCAATTGGATTGTAGACCAAGAGGTCTGATGCGCAAACTGAAGCTGCTAGGAGTAGCTAATTCCTATGCGCTGCTGGTATGCTTCCAAGTCCAATGCGCCTAGCAATGAAGTAGTAGGCTCTTGCGCACTAGTAGTTGGCAGACAAATTCCTACTTGCGTAACAACATGTGTCCTATATGGAGTTTTGTATAATGGATATACACGCTTATTCAGATGGTTAGTCCGTCACATAAAGGTTTCGACCGAAGTCTTCCTACCTTCCCATCGGTACGTCTCACAATTGCCTCTATAGACGTGCCATATAGATGAGCGGCACGGAACGCTCCCGATCTCTCACTTGTGGTTCCTGTCGTGAGTTGGTCCCAGATCTCGCGGTGTTGTAAGCGTGATCTATATCCGGACGTCGGAGAGCGGAGGTTCAATAGTTTCTATGATCTGCGTGTTAAATATCCAAATTCATCTGTTAGGATGTAGTTTGCATGGCCATGCATTAGGTGCGGAGGTGCTGTTTCAACAGGTGTGCGGCCCAGACGCGTTTCGGGAGTCCTTCTCCCTTCGTCAGTGGTACAGCATCACCTGTAAGCCTCCGCCTTTTATATCATAGATAAGCACCAAAACCTGGATCGCTGGATTCACTTAGAACATTGAAAAATCGCACGCGTTTTTGTTGTGCGTTTTCAATGCGTTTTTTTTGGGGGGTATGCGTTTTTTCTTGGAATGGCTTCCTTATTGCATTCTATAAAGCTGGTATACACCCGATTTGTTATTACTCATTGCCTATATAAATAATCAGCTATTGTTGTAAATCTCATGCTATAGCAATACCATAATGCTAAAATACTATCATTTTTAAGATTTTTATGCTATATACTATCTAGATCTATATGCATATAGGTATAATTAGTCATTTATAACTTCATTATTATAGGACATCAACAAAATATATAATATAATATAAAATACATATATTGTATAACATATGAATTAGTACATAATAAAAACCCTATAGTAAGTCACCAACTGTGATGGCGATATAAACCTGTATTGATATGAATAAAAACGAATCTAATACTAATACAATACTTAAAATGATACTATTTGTAGATAATGATAAAATGTATAAAAAATGTATAAAAATAAGAGGTAGAGAGACTGTTTCAAAATTCCCAATCTGGTTTTGTTAGAGATGTACAGATATGGGGATCTCACTGTATTGGGTTATGATGTAAAAGACTGGCTGCCCGCGTCCGAGTCCACGACTAGGTGTCGATAAACGGCCGGACTGAGTCGCAAGAATCGGAACGGGGGCACCCAGTCTATAGAAACCCAAAAATTTCTAGTTCGGCATTCAAACCCACTGACAACAATGATCCAAATTGATATATATGTCTGGATTCTGTCCTTGACATCTGTTTAATATAATTGCCTCCACGCCAGTGTTTGTTTACCTTTTCCAGTGCCGTAAATACCAGGCCTGAGGGATCTTGATTGTGTATGTCTTTATAATGTTTAGATAGACAGTGTTTTTCATACCCTTTACGTATGTTTGCTATATGTTCAGCCATCCTGGTTTTCATAGGGCGTTTAGTTCTGCCTATGTACTGTCTCCTACAGGGGCACTGGATTAGGTAAATAACTCCTGTTGTGTTGCAAGTCAGACAATCCTTAATATCCCATATATGATTATTTTGTGTTGAGGAGATTGTAGTGGTCTTCCTAGATGCGGGGTTGACCTTGCAGGCCATACATTTCCCACATTTAAAAAAACCTTTTAGATTCATCCAAGTGCCCAAAATTGTGTTCTCATTTTTTAGTACACTAGATTTTTTAATCGATGGGGCTATTTTTAGGCCCAGATTAGGTGCCTTGGTGAATACTAGTGCCGGCGTGGTTGGTAAAAGATGGCCTATCCTTTTATCATTTAGGATATGGTGCCAGTGGGTTTTAATAATTTTTTGTAGCCGCTTATAGCTATTATTAAATGGAAGGACAATTTTACTATTAATGACCTCACTGCCTTGTGTTCCTTCAAACCTAGGTTCTTTATTTATAAAAAAAAGGTACTCCTATCTAATTTCCTGATTTTTTCTAATGCTGTATTAATCACTATTTCAGGGTATTGTCTTTCTACAAATTGTTCCCTCATTTTGGCTGCTTCTTGTTCAAAATCCAAATCCTGTGTGCAGTTTCTTCTTATTCTGCGGAATTGGCCATATGGGACATTTATCAGCCAGGTCGGCAAATGACAGCTTGAAAACTGTATAAAACTATTTGTCGAGGTAGGTTTTAAAAATGTATTACAAATATATCTTTGTTCTGCTCTTTTTATTTTCAAATCCAAAAATTCTGTCTCCTCTATAATATTTGCAGTGAATCTCAAGTTTAGCTGATTCTGATTAATTTCTTCCAAAAACGAATCAAGTTCTTCTCTGCTTTTTCTCCAAATAAAGATGACATCATCTATAAATCTCCGCCATAGGACCAGATCCCCCCCCAGCCTGGGCCTAATGATGTTGTATTCCCATTCTGCCAAAAACAAATTAGCATAGCTGGGGGCGAATCTGGTCCCCATGGCGGTCCCACATTTCTGTAAATAGAAATTTTCCTCAAAATAAAAATAATTGTGGGTCAAGATGTATCTTATACCTTCTAAGATAAATTCTATACCTGTCGCGTCAATTGTGCCATCCCTTCTTAATTGTTCCCCTACTGCTAGTGTACCTTGTTGATGGTCAATCACTGTGTACAGTGACTGAACATCAAGTGTGCCCATAATCCAACCTGGTTCAGTTTGCATTCCTTCCAATATTTTTATGATATGGGTTGTATCTTTAATGTAAGAAACTGTTTTTTTGACTACCGGTTGTATCTGAACATCTATGTATTTAGACAAATTAGAAGATATTGAACCGATACCCGAAACTATCGGTCGGCCCGGCGGTTTATCCAGACTTTTGTGCACTTTGGGGAGACAATAGAAGACAGGTAGTCTCCTCTGTGTCCCCAAAATGAAATCATGTTCCTGTTTGGTAATTGTTGAGAGTTCGAGACCCTTCTTACATAGCAGTTTTAAATCCTGCTCAAAACCATCTAGGGGGTCATTTTTCAATTGTATATACGTCTCAGTGTCTGTTAGTTGTCGTAGACATTCTTCATTATAGTCTAACGTATTTAAAACAACCAATGCCCCTCCCTTGTCTGCGGGTCGTATAGTGATGGCTTCATTTTTTTGTAGCTGTTTAATAGCCTGGTACTCTTGTCTCGTCAAATTACCCTGACTTCTAGATCCTATTTTTAATTTGCATATATCTTCTTCTACATTTCTTTGAAAGGTGGCCATTTCAGCACTGATTTCATTCCTAGGAAAGAATGTGGACTTGTTTTTCAATATAGGTTTACTCTGATCCGTGGCGGTATTTTTCATTATTGGATTTTTTAGAAAGTGTTTTTTTAAACATATATTCCTTATATATTTTCGGATTCCAATATATGCAGAAAATCTATCTATTTTTTCCGTAGGGGCAAATTTCAGACCCTTTTCTAATAATTTGATTTGTGACTGAGTGAAATTACTTGAACTTAAATTGATTATTGTAGTGTTTTTATTTGTCAGTGCCTCCTGTGTTGTCGTGTTCTTTCTTGCACTTCTTCTTGTTTTTTTCTTCCTCCCTCTATGTGATCTTGGTGATAGTGTTTGCGGGAATCCCTCTGATTCCTCAGAGGATATGTGTTGTAATCTCTGCTCTGAGAGTTGTAGTGCTGGTGATTCTCTGGAGTTTGTGCTGGGTAGTGATTTTTGTGTCTCAAATTGTATCTGTGCACTGGTGATTCCTGATTGCGGATTGGGGGAGTGTATTCTCTGTGTCTGGTGCGTGTCTTGTGATGTGCTGGAGTGTGGTCTAAAAAATGCTCACTGGATAGTTGGTCATATCTATTGTTGACCGTTACTGCATATCTATTTTGTAAGACTTCTTCTCCTATCTCTTTATTGTTGGAGGGATTGGCCTCAAATGTAGCTTGATGATCCTGACTATTTTCTATCTGATAGTTCCTTTGAGGATTTAGATGTTTCTTTCCTTTTCTGTTTATTATTTCACTTTCCAATCTGTCCAATCCCCTACATAGTCTCTCCTGCCACTTTTCAAATTCCTCATTTCTGGGTAGTTTATCAATTGGTTCTTTAAGTTTTGCTATTTTATTATTAAGATCACCCAGTATCTCAGTTCTTCTTTTGATAATTAATTTAATCAGTGACATCGAGTGTGAGACTAGCAAGGCATTCCATTCTTCCTCAAATTTGTCACTGAATAAATCCTGTGCGGGAATTTTATTAATTAGGAGACCTTTGGGTATATATTCATTTTCCAAATATTGTTGGTGGGACCTAATCTCCCAGTGTTGTCTTAATTGTTTGTGTAGAAGTCCCTCCAATTCACGAAAAATATCTGTAACATCTCTATCTCCCGACTGTATATTTGTAGTGTCATTAAATTTATAAGTTTCAGCTCTCATCCTCTTAGTTTCTAAGTGGTGCCAAATGTCCATAATCCCGTCTGAAGGAGCTCACTCAAAGGGTGATTGAATAAAAGGATCAACAAACTGAAAAATGGTGGCTCACTTCAGGCAGGGTTCTGGAATAGGTGCTGCTAACCCAATGTAGAGGAACACCCAACCTCTAATGTTGATTGGTAGAATAATTAAAGGTAAAGGGCGAGCACTCAGCAATTGGACCACAATGATATGAATAAAATTTATTAAATCACAATAATACAACTCGTGTATAATAGCTAAAATCTACAATAACATATAAAATCTGTAGACATAAAATACTAGATATCACAGATGAAGGTAGATAGTAATGAAAGTCCCTTAGTGTCCAAAATGACTAATATATAGGCAATTTGGACCGCAGGTAGCTGCACTTGAAGTTACTGGTAGTAGCAAATCCTAGCGTGCTGTTGCTATATTGTCGAATCCAATGCGCATATGAATGTATCAATTGGATTGTAGACCAAGAGGTCTGATGCGCAAACTGAAGCTGCTAGGAGTAGCTAATTCCTATGCGCTGCTGGTATGCTTCCAAGTCCAATGCGCCTAGCAATGAAGTAGTAGGATTTTTCAATGTTCTAAGTGAATCCAGCGATCCAGGTTTTGGTGCTTATCTATGATATAAAAGGCGGAGGCTTACAGGTGATGCTGTACCACTGACGAAGGGAGAAGGACTCCCGAAACGCGTCTGGGCCGCACACCTGTTGAAACAGCACCTCCGCACCTAATGCATGGCCATGCAAACTACATCCTAACAGATGAATTTGGATATTTAACACGCAGAGCATAGAAACTATTGAACCTCCGCTCTCCGACGTCCGGATATAGATCACGCTTACAACACCGCGAGATCAGGAACCACAAGTGAGAGACCGGGAGCGTTCCGTGCCGCTCATCTATATGGCACGTCTATAGAGGCAATTGTGAGACGTACCGATGGGAAGGTAGGAAGACTTCGGTCGAAACCTTTATGTGACGGACTAACCATCTGAATAAGCGTGTATATCCATTATACAAAACTCCATATAGGACACGTGTTGTTACGCAAGTAGGAATTTGTCTGCCAACTACTAGTGCGCAAGAGCCTACTACTTCATTGCTAGGCGCATTGGACTTGGAAGCATACCAGCAGCGCATAGGAATTAGCTACTCTTAGCAGCTTCAGTTTGCGCATCAGACCTCTTGGTCTACAATCCAATTGATACATTCATATGCGCATTGGATTCGACAATATAGCAACAACACGCTAGGATTTGCTACTACCAGTAACTTCAAGTGCAGCTACCTGCAGTCCAAATTGCCTATATATTAGTCATTTTGGACACTAAGGGACTTTCATTACTATCTACCTTCATCTGTGATATCTAGTATTTTATGTCTACAGATTTTATATGTTATTGTAGATTTTAGCTATTATACACGCGTTGTATTATTGTGATTTAATAAATTTTATTCATATCATTGTGGTCCAATTGCTGAGTGCTCGCCCTTTACCTTTAATTATTCTACCAATCAACATTAGAGGTTGGGTGTTCCTCTACATTGGGTTAGCAGCACCTATTCCAGAACCCTGCCTGAAGTGAGCCACCATTTTTCAGTTTGTTGATCCTTTTATTCAATCACCCTTTGAGTGAGCTCCTTCAGACGGGATTATGGACATTTGGCACCACTTAGAAACTAAGAGGATGAGAGCTGAAACTTATAAATTTAATGACACTACAACTATACAGTCGGGAGATAGAGATGTTACAGATATTTTTCGTGAATTGGAGGGACTTCTACACAAACAATTAAGACAACACTGGGAGATTAGGTCCCTCCAACAATATTTGGAAAATGAATATATACCCAAAGGTCTCCTAATTAATAAAATTCCCGCACAGGATTTATTCAGTGACAAATTTGAGGAAGAATGGAATGCCTTGCTAGTCTCACACTCGATGTCACTGATTAAATTAATTATCAAAAGAAGAACTGAGATACTGGGTGATCTTAATAATAAAATAGCAAAACTTAAAGAACCAATTAATAAATTACCCAGAAATGAGGAATTTGAAAAGTGGGAGGAGAGACTATGTAGGGGATTGGACAGATTGGAAAGTGAAATAATAAACAGAAAAGGAAAGAAACATCTAAATCCTCAAAGGAACTATCAGATAGAAAATAGTCAGGATCATCAAGCTACATTTGAGGCCAATCCCTCCAACAATAAAGAGATAGGAGAAGAAGTCTTACAAAATAGATATGCAGTAACGGTCAACAATAGATATGACCAACTATCCAGTGAGCATTTTTTAGACCACACTCCAGCACATCACAAGACACGCACCAGACACAGAGAATACACTCCCCCAATCCGCAATCAGGAATCACCAGTGCACAGATACAATTTGAGATACAAAAATCACTACCCAGCACAAACTCCAGAGAATCACCAGCACTACAACTCTCAGAGCAGAGATTACAACACATATCCTCTGAGGAATCAGAGGGATTCCCGCAAACACTATCACCAAGATCACATAGAGGGAGGAAGAAAAAAACAAGAAGAAGTGCAAGAAAGAACACGACAACACAGGAGGCACTGACAAATAAAAACACTACAATAATCAATTTAAGTTCAAGTAATTTCACTGAAGGGTCTGAAATTTGCCCCTACGGAAAAAATAGATAGATTTTCTGCATATATTGGAATCCGAAAATATATAAGGAATATATGTTTAAAAAAACACTTTCTAAAAAATCCAATAATGAAAAATACCGCCACGGATCAGAGTAAACCTATATTGAAAAACAAGTCCACATTCTTTCCTAGGAATGAAATCAGTGCTGAAATATCCACCTTTCAAAGAAATGTAGAAGAAGATATATGCAAATTAAAAATAGGATCTAGAAGTCAGGGTAATTTGACGAGACAAGAGTACCAGGCTATTAAACAGCTACAAAAAAATGAAGCCATCACTATACGACCCGCAGACAAGGGAGGAGCATTGGTTGTTTTAAATACGTTAGACTATAATGAAGAATGTCTACGACAACTAACAGACACTGAGACGTATATACAATTGAAAAATGACCCCCTAGATGGTTTTGAGCAGGATTTAAAACTGCTATGTAAGAAGGGTCTCGAACTCTCAACAATTACCAAACAGGAACATGATTTCATTTTGGGGACACAGAGGAGACTACCTGTCTTCTATTGTCTCCCCAAAGTGCACAAAAGTCTGGATAAACCGCCGGGCCGACCGATAGTTTCGGGTATCGGTTCAATATCTTCTAATTTGTCTAAATACATAGATGTTCAGATACAACCGGTAGTCAAAAAAACAGTTTCTTACATTAAAGATACAACCCATATCATAAAAATATTGGAAGGAATGCAAACTGAACCAGGTTGGATTATGGGCACACTTGATGTTCAGTCACTGTACACAGTGATTGACCATCAACAAGGTACACTAGCAGTAGGGGAACAATTAAGAAGGGATGGCACAATTGACGCGACAGGTATAGAATTTATCTTAGAAGGTATAAGATACATCTTGACCCACAATTATTTTTATTTTGAGGAAAATTTCTATTTACAGAAATGTGGGACCGCCATGGGGACCAGATTCGCCCCCAGCTATGCTAATTTGTTTTTGGCAGAATGGGAATACAACATCATTAGGCCCAGGCTGGGGGGGGATCTGGTCCTATGGCGGAGATTTATAGATGATGTCATCTTTATTTGGAGAAAAAGCAGAGAAGAACTTGATTCGTTTTTGGAAAAAATTAATCAGAATCAGCTAAACTTGAGATTCACTGCAAATATTATAGAGGAGACAGAATTTTTGGATTTGAAAATAAAAAGAGCAGAACAAAGATATATTTGTCATACATTTTCAAAACCTACCTCGACAAATAGTTTTATACAGTTTTCAAGCTGTCATTTGCTGACCTGGCTGATAAATGTCCCATATGGCCAATTCCGCAGAATAAGAAGAAACTGCACACAGGATTTGGATTTTGAACAAGAAGCAGCCAAAATGAGGGAACAATTTGTAGAAAGACAATACCCTGAAATAGTGATTAATACAGCATTAGAAAAAACCAGGAAATTAGATAGGAGTACCTTTTTTTATAAATAAAGAACCTAGGTTTGAAGGAACACAAGGCAGTGAGGTCATTAATAGTAAAATTGTCCTTCCATTTAATAATAGCTATAAGCGGCTACAAAAAATTATTAAAACCCACTGGCACCATATCCTAAATGATAAAAGGATAGGCCATCTTTTACCAACCACGCCGGCACTAGTATTCACCAAGGCACCTAATCTGGGCCTAAAAATAGCCCCATCGATTAAAAAATCTAGTGTACTAAAAAATGAGAACACAATTTTGGGCACTTGGATGAATCTAAAAGGTTTTTTTAAATGTGGGAAATGTATGGCCTGCAAGGTCAACCCCGCATCTAGGAAGACCACTACAATCTCCTCAACACAAAATAATCATATATGGGATATTAAGGATTGTCTGACTTGCAACACGACAGGAGTTATTTACCTAATCCAGTGCCCCTGTAGGAGACAGTACATAGGCAGAACTAAACGCCCTATGAAAACCAGGATGGCTGAACATATAGCCAACATACGTAAAGGGTATGAAAAACACTGTCTATCTAAACATTATAAAGACATACACAATCAAGATCCCTCAGGCCTGGTATTTACGGCACTGGAAAAGGTAAACAAACACTGGCGTGGAGGCAATTATATTAAACAGATGTCAAGGACAGAATCCAGACATATATATCAATTTGGATCATTGTTGCCAGTGGGTTTGAATGCCGAACTAGAAATTTTTGGGTTTCTATAGACTGGGTGCCCCCGTTCCGATTCTTGCGACTCAGTCCGGCCGTTTATCGACACTGAGTCGTGGACTCGGACGCGGGCAGCCAGTCTTTTACATCATAACCCAATACAGTGAGATCCCCATATCTGTACATCTCTAACAAAACCAGATTGGGAATTTTGAAACAGTCTCTCTACCTCTTATTTTTATACATTTTTTATACATTTTATCATTATCTACAAATAGTATCATTTTAAGTATTGTATTAGTATTAGATTCGTTTTTATTCATATCAATACAGGTTTATATCGCCATCACAGTTGTTGACTTACTATAGGGTTTTTATTATGTACTAATTCATATGTTATACAATATATGTATTTTATATTATATTATATATTTTGTTGATGTCCTATAATAATGAAGTTATAAATGACTAATTATACCTATATGCATATAGATCTAGATAGTATATAGCATAAAAATCTTAAAAATGATAGTATTTTAGCATTATGGTATTGCTATAGCATGAGATTTACAACAATAGCTGATTATTTATATAGGCAATGAGTAATAACAAATCGGGTGTATACCAGCTTTATAGAATGCAATAAGGAAGCCATTCCAAGAAAAAACGCATACCCCCCAAAAAAAACGCATTGAAAACGCACAACAAAAACGCGTGCGATTTTTCAATGTTCTAAGTGAATCCAGCGATCCAGGTTTTGGTGCTTATCTATGATATAAAAGGCGGAGGCTTACAGGTGATGCTGTACCACTGACGAAGGGAGAAGGACTCCCGAAACGCGTCTGGGCCGCACACCTGTTGAAACAGCACCTCCGCACCTAATGCATGGCCATGCAAACTACATCCTAACAGATGAATTTGGATATTTAACACGCAGAGCATAGAAACTATTGAACCTCCGCTCTCCGACGTCCGGATATAGATCACGCTTACAACACCGCGAGATCTGGGACCAACTCACGACAGGAACCACAAGTGAGAGACCGGGAGCGTTCCGTGCCGCTCATCTATATGGCACGTCTATAGAGGCAATTGTGAGACGTACCGATGGGAAGGTAGGAAGACTTCGGTCGAAACCTTTATGTGACGGACTAACCATCTGAATAAGCGTGTATATCCATTATACAAAACTCCATATAGGACACGTGTTGTTACGCAAGTAGGAATTTGTCTGCCAACTACTAGTGCGCAAGAGCCTACTACTTCATTGCTAGGCGCATTGGACTTGGAAGCATACCAGCAGCGCATAGGAATTAGCTACTCCTAACAGCTTCAGTTTGCGCATCAGACCTCTTGGTCTACGATCCAATTGATACATTCATATGCGCATTGGATTCGACAATATAGCAACAGCACGCTAGGATTTGCTACTACCAGTAACTTGCCTATATATTAGTCATTTTGGACACTAAGGGACTTTCATTACTATCTACCTTCATCTGTGATATCTAGTATTTTATGTCTACAGATTTTATATGTTATTGTAGATTTTAGCTATTATACACGCGTTGTATTATTGTGATTTAATAAATTTTATTCATATCATTGTGGTCCAATTGCTGAGTGCTCGCCCTTTACCTTTAATTATTCTACCAATCAACATTAGAGGTTGGGTGTTCCTCTACATTGGGTTAGCAGCACCTATTCCAGAACCCTGCCTGAAGTGAGCCACCATTTTTCAGTTTGTAGAATTATAAAAGTAGTTTTTTTTTGGTCAATGGGCTTAGGGCAGGGTAAAACGATTGTGTTCTGCACCCACACAACTATTTCTAGGTAGATCGCTGAGTTAGATTCTCTACTATTCTCTCCCTGAAATCACAAGTCCAGCAGCATCCTCTCCCTACACTTGTAACAGCAGAGTGACGTGCAGTGCTACGTGACTCCAGCTTATATGGAGGCTGGGTCACATGCTGCTCTGGCCAATCACAGCCATGCCATTTGTAGGCATGTCTGTGATGGCTTCTAAGGTCAGACAGTTAACCGCTTGTTGATTGGCTGCTCTGCAGCCTTTCAAAAAGCGCCAAGAAAGCGCCAAACACCGAATCCCAATCCAAAACTTTTACTGAAATGTTCGGGTTTGGGTCCAGGGTCCAAAAATCCAAAAGTTTGGTATGAACCCGAACTTTACAGTTCGGGTACGCTCAACCCTACTATTGAGACATCCTAATTAGTCAGTTGGCCGCTGCCTATGTGCGCCATCGCCCATCCGCATGCAGGTCTGACCGGGGGAGCCCTCTGCGCTCACTTTCCACTTCCATGGCTGATAGGGGGTTGAGGGGGCAGAAGTAGTACCAGCTCTATCAGTAGCAACTAAAGTGTCGCTAATGGTCAGTTTTCTTCAACCGCTTACTGAAAAAATTGCTTACCATCAGCAGCAGGTAGATATAGAGCAGAATCTGAAACAGCAGGCTGTGGTATACTTGGAGTGTACCCAGCCACCCCACATCGAATATCCCTGGACTATTGGGCAGCCAAACTTGATTTGTGGCCGCAACTGGCCAAGTTTTCCCTGGACAAGCTTTCCTGCCCGGCCAGCAGTGTGGCATCAGAGCGGGTGTTTAGTGCGGCCGGGTCCATAGTTACCCCAAGGAGAACTCGCCTGTCGACCCAAAAAGTGCAGAAACTGACCTTTGTGAAGATTAATTAGGTCTGGATCAGACATGATTTCCACACACTAATGCCTGATGCATCAGACTAGATCATCCATGGTGCCACACCTAAACTTTGTCAAAAGAGACCTGTTTCTTCTGCGTCAGCTACGATTCTGATGCTGCCATATGCCTGATGCCACACACCTGCTGCCATGTGCTCCTACTGCCAGCCATCATCTTCAGTTTGTACTAGTATTGACCCCCACCTCACCACTATGTCACTGGGCCATTCTGTGGTCTCCTCATGCTGCTGCCAGCTCACCACTATGTCACTAGACCACTCTGTGGTCTCCTCATACTGCTGCCACCTCACCACTCTGTGGTCTCCTGATGCTGCTGTCAGCTCACCACTCTGTTAATGGGCCACTCTGTGGTCTCCTCATGCTGCTGCCACCTCAACACTATGTGGTCTCTTCATGCTGCTGCCTCCTCACCACTATGTCACAGGGCTACTCTGTGGTCTCCTCGGGCTGCTGCTACCTCACCACTGTGTCACTGGTCCACTCTGTGGTCTCCTCATGCTGCTACCAGCTTACCACTATGTCACTGGACCACTCTGTGGTCTCCTCATGCTGCAACCTCCAAACTCTGTCATTAGACCACTCTGTGGTCTCCTCATGCTGCTGCCACATCACCACTCTGTGGTCCCTGCAAAAAAAGAGGGTTAGTCAGCACCTCCAGGTGCGGAGGTGCATGTCGCCATGGCAAAGACCTAGAGGAAAAAAAAGAGACAATTCAGCAGCACCCTGCAAATCAGATAAAGTACAATAATGCCAAAAATGATAGTGCTAATGCTACGCTTATTTATAAAGTGAGATGCTTGGCCAATGCATTTTGTACAAAACCATCTGAGCCCGTCTGCCGTACGTCAAGGCGATCTCTGTTAGACGGGTCCTAACACTAAATACTACCTGTTATGCGCCATAATGGCCGCCATAAAGTTCAGGGAGTGTTGGATCCACATGCATGCTGGATCCACTCTGCTTTTTACCATTTTTGGTGCCATAATGGCCTCCATTACAAGGGATGCAGGTACCAACATGCATGCCCAGCCCACTCTATACCTTTTCTTGTGCCAGACAGCTTCCAATGAATGTAGTGAGAGAAGGCTACAGCTTTATACTGAAACTAATTAAAATCAACCTATGGGGCGGACAGGCTAATCAGGAGTGCACGACTCGCTGGAGTGCCACATCTCCAGCATTTTAAATCTGCAAAAAAAGGGGGTTAGTCAGCACCTCCCAGTGCGCAGGTGCACGTCGCCATGGCAAAGACCTAGAGGAAAAAAATATGGAGGCCATTATGGCACCAAAAATGGTAAAAAGCAGAGTGGATCCAGCATGCATGTGTCACGAGGGTGTCGAGGACCACGCCTGACTCCGTTATACCCGGGGTCAGGAAGTCGCAGCGGTTGGCTGCACGCTCTATTTAAGATAGGGCTGTTTTCCTTATGGTAGCTTTCTGGGTTTGCTTAGCAAACCCTTTTGGCTCACTCAGGGATCCGTAGCTCCTTCTCCTCAGCTGTTCCTTGTCCAGCACTCCCAGACCTCCTTATATTTCTCTCTCACACTTCTCTGGTTGCCAGAGATAGAGCTTCCTGCCTGGACATCTATTCTGACCTTCTGGAGCTGTGTTGCTGCGTTCGCTGGTAGTTGGTCCAGTACGCTACCCTCCAGATCCCTGTTGGACCTTTTTGGTTTATTGTGGTCGCCCACCTGGGTGTATGTGTTTGTATGTTTTGTCTGTCCTCTCCCTGGTGTTTCCCTCTTAGTGATAGTGGTGTGGACTAGCGATCCCACCGGCCTGTTCACTATCCAGGGCTCATATTAGGGAAAGCCAGGGTTTAGGCACGCGATCGCCGCACGGGTGAGGAACCCGTCTAGGGACGTCAGGGCAGTCAGGTGCCAGCCGCAAGGTGAGTTAGGGGTCACCACCTTTCCCTCTCCCTTGGGCAGGGCTTTCCCTGTTTTCCTCCCTGTGCGTGACGTCGGTCATTACATTATCTCTGGCCTTTATTTTGTGTAGGTAAAAAAAAATAAAAAAAATTTTTTTTTACCTACTTAGAATCCAGTATGGATCAAATTGCTGCTCTGTCCAAACAATTTCATGGCCTGTCTTTGGAGGTGGTAGGATTGAAGGCGTCGGTCCTCCAGCAACAGCAGCAATTACAACTGACTGCAAGCCCAGCGGTTGCTACTGGTAACCAGGTTGTTGCGGAACCCAAGGTCCCTCTCCCTGACAGATTTTCTGGGGGAAGGGACAAGTTTTTGACATTCCGTGAGGCCTGTAAGTTATATTTTAAACTGCGCCCTTACTCCTCTGGTAATGAAGATCAGCGGGTGGGGGTTGTTATTTCCCTGCTGCAGGGGGATCCGCAGTCCTGGGCGTTCTCTTTACCTACTGATTCCCAGGCTCTTCGGTCAGTGGATGAGTTTTTTGGGGCCTTGGGTCTCATATATGATGACCCTGACCGAGTCGCCCTGGCTGAATCAAGATTACGGAGACTCTTACAAGGAGAGCGGCCGGTAGAGGAGTATTGCTCTGAATTCCGTAGGTGGGCTACGGATACCCAATGGAACGACCCGGCTCTCAGGAGTCAGTTCTGCTCTGGGTTATCCGAAAGGGTTAAGGATGCGCTTGCATTATATGAGACCCCCTTTTCCCTTGATGCGGTTATGTCCCTTTCTATCCGAATAGATAGACGCCTTAGGGTCAGGTTGAAAAAAACGGAGCAATTGGTAACCCCTCCCAAGCAGCAGTTAGTCTGTACGGACTTAGACGAGCCTATGCAGCTAGGAGGAACTACTCGTCAGGTCCGTCCTCCTGAGGCTCGCCGTAGGCGTGGGGTTTGTTTTTTTTGTGGGGAGAGGGGTCATTTCATTAATGTCTGTCCTTCTTTCCTCAGAAACAAAAGACCGTCGGAAAAACTACTAACCCCAGGCTGTGTGGAGGATGTCAGCCGGGGGGTATACGTTTCCTCCATACGTACATCGCAATTTGTGTTGCCAGCGGTTATTATTTTTGGTGATAAGACGGAGACTATTTCTTTCTTTCTAGACAGTGGAGCAGGGGTAAATTTGATAGATGCCCATTTTGCCCGCACTTTGGGTTTGTCTCTCTGTACTTTACAGAGACCCATTCCCATATTCGCTATTGATTCTGCTCCCCTGTCTCAGAGAAACCTCACGCACATGGTTCATAATTTACACCTTCGGGTAGGGGACCACCATAACTAGATGCTTTCAGGTTATGTTCTGGAGGGGCTTCCAACTCCGGTAGTGCTGGGTCTTCCCTGGTTGGTAGCGCACAATCCAGTGGTGGATTGGCAGGCCAGGGAGATATTGGAGTGGAGTGAGCAGTGCAGAGAAAATTGCTTAAATAGCAATTGCTTAGTCGCCTCCATAACTACCCTACCTACATTTATTTTGGACTTTGAGGATGTTTTTTCTGAAAAGGGTTGTCAGAAGTTACCACCTCATCGTCCTTATGATTGCCCGGTTAACCTTATTCCCGGCGCAAAATTACCCAAGACCAGGTTATATAATCTTTCGGGTCCAGAGAGACAAGCCATGAAAGATTATATCTCCGAGAGCTTGGCTAAGGGACACATCAGACCCTCTTCTTCACCCGTGGCTGCAGGGTTTTTCTTCGTTAAAAAGAAAGATGGGGGCCTGCGTCCTTGCTTAGATTTTCGCGAATTAAATCAGATAACCATCCGAGACCCATACCCTCTTCCTCTCATTCCTGACCTGTTTAATCAGATTGCGGGTGCTAGGTGGTTCTCCAAACTTGATCTTAGGGGTGCCTACAATCTGATTCGTATTAAGGAGGGGGATGAGTGGAAGACAGCGTTTAACACCCCTGAGGGGCATTATGAAAATCTAGTTATGCCTTTCGGTCTGACCAATGCTCCTGCCGTCTTTCAACATTTCGTTAATGACATTTTTAGTCATCTAATCGGCAGGTTTGTGGTAATATACCTAGATGATATTTTAATTTATTCGTCCGATCTGAAAACACATGAGGTGCATGTCAGACAAGTACTGCAGGTCCTACGGACGAATGAATTATATGCTAAAATTGAAAAATGTGTCTTCGCCGTTCAGGAGATACAATTCCTGGGTTATTTTTTATCTGCGTCAGGTTTCCGTATGGATCCTAGGAAGGTCCAGGCAATTTTAGATTGGAATCTTCCTGAGAACCTCAAAGCACTACAACGGTTCTTGGGCTTCGCAAATTTCTATAGGAAATTCATTAAAAATTATTCACTTATTGTAAAACCGCTTACTGACATGACTAGGAAGGGGACTGATTTTTCTAAATGGTCTGACGCCGCTAAAGTTGCTTTTTCCTCTCTAAAAGAGAGGTTTACCTCAGCACCTGTACTGGTCCAACCTGATGTCTCTCAGCCTTTTATTGTTGAAGTCGATGCGTCAGAGGTGGGAGTGGGGGCGGTACTGTCTCAGGGTCCGTCTCCTGGCAAATGGCGTCCTTGTGCTTTCTTTTCTAAAAAACTATCTGCAGCAGAAAAGAACTACGATATTGGCAATAGGGAACTATTAGCTATTAAACTTGCGTTTGAGGAGTGGCGTCATTTCTTAGAGGGGGCAGTCCGCCCCGTCACTGTAATTACGGACCACAAAAATCTTCTGTACCTCGAATCAGCTAAGCGTCTCACCCCTAGACAGGCTAGGTGGTCGCTATTTTTTACCAGGTTTAACTTTGTGATTACCTATCGTCCTGGGGCAAAGAACACCAAGGCTGATGCACTATCTCGTTGTTTCCCTTGAGGGGGTAATGTGAGTGATCCGGTACCCATTCTTCAAAGAGGAGTGGTTGTTTCTGCGGTACACTCTGTTTTGGAGGGGAAGGTGTTAGAGGCCCAGGGGGACGCCCCGGTCTCTTGCCCCTCAGAGAAATTGTTTGTACCGTTGAACTTACGTTTCGAATTATTAAAGGAACATCATAATTCAGCACTTGCTGGGCACCCGGGTAGTAAAGCAACCTTGGAACTATTGTCTCGTCGTTTTTGGTGGCCAAGGTTGCGTCAGGATGTATTGGATTTTGTGTCTTCTTGTTCTACCTGTGCGCGCGCAAAAGTTTCACATACACGTCCTGCAGGGTCTCTATTACCACTCGTCATTCCCAATAGACCGTGGACACATCTGTCTATGGATTTTATCACTGACTTACCTTTGTCTGCGGGTAAAACAGTTATTTTGGTAGTAGTGGACAGGTTTAGCAAAATGGTACACTTCATTGCGTTACCCGCACTACCTAATGCTAAGACTCTTGCTCAGGTATTCGTCAGTGAAATCGTGAAGCTTCACGGGGTCCCCTCCGATGTTGTTTCGGATAGGGGTACCCAGTTTATTTCTAAATTTTGGAAAGCTTTTTGTTCTCGTTTGGGGGTACACTTGTCCTTTTCCTCTGCTTTCCATCCTCAGTCGAATGGACAGACTGAGCGTACCAACCAAAACCTTGAGACAAAACATCTTAGATATGTGTCTGAAAACCAAGAGTTGTGGTCATCATATTTACCGTTAGCTGAGTTTGCCATAAATAATCGTCGTCAGGAATCCACTGGCAAGTCACCATTTCTTGGTGCATATGGTTTTCATCCCCAATTCTGTACTTTCAAAGAGGGGGGGTCTTCTGGGGTTCCCGAAGAGGAACGGTTTTCGTCATCTCTTTCATCGGTATGGCAGAAGGTGCAAGCTAACTTGAAAAATATGGGAGGTAAATACAAATGCATGGCTGATAAGAGACGGTCGCCAGGTCCGGACCTAGGAGTGAATGACTATGTGTGGTTGTCTACTAGGAATATTAAATTGAAGGTTCCCTCTTGGAAACTGGGTCCTAGGTTTATTGGCCCTTACAAAATTGTAGCCATCATCAACCCTGTGGCTTTTCGCCTGGAGTTACCTCAGACTTTTAAAATTCATAATGTTTTTCATAAGTCGTTACTCAAAAAATATGTTCCACCTCTAGAACCATCACCGCTGCCACCCCCTCCTGTTGTCGTGGATGGTAACCTAGAATTTCAGATATCCAAAATTGTTAATTCTCGTCGGGTCCGCCGCTCTCTTCAATATCTGGTGCATTGGAGAGGTTACGGTCCCGAGGAAAGAATGTGGATTCCTGCGTCTGAGGTAAACGCCGACAGGTTAGTTCGGGTTTTTCATGCCTCTCATCCTGGGAGACCTGGTCCTGAGTGTCCGGAGGCCCCTCGTAGAGAGGGGGGTACTGTCACGAGGGTGTCGAGGACCACGCCTGACTCCGTTTTACCCGGGGTCAGGAAGTCGCAGCGGTTGGCTGCACGCTCTATTTAAGATAGGGCTGTTTTCCTTATGGTAGCTTTCTGGGTTTGCTTAGCAAACCCTTTTGGCTCACTCAGGGATCCGTAGCTCCTTCTCCTCAGCTGTTCCTTGTCCAGCACTCCCAGACCTCCTTATATTTCTCTCTCACACTTCTCTGGTTGCCAGAGATAGAGCTTCCTGCTTGGACATCTATTCTGACCTTCTGGAGCTGTGTTGCTGCGTTCGCTGGTAGTTGGTCCAGTACGCTACCCTCCAGATCCCTGTTGGACCTTTTTGGTTTATTGTGGTCGCCCACCTGGGTGTATGTGTTTGTATGTTTTGTCTGTCCTCTCCCTGGTGTTTCCCTCTTAGTGATAGTGGTGTGGACTAGCGATCCCACCGGCCTGTTCACTATCCAGGGCTCATATTAGGGAAAGCCAGGGTTTAGGCACGCGATCGCCGCACGGGTGAGGAACCCGTCTAGGGACGTCAGGGCAGTCAGGTGCCAGCCGCAAGGTGAGTTAGGGGTCACCACCTTTCCCTCTCCCTTGGGCAGGGCTTTCCCTGTTTTCCTCCCTGTGCGTGTCGTCGGTCATTACAGCATGTGGATCCAACACTCCCTGAACTTTATGGCGGCCATTATGGTGCATAACAGGTAGTATTTAGTGTTAGGACCCGTCTAACAGAGATCGCCTTGACATACGGCAGACGGGCTCGGATGGTTTTGTACAAAATGCATTGGCCAAGCATCTCACTTTATAAATAAGCGTAGCATTAGCACTATAATTTTGGACATTATTGTACTTTATCTGATTTGCAGGGCACTCTGTGGTCCCCTCGTGCTGCTGCCAGCTCACCACTATGTCACTGGGCCACTCTGTGGTCTACTCATGCTGTTGCCAGCTCACCACTATGTCACTGGGCCACTCTGTGGTCTCCTCATTCTGCTACCACCTCACCACTCTGTGATTTCCTCATGCTGCTGCAACCTCACCACTCTGTGGTCTCCTCATGCTGTTGCCACCTCAACACTCGGTGGTCCCCTCATGCTGCTGCCAGCTCACCACTATGTCACTGGGCCACTCTGTGGTCTTCTCATGCTGCTGCCAGCTCACCACTAAGTCACTGGGCCACTCTGTGGTCTCCTTATGCTGTTGCCACCTGAATACTCTATCACAGGGCCACTCTGCGGTCTCCTTATACTTCTGCCACCTCACCACTCTGTAGTCTTCTCATACTGCTGCCCCCTCAACACTCTATGGTTTCCTCATGCTGTTGCCACCTCAACACTCTGTCACTGGGCCACTCTGTGGTCTCCTCATGCTGCTGCCAGCTCACCACTATGTCACTAGACCACTCTGTGGTCTCCTCATGCTGCTGCCACCTCACCACTCTGTGGTCTCCTTATGCTGCTGTCAGATCACCACTCTGTTAATGGGCCACTCTGTGGTCTCCTCATGCTGCTGCCACCTCAACACTCTGTGGTCTCTTCATGCTGCTGCCACCTCACCAATATGTCACAGGGCCACTCTGTGGTCTCCTTGGGCTGCTGCTACCTCACCACTGTGTCACTGGTTCACTCTGTGGTCTCCTCATGCTGCTTCCAGCTTACCACTATGTCACTGGGCCACTCTGTGGTTTACTCATGCTGCTGCCACATCACCACTATGTCACTGGACCACTCTGTGGTCTCCTCATGCTGCTACCTCCAAACTCTGTCATTTGGCCACTCTGTGGTCTCCTCATGCTGCTACCACATCACCACTCTGTGGTCCCCTCATACTGTTTCCAGCTCACCACTATGTCACTCGGCCACTCTGTGGTCTCCTCATTCTGCTACCACCTTACCACTCTGTGATTTCCTCATGCTGCTGCCACCTCACCACTCTGTAATCTCCTCATGCTGTTGCCACCTCAACACTCTTTCACTGGGACACTCTGTGGTCTCCTTATGCTGTCGCCACCTGAATACTCTGTCACAGGGCCACTCTGTGGTCTCCTTATGCTTCTGCCACCTCACCACTCTGTAGTCTCTTCTTGCTGCTGCCCCCTCAACACTCTATGGTTTCCTCATGCTGTTGCCACCTCAACACTCTGTCACTGGGCCACTCCGTGGTCTCCTCATGCTGCTGACAGCTCACCACTATGTCACTAGACCACTCTGTGGTTTTCTTATGCTAATGCCACCTGAACACTCTATGGTCTCCTCATGCTGCTGCCCTCTCACCACTCTGTGTTCTCCTCATGCTGTTGCCAACTCAACACTCTGTCACTGGGCCACTCTGTGATCTCCTCATGCTGCTTCCAGCTCACCACTATGTCACTGGGCCACTCTGTGGTCTCCTTTTGCTGTTGCCACCTGAATACTCTATCACAGGGCCACTCTGAGGTCTCCTTATGCTGCTGACACCTCACCACTCTGTAGTCTCCTCATACTGCTGCCCCCTCAACATTCTATGATCTCCTCATGCTGTTGCCACCTCAACACTCTGTCACTGGGCCACTCTATGGTCTCCTTATGCTGCTGCCATCTCCCCACTCTGTCATTGTGCCACTCTGTGGTTTCCTTATGCTAATGCCACCTGAACACTCTGTGGTCTCCTCATGCTACTGCCCTCTCACCACTCTGTGGTCTCCTCATGATGTTGCCACCTCAACACTCTGTCACTAGGCCACTCTGTGGTCTCCTCATGCTGCTTCCAGCTCACCACCATGTCACTGAGCCACTCCATGGTCTCCTCATGCTGCTGCCAGCTCACCACTATGTCACTGGGGCAATCTGTAGTCTCCTCATGCTGCTTACACCTCACCACTCTGTGGTCTCCTCATGCTGCTGCCACCTCACCACTCTGTGGTTTCCTTATGCTAATGCCACCTGAACACTCTATGGTCTCTTCATGCTGCTGCCCTCTCATCACTCTGTGGTCTCCTCATGCTGTTGCCACCTCAACACTCTGTCACTGGGCCACTCTGTGGTCTCCTCATGCTGCTTCCAGCTCACCACTATGTCACTGGGCCACTCTGTGGTCTCCTCATGCTGCTGCCAGCTCACCACTATGTCACTGGGGCAATCTGATTTTAAAATAATTATAACTGGTGTGATATACCAGTTGCCCCCCAAAACAGCTGATTGAAGGGCGTTGTTATATACCAATATACTTTCTTTATAGTGTATTTGGTTACTGCAGCATTTGTTTGCTGTTTTGCTGCGTTCCCTCTGCTACACACAGTGACAAATGGTACTGGAAAAAATTATTATAACTGTTGTGATATACCAGTTGCCACCTAAAACAGCTGATTGAAGCGGGGTGTTATATATACTTTCTTTATAGTGTATTTGGGTACTGCAGCATTTGTTTCCTTTTTTTATGCGTTCCCTCTGCTACACACAGTGACAAACGGAATTGGAAAAAATAATTATAACTGGTGTGATATACCAGTCGCCCCCCAAAACAACTGATTGAAGCGGGGTATTATATACCAGTATACTTTCTTTATAATGTATTTGAGTACTGCAGCATTTGTTTGCTGTTTTGCTGCGTTCCCTCTGCTACACACAGTGACAAACGGTATTGGAAAAAATAATTATAACTGGTGTGATATACCAGTTGCCACCCAAAACAACTGATTGAATCAGGGTGTTATATACCTTCTTCCACAAATACTGCTCTTCTATAGAGACTTTTGTCACAGGGTCATTTAAAAAATGACAGGCGGGAAAAGGCAGGCCATTCCGCAGGGGTGGTAGGGGTCGGGCAGAAGCACCAGGCCAGAGCCTAAGTGGGAAGTTGCAGAAGGTGCGTGAGATTACGTCAAAGGACGCACCAGACTTGGTTGAGTGGCTCACTCAGCCTTCCGCTTATGAACCCTCCTCATCCTCTCTATCTGCACCCGCTTCACTCTCTGATATGTGCACCCCCAATGACACCATCACCAACATCACCACCACCATATCCCCTCCGCTCGAGTCAGAGGAATTATTTTCCGATCCATTCCAAGACATTTCCGATGCGCAGCCATTCTTGGCATCGGATCACGAAGAGGAGGTAGCAAAGACCGGCACCCAGCAGTCTGACGACAGTACCCAGATCGGCCCAAGAAGGTTGGTCCCCGCTGTTGCTGACTACTCCAAGATCTCTAATGTTAGTGGTGGGGAAGGTGAAGATGATGACGTGTCAATGGACATCACGTAGGTGCCCACAAGAGAGGAAGAGTAGGGGAGTTTAGACAGAGAGACGGAGCAGCAGATAGGGAGGAGAAGCAGGCAGAACTTACATTGCACAGGAGGCAAAAAGCAGACTGCAAATGTATCAGGAGCGTACCATCTACCATACACGGTCACATCTGGCGCTCCCAGGACGCCAGCACATAGCTTTTTTTTAACATGTCCGCTACTGACAATAGTGTTGCCATCTGCAGCCTTTGCTGTCAACGTATAAGTCGCGGTAAGCCAAACACTCACCTTGGAACGACCGCCTTAAGAAGGCACCTGGCCTCCCATCAATGAGCCCAGTGAGAACAACGCTGTCAGAACCCACAAAGCCACACTCCCTGCGCTCCATGTCCTGCCTTTTCTCCTTCTCCTCTCTCCTCTTAATTGTCCTCCACTCCACCTTTCACCGTGCCGTCCTCGTGTTTATCTGGTAAAAGGCAGGCTTCCGTAGCTCAAATGTTTGAGCGAAAAAAGATGATGACGCTGGAAAACCCTCTTGCCAAACGGCTGACCGCTGGCTTGTCGGAACTGCTAGCACGCCAACTACTGCCATATAAACTGGTGAACTTGGAGGCCTTTAGAAAATTTGCGGCCATTGGAACACCGCAATGGAACGTCCCCGGAAGGAAATATTTCTCCCAGAAGGGCATCCAAGAGCAATATGGCCACGTTCAGCAAGTGAATGTATCTCTGGCACAGTGTCGTGCCAAGATACATCTGAGCACAGACACATGGTCTAGAAAACATGGATAGGGAAGGTACATAACTTTTACTGCCCACTGGGTGAACTTTCTGACGGTCATCAAGCATGCAACCGGTGCCACCCGTGTAGATTTGGTGTTACCGCCACGGATTATATGCAGGCCTTCCTCTTCTTTTTCTCCTCCTACTCCATCCTTCCTTTCCTCCTCGGCTGACTCCTCCTTTTCCGCTGCTGCCGTCTCTTCCGCTCAGGGCTGGGACAAGGCCATTTGGTGCCCAGGGCGAAGATGGCAAACTGCGCCCCCCCCCCTCCCCCCCCCGTTTTTAAGAAAGAATCAATGTTGTTTCAAAACAAGAATATACTTAAAGCAATAGAACAAAGGACTGTGGGACTTTGAAAGTCACAGACACTATAAAGTTCCCCCCCATCATCATGTGCCAGTATAAAGTCCCCCCCATCATCATGTGCCAGTTTTGTAATAAGCCCCCCCAATGTGCCAGTAACACTATTGTAAAAAAAAACAAAAAAAAAACACTTATACTTACCTAAGTGTCAGCGATGCGATGCAGCCTCTTCCTGTGTCCCACGCTGTAATGTAAGGCTCAGGCGGCACGATGACGTCATTGCGCCGGCCTCTGATAGGCTGCCGGCCTAGTGCCTGCAGCCAGGGGCGTACATAAAAATCACTGGGCCCCATAGCAGGAATCTAAATTGGGCCCCCATTCCCCTTTTATAGCCCCTCCCTTTGTTCCATGAACTATTCTTGCTGCTGCGTTTTATAATTTATGCCATCAGGGCCGGAATGGGATTACAAAACAGCCCTGGCACACAAAAGAGGTATAATAGATGCAGATGTATATTATATACAGCAGTGTACAGTTATGTGAGGTACGCGGTATAATAGATGCAGTGTGTACAGGTATATAGTATATTCCCTAGTGTTCTGATATGTGAGGTACAGGGTATAATAGATGCAGTGTGTACAGGTATATAGTATATACAGCAGTGTACTGATATGTGAGGTACGGGGTATAATATATGCAGTGTATACAGTATATACAGTAGTGTAATATGTGAGGTACGAGGTATAATAGATGCAGTGTGTACAGGTATATAGTAAATACAGCAGTGTATTGACACCTCGTACCTCACATATCAGTACACTGCTGTATATACTATATATCTGTACACACTGCATCTATTATACCTCGTACCTCACATATATAGTATATACAGAAGTGTACTGATATCTGTACACACAGCATCTATTATACCTCATACCTCACATATCAGTGCACTGCGGTATATACTATATATCTGTACATATTGCATGTATAATACTGTGTAATATATGCAGTGTGTGTGTATGTGTGTGTGTGTATATATATATATATATATATATATATATATATACAGAGCAGTGTATTGATGTGACACATAGAAGGTATAATACTGTAGATGCAGTGTTTATAGAAATATGTGGTCAGTTATGCATTATAGTCACTGTGAGGTACATGAGGTAGTGGTAACTGTCTGAAGTAGTATACATGAGTGAGCAATGAGTAAAAACAGGGCATGGAGGGGGGGGGGTAAATGATGAAAAGTGGAGGACCTCCTCTTACCTCTCCATTCCAGTCTGTATGGATCAATACAGAGCTGCTTGTGAACTTTTAATACTTGCTGTTAGGGGTTGAAGGACCTGTGATGATGTCATCACAGGTCCTGGCAGATGTACCTTTGAAACCTAGGAACTACACCATTTTTGGTGCAGTTCCTTTGCTAGATTCTGCAGGACCTGTGATGTTGAAGATGATGTCATCACAGGTCCTGGCAGATGCACTGTTCTAACCTGGGAACTACACTTTACACTGTGCAGTTCCCTTACAGGACCTGTGATGACATCATCAAAGGTCCTTTAGCTTTAGAAAGGTAAACAGGAGTAATTAGGGGGCGGGGCCTCTCCTCCACTTCGGTGCCTGCCTGCAGCCTATCAGAGGAAAGGGAAGGGACACGCCTCTCCCTCCCCTGCACCTCCGCTGGCACAGACAGTTTACAATGGAGATGAGCGCAATGGAAGCGCTCATCTCCCTGTGCCCGGCGGCGGCTGCTCACTTGGGGGGGGGGGGGTCATTTTAGTTGGGGGGGCACATGGGGGGGGCACAGCATGATGTAGGGGGGGCCGTGGCTGGCACTTCACCTGCGCCCCCCTCCTGTCCGCAAATGGTAGCGCCCAGGGCACCCGCTCCTTCGGCCCCTGCCTTGTACCGGCCCTGCTTCCGCTGCGCCCCTAAGATCCGATTCCCCAGAACCTATTCGATGTGCCAGGTGAGAAGTTGCCATGCTGTGCTGCGTCTGTTGTGCCTGGAAGCCAAGAGCCACACCGATCCTGCACTCCTTTCAGCTTTGCGGTCACAGGCAGATCAGTGGCTAACCCTGCTAAATTTGACAGATGGCAAAGTGGTGTGCAAGAACAGTGCCAATCTGCTGAGCGCTCTGAAACAGGGCAAAATGATACACGTGCCGTGCATGGCACACATCCTGAACTTAGTCGTGCAGTGATTCGTTGCCAAATACCCCGGGGTCCAGGACATCTTGCGGCAGGCCAGAAAAATCTCTGGCCATTTCAGAAGATCTTACACGGCCATGGCTCGCCTTGCTGACATTCAGCGGCTACACAACCTGCCCGTCAGACGTCTGATTTGTGACTGCCCGACACGATGCGAACTCCACCTTGTATATGCTTGATAGGCTGCTCCAGCAGAAACGTGCAGTTAATGACTACTTGTACGAACTCTGCAGCAGGACAGGTTCTGGGGAGTTTTATTTTTTTTTCACCGTGCTAGTGGCTGCTCATGCGCGAAGCATGCAGACTTTTGCAGCCATTTGATGAGATCACCAAACTGGTCAGTCGCAGCCAGGGTGCTATCAGTGACATCATACCTTACGCCTTCTTTCTGGAGCGTGCATTGCGTCGTGTCATTGATCAAGCCATCGAGGAGCAGGAGCTGGAAGATGAGGAAGTCGCAATGCTGGATGAATTCCCAGGGGGGCTACTCCATCTGAGACAAGTCAACAACAGGAGTCTGAAGAGGAGTCAGAAGAGGATGGTCCCAGGGTGGAGGCGGAGAAAGAAGAGCATGCTTTAAACATTTCTGGGATCCCTGGTGTTGTCCGTGGATGGGGGGAGGAGAACGAAGACGACATTATCCTGGATGATAAGCAGGAGCCAGGCCATTCCACCGCTTCCAGCTTAGTGCAAATGGGGGCCTTCATGCTCCAGTGTTTTAAGAGGGACTCCCATATAAAAAGCATAAAGGGCAAGGACCAGTACTGGGGCAAGGACCAGTACTGGGTGGCAATGTACTTAGACCCCCGTTACAAACACAAAATGGCGGAAATGTTACCACCATCACAGATAGCTGTCAGAATGCAGCACTTCCAGACCTTGCTTCGAGAAATGCTTCATTCTGCTTTTGCGGGCGCTGGCAGAGGAATTTCCACTCACAGAGAAACAGTTGCGGGTACCAATTCAACAGCGCATGAAAGAAGAGGGCGGTTTGAAGATGTGTTGGTCACTTCGGATATGAGATCATTCTTGCAGCCAACCCATCGACATCCAGCCTCAGGGAACGCCTAGACCGACAGGTGTCCGACTACATCAGGTTAACGGCCGATGTGGACGCTCTGAGAAGCGATGAACCCCTGGACTACTGGGTGGGCAGGCTTGACCTGTGGCCAGAGCTGACACAATTTGCCATGGAACTGTTGGCTTGCCCCTCATCCAGTGTCCCGTCCGATAGAACATTTAGCGCAGCAGGAGGGATCGTGACCGATAGGCGCACTTGCCTAGCTCACGACAGTGTGGACTACCTCACTTTTCTAAAAATGAATGAGGCATGGATCTCGGAGGAATTCAACACATGTGACGAGTCGACCATGTTTGATTGAAATTCCTCATGACAGCCCACAAATATCCGGCACCACCCAGAACAAATCATGGTCCCTGTCTTAAGTAAATACAGCATCATAAAAGGCCTTTTATGTCCCTTTTATGTCCGTTGAATGCCTAATTTTTGGAGCCTGTACTGGCCGACAGTTGCATATTTATCCTGTGAACACCTAATGTACCTCCAGCCACATAATCCAAAGTTCTTTGCTGTCAGGTGAACGCCTATTGGCTCATTTTTGGGGCCTGCACTGGCCGACAGTTACATTTTTATCCTGTGACTGCCTAATGGCCCTCCAGCCACAGAATCCAAAGTTTTTTGCTGTTAGGTGAATGTCTATTGGCTAATTTTTGGGGCCTGCACTGGCCGACAGTTAAATTTTTATCCTGTGACTGCCTAATGGCCCTCCAGCCACAGAATCCAAAGTTTTTTGCTGTCAGGTGAACGCCTATTGGCTAATTTTTGGGGCCTGTACTGGAGTGAGTAGAAAGTTCTCACAACAATACTTAGTGCACCAATCACTAATCTCATGAGACCATATAAAATGTGAAGTTGTGTGTACCGCAAAAAAATAAATTGCATCATTAGTGATTTTCGTAATGGCGCTTTTTTTAAACACTCGATCTGCATATTCAGCTATTGTTATAACATGAGTGTGAAATGTAATCAAATACACTGCTTTAATGTCAAAATACTTACAGTGATCAGAAATTCTTCCTCAACATCGCAAAAATTGTTGCCAACCATCTTTTCTGATCGCATCTCACTTCGGTCTGGTGGAAACCCAGTTGCTGTAGTAGGCCGCGCATATTTTGCACATGCGCATAGGCAAAAATTACATTGCCAAAATTTTGCATTGAAAAAAATAATGAATGGAGATCGCAAATTCGAATAATACATCTGGTATGTCACTGTCCATGTTGTGGGACTATTTGTGCACTTCTAGTAAGTATTTTGTGGGTGCATATATGACCTGAAGGTATTCCAAGTTCGCCTGCCTTTAAAGTGAACGGGACCCGCCGCGAACTTGCGGTTTGCGAACATTTGATCGCATTCGCGAACCGCCCCGGCCGATGTTTGTCCATCACTAGTTATATGTGTTGAAAGCATGTGTTGACCTATTTCAGTACAAAAATAAAAGTATATTCTCAGTTTACTTCTGCATTTATATGTGTTTAAAGTGTTTAGTGGCCTATTTCAGTACAAAAAGAAAAATATCTACGCACTTCACTGTTGCAGTTATTTGTGGTGAAAGCATTTAGTGGCTTTTTTCAGTGCAAAAATATAAATATATTCTCAGTTCAATTCAGGAGTTATATGTGTTGAAAGCTTTTAGTGACCTATTTCAGTACAAAAATAAAAATATATTCTTAGTTCACTTCTGCAGTTATATGTGTTTAAAGCGTTTAGTGGACTATTTCAGTACAAAAAGAAAAATATCTACGCACTTCACTGTTGCAAATATTTGTGGTGAAAGCGTTTAGTGGCCTATTTCTTTACAAAAAGAAAAATATATTCATTGTTTTTAGTTTTCTTTTTATTTGCTTTTGATTTATTTAGTTCAGCTAAAAGTATGTCAGCAGTCGTGTCTTGACTAGCAACCCAGCGGTTCTTGATTGGTTAATTCGGTCATCCACTTCATCCCAAATGCCATCAGGCACCCCCAGCAACAGTTGGTGGGTTTGTAAGACACAACCCTTAGTTGGCATGGCCTGGGAGCAGGCCCTGTGCCCTCACCTGTCCTCAACCTGCTTCTGTCCTTTGCTGTTCCCTAAGCCACAGAAGAATTGTATGCTGTGGGCTCAGTTCCACTATACAGCGAGGACGAGAGGACAATCAGTAGTTACTGCCCAGCCAAGCTCTGAAGGAAACATCCGCTGTATCCACCGCAATGCGGGCAAGTAGTGATGAGGAGAGTGGCGTGGGAGGTGGTGTTGCGAGCGGTCAGGCTCCTGACCCAGAGACCATTGAGGAGGACATCAGTAATGTGCAGACACTATTCGATGATGATGAAGACGATGAAGCCGATCGCACTTGGGATATGGGTGCAGAAGGGGCTTCATCATCATCAGGAGAAGAGGGTGGCAGCTTGCCTGTGAGGTAGCAACTGAGTCAGCAAGGTGGTAGCATGCCTGGGAGTCAGCAGGGTGGCAGCAGTGGGAGGTCGGGAGCCAAAACGTGCCTGGGGTAGACCACCTGCATCGCAGCAGCCTACCTGCCCTTGAAGTAGTAGTGCAGGGGTTTACGGGGGCAGCGGCGGTAGCAGTCAGTCAGTGCCGACTGTTGGGGGGAAAATCCCCTACTCGGCAGTGTGTCAGTTTTTTGTTAAGCTGCCGGAGGAGGTTAACATGGCCATATGTAGAATATGTGGGCAGAAGGTGAATCGTGGCAAGGGGACCAATGTTGGCACCATGGCCCTTCGTCAACATATGCAGCGTCACCATAAAGTGGCCTGGGATAACAGCTGCTCTGATTTGGTGGCCTAGCCTGCCGCAGAAACCGCTGCATCTCCCAGTGGCACGCACTCGGTTTCACCTCAGCCGAAGGGAGCTGTCTGTCATTCCCATCTCATGCTGGTCCAGATGCTCCTGCTCCTCCTCCTACTGCTCGTCAGTCATTCTGTCAGTAAACGATCACTGAAGCGATTGCCAAGAGATAGCAGTATGCGTGCACGCATCCAACGGAGCAGATGCTGAACGTGCTCCTGTCTAAGTTGCTGGTGCTGCAGTCCCTCCCTTTCCAAGTGGTGGACTCTGCACGTTTCAGAGAACTGATGGCTTGTGCCGAGCCGAGGTGGAGAGTCCCAAGCCGTCATTTCTTTGCGAAAAAGACCGTACCAGCCCTGCACAAATATGTAGAACAGAAGTTAGGCCAGTCCTTGAGCCTGTCAGTTTCTGTCAAAGTGCACGGCAGCGTCGACATGTGGAGCTGTAATTACGGTCAGAGAGTACATGTGTAACATCCTGGAGTATGTCACTAAACTCTTTCTCCCTGCTACAACATGTCAGGTGCATATGTATTGTCATCTTGTGTAGTCTAACATTGCATTTTCCATTATATGTATTTTCTATGCCTGTTTCATATATTATGCTGTAATTTCCATGTACACCAGCAGGTGGCAGCAATGTGTTTAGTTCAGTTTAGCATAGCTAGACTGGAATAGTTCATTCCAGTGTTTAGCTCCCCCTCTTCTAGGAGCAGAAGTGGGCTGGTCCCACGCCCTGCAACAAGGGAGGGAAGAAACCAGTTAGATCCATTGTGTACCAGCCCCCTGCTAGGGGAAGGCTGTGTTAGCTGGAGCTCCCAGACACAGGGATCCCAACCTAGGATCCAGACCTCAGCTGAGGCCCAGGATCCCTCTTCCCAGCCTGAATCATCTACCTCAGTGCTGGTTGACAAGCAAGCAGCCACCTCCGAATCTACAGATCTCCAGGAAGCCATTCCCTGCGAGCAGAACTGTGAGTGTTTAATCCAAAGACCAGGAGAAGCCAAATACCTCCTCAGCTAGTCAGGCCCAAAGCAAGCAGACTACAGACAGAGCAGAAGACAGATACCTGCCAGTTCTACTAGGCATATGACAAGAAGCAGAATATATATAGATTCCTGCCACATATTGCCAATACCTGCTGGGACCTAAAGGACTATTGCTGTAACTTGTATGGATTTATGCTGCCATTCAGTAAAGACAAGTTGGATCATATAATCTGTTTGGATCTCATTTACTGCTATCAAAGTTCCTCAATTACTCCTACTGACCACACTCAATTTTATTGCAAGTGAGCCAGGATCCAGGAGTCCAGCCGTACCAAGGTAGGAGACACTGTTGACATTACACAGAGACATTATCCCCCTCTGGCATTCCTCACCTGGTACGTGAGTTGTAACATCTTAAAGGGCCCTGCTACAGTACCTGCGCAAGCTGCAATTGGCGTCATGAACTAAAAAATATTAATATTGCGCCAGTGTGCATCAGTCCCAATCCGGCTTACTGCACATGTCCTTTATGGCGCACTGTGTGAATGTGGTTTCTGCACAGCCACACCAGCAACTTGGCCAGGTCATGCCGCTTCCGCCTCCACCTTGTCACTCCGTTGGTCCTGAGACAATGTCTGCCTCTGCCTCTTCATCCTCCACTATGTCCTCAGCTTTCAGTGCAGGGATGAGACACAGTGCCCCTCCAGTATACCACATGTGCAGGGCACGGCAGTGTCACACTGTTCTTAACCTCGTTTGCCTTGGCGAACTGAGTCACACAGGGGAGGAACTGCTTTGTGTCCTTAAGAAAGAAATTGAATCCTTACTTTCTCCCTGACAACTCAAAATCGGAACCATGGTGACCGACAACTGGAAGAACATTGTGTCGGTGCTGCATCAAGGAGGGCTGAGCCATGCGCCCTGCATGGCACACGTGTTCAATCTGGTTGTCGAGCGGATCCTTAAGTCTTCCACCCATCTGCAAGACATCCTAAAAATGGTCAGGAATCTTTGAATGCACTTCAGCCACTTGTACACCGCAAAGCACATCCTCCTTGATCTGCAGCGGCAGAACGGCATCCCCCAACATAGGCTGATATGCAACGTTTCCACCTGTTGGAATTCTACCCTCCATATTTTGGACCGACTATACTAACAGAGAAAGGCCATCAACGATTTCTTGATGATACAAGCGGATAGGAGTACTCACCTGTGTAACTTCGATGTCAGCCAGTGGCAGCTCATGCGTGACACCTGCCGTTTGCTCAGGCCCTTTAAGGATGCCACATTATTTGTCGGTCCCCAGGACTACGGGATGACCAACGTCATTCCACTGCTTCATGTCCTGGAACAGAGGGTGGTTACAATAGCTGGTCAGGGGACAGGAGATGTGGCACCTAGATCCCACGACCACATGAGCACTGTGGGGGCTGAACTGGAAGAGGAGGAGGAGGGGGAGGAGGACATTGGAGCACAGGTAATGTGTAGCAAAATGGGTGGTTCTTCTACTCAGCTGACAGAAGAGGAGGAGCAGGAGCACCCAGAGGAGCTACAGGGCGATAAGGAAGATGAGACAAATAACCCACACCCACTGTGTCAGTATGCAGTGGAGATGGAGGCAGGGAGTCCCTCCGAGTCACTTGCACAAATCGCCCGATGCATGCTCACTTGCTTGCGTAGTGACAGCCAAATTGTCACCATTCGACAGAGGGATGACTTCTGGCTCTCCGCCTTGTTGGACCCTCGCTATCAGTCCAAAATTGAGGCCTTTTTTACACCCACTGAGAGGGAGGGCAAACTAAACTACTACAGAGACACCCTATGTAGTCAGTTGGCCCCTGCCTATCTGCACCATCGTCATTCCTCTCACAGGTCTGACCGGGGGTCTCTCTGTGCTCATATTTCACTGCCATGGCTGCTGGGAGAGGTGTGGTAGCAGGAGACATACCAGTTCCACCAACAGCAGCCTGAGTCTACACAGTTGCTGATGATTAGCTTTCTTCACCCGCATAGTGAAGAAACTACTCACCAGCAGCAGCAGGAAGACCTGGAGCAGGACCTGAACCAGCCAGTGGTGACATAATTAGACAGCAAACTGCTAACCCACATTGAAGATCCGCTGGACTACTGGGCAGCCAAACTGGATTTGTGGCCGCAACTAGCAGAGTTTGCCCTGGAAAAGCTGTCCTGCCCGGCCAGTAGTGTGGCATCAGAGTGGGAGTTTAGTGCAGCGGGAGCCATAGTTACCCCAAGGAGAACTCGCCTATCCACCCAAAATGTGTAAAAACTAACCTTTGTCAAGATGAATGAGGCGTGGATCAGCCGGGATTTCCACCCACCAATGCCTGATGCATCTGATTAGATCATCCATGATGCCTCACCCAAACCTTGAAAAAAGAGACTTCTGGCTACCTGGCCCAGCTACTACTCTGATGCTGCCACCCATCTGATGCCACACATCTAAAGCCAAGTGCTCCTTCTTTCACCCACCTTCATCATCGCCTACTGGTATTGTCACCCACCGCCCCACTCTGTCACCGGGTCACTTTGTGGTCTCCTGATGCTGCTGCTGCCATCTCAACACTGTCACCTTCACACTCTGTGGTCTCCTGATGATGCTGCCAACTCCACACTATGTCACCTTGCCACTCTGTGGTATCCTGATGCTGCTGCTGCCTTCTCCACACTATGTCACCTTGCTACTCTGTTGTATCCTTCTGATGCTGCTGCTGCCACCACCTCCAGACTCTGTCATTGGGCCACTCTGTGGCCTCCTCCTTATGCTGCTTCTGCCGCCACCTAAACACTCTGTCATTGGGCCACTCTGTGGTCTCCTCATGCTGCCACCACCTCCAGACTCTGTCATTGTGCCACTAGGTGGCCTCCTCATACTGCTGCCAACTCCAGACTCTGTCATTTTTCCACCCGGTGGCCTCCTCATACTGCTGCCACCTCCAGACTCTGTAAATTTGCCACTCGGTGGCCTTCTGTTGATGTTGCCAACTCCAGAATCTGTCATTGTGCCACTCGGTGGCCTTCTCCTGATGCTGCCAACTTCAGACTCTGTCATTGTGCCACTCAGTGGCCTTCTCATGATACTGCCAACTTCAGACTCTGTCATTGTACCACTCGGTGGTCTCCTCATACTGCTGCCACCTCCAGACTCTGTCATTGTGCCACTCGGTGGCCTCCTCATACTACTGCCACCTCCAGACTCTGTCATTGTGCCACTCGGTGGCCTCCTCATACTGCTGTCAACTCCAGACTCTGTCATTGTGCCACTCGGTGGCCTTCTAATGATGCTGCCAACTCCAGACTCTGTCATTTTACCACTTGGTGATCTCCTCATACTGCTGCCACCTCCAGACTCTGTCATTGTGCCACTCGGTGGCCTTCTTATGATGCTGCTTCTGCCACCACCTCTAGATTCTCTCATTGTGCCACTCGGTGGCCTCCTCATACAGCTGCCACCTCCAGACTCTGTCATTGTGCCACTCGGTGGCCTTCTGCTGATTCTGCCAACTCCAGAATCTGTCATTGTGCCACTCGGTGGGCTCCTCATACTGCTGCCACCTCCTAACTCTGTCATTGTGCCACTCGGTGGTCTCCTCATACTGCTGCCACCTCCAGACTCTGTCAGTGGCCTCCTCATACTGCCGCCAACTCCAGACTCTGTCATGGTTTGATTGGTACTATTTTAGGGTGCATATGACTTTTTGATCGCTTGGTATTACACTTTTTGTGATGTAAGGTGACAAAAATGGCTTTTTGGACACACTTTTTATTTTTTATGGTGTTCATTTGAGTGGTTAGGTCATGTGATATTTTTATATAGCAGGTTGTTACAGACACGTCAATACCTAATATGTCTACTGTTCTTTTTATTTATTTCACTGTAGCACAATAATAGCAGTTTTGAAGAAATATATATATTTTAGTGCTCCATTGTCTGAGAGTGATAGCTTTTTTTTTTTTGACAGATTGTCTTAGATAGGGTCTCATTTCTTGCGGGATGAGGTGACGGTTTGATTGGTACTATTTTGGGGGCATAAACCTTTTTAATAACTTGGTGTGGTAATTTTTGTCATGCAAGGTGACAAAATTATTATTTTTTTGGCACTGTTTTTATTTTTATTTTTTACGGTGTCCACTTGAGGGGTTAGGTCATGTGATATTTTTTATACAGGAGGATCTTATGGACGCGGCAATACATAATATGTATACTTTTTTATTTATTTAAGTTTTACACAATAACAGCATTTTTTTTTTAAATCCTTTTTTAGTGTCTCCATAGTCTGAGAGTCATAGTTGTTTTCGTTTTTGGGCGATTGTCTTGGGTAAGGGCTCATTTTTTGTAGGATGAGGTACTATTTTGGGTGGCATACGCCGTTTTGATAGCTTGGTGTTCCACTTTTAGTGATGTAAGGTGACAAAAAATGGTTTATTAGCACAGTTTTTAATTAATTTTTTTGACGGTGTTCACCTGAGGGGTTAGGTCATGTGATATTTTTATAGAGCCGGTCGATACGGACTCGGCTATACCTAATATGTCTACTTTTCTTTTTTTCCCAATTTTTTTTTTTTTATTACTTTATTTTGGGAAAATTACTCTTTTTTATACTTGAAACTTTTAAGTTTTTTGTAAAACTTAATTTTTTTTACTTTTTTTTTGTTCCACTCTGGGACTTCAACTTTTGTGGGTCTGATTCCCTTTGCAATGCATCACAATACTTCTGCATTGTGATGCATTGGCTGTAAATGTATTACCAGAGTAATACACCTACAGCCTGCTTCCTGTGAGATCCAGGGGGCTGGATCTCACAGGGTTAAATTGAAGACAGCCACAATGCCTAAGGAAGGCATTGGGCTGCCTTCCCTGTCATCGGGTCCCCATCACAGCAGCGCGGGGACCCGATGGCTGCTCCAATCCCGGCACTGACATCACACGTGCCGCGGTCAGCGCTGACCGCGGCACATCAAAGGTTAATGCACCGTCATCGGTGTTTTCACCGATGCCGGCAGATACAGCAGAGGTCTGGCTATCAGTGACTGCCGGACTCCGACGCTGATCTGGGGGGCGCAGCTCCTGCACCCACCCGATCAGCGCGCAGTAATAGTACCGTGCTGGGTGGCAAGTCACGTCCCACTGCGCCGACTACTACGGGGGTGGACGGGAAGGGGTTAAAATGCTAAAAAATATGTTTCATCTTTAACTTTTGCCTTTTGGAGATCATTTCATCTTCAACTTGCTTAACTGTTCACAGTAACAGTAAACTTGATCAAGGGTGCTCACACTTTTTTTTTTATACATATTGTTTTTTCCCTCTTCTTGAGGCTTGTGCCCCTGATGTTTTAAGATCTTAGGACACCCTTTTAACCAACTGAATCTTCAAAGCACGAATACAGAAGAGTAGAAAATACAATTTTACCATTTGCACTGTGAGTGCATATCATTATTTTTTTATTCAACAACTTTATTAGTATACAAATCAGACAGTTAATTAATTTAATATAATTAGCTTACTCCATTTTACTCCAGACAAGTCTCCACTACTCTTACATAGTTCAAAACAAAATACAGATCAGTCAAGTACATAATGTATAACATGTGTAAACCATGAGGCTGGTCAGTAGGAAAGCAACAATTGGAGAAGATGGATAAAGGTCATCACTCTTGTTTTCAAAGTGTAACCGTAAATCACACCTGAAAATCAGATCCGAAAATCTCATCAGATAATCACATCTGAGAATTATATCCGAGAATCGCATCCGAGACGGGTCCTAGAGGGGAGGATAATTTCTTCTGTAGGATTTGTAGACGAGAAGATATTAGGAATAGAGGGGGTAATTTGGTGTAACCACAAGTAAAAGTATGAACCCTGGAAGACCTATCTCTACAGGATAACTTGTCTAATAAACCCTAAAGGAGGACCATTGACTCCAGATCTTCAGAAATTTGTGGTGAGATCTCATTTCCGATGAGGATAAATCTTCTAGGCGGTAAATCTGGTCGATTTTCTGGTACCATTGTTCCGTAGTGGGAACATCTGCGGACATCCATAATAAGGGGACTAACAATTCACTAGATGTTTAAAAAGTGCCAGATTAGGTGGGGGGGGGATCACAAGGAAAAAGATTCAGGAGGGCAACTTCCGGTGCTGGGGTAATATTAGATCTACAAATCTTATTACATGTTTGAAAGATCTTAACCCACCAACTTAATAAAATCGGGCACGTTCAGCATATGTGGAGGAAAGTACCTCTCTGCTTTGAACATCTCCAACATATGTCAGACGCCGAAGCTGAGTAAAAGCATGTCTTGTCAGGGGTTTTATACCATTGTGTGATAATTTTATAGTTATTCTCTTGAATATTGGCACATCTCGAGGCCTTATGTGAAGAGTTATAGATGTTGAGGGTGTCTTCTGGGGAGAAACATTTATCTAGGTCTTTTTCCCACAATCTAATGAAAGCTGGCGTTAAGGTGGCAGGAGGTGTTCTCAACCTGTTATACCATTTTGAGATCAATTTATGAGGGGTAGAATCTTGAGAAATAATGTGCTCAAACCATGTTATAGGGCGTAACAAATTGTGCAGTTGGGCGTTTTGAGTCATGTATGCCTGCAGAAAGTGAAGCCCATTAAAGCTTGAGCAAGGTATTTTCAAAAGATCACTCAATGCTTCTACAGAAATCAGTTGACCATTGTTATAGAGATCTATCAATCTCATCTTAGACTGACTAATCTCTGTAGATAGGCTGCTTTGTAAGGCCTGAGGAGCTAGGTGAAGTACGTCATTGACTCTAAGAGTAGGAGATGGGAGTGGGGAGCTTAGGGGCGAGGATTGCAAAGAGTTTCATGCATGTAGGGTAGCTCTCATAACTGGGGTAATATTTGGATGGAGAGGCAATGGAGACATTTGTCCCAGTAGTGCCGCTCTAAAGGGAAGCCCAAGTAAAGATTCCTCCATCAGGACCCAAGATTTCTGTTTGGGGGCAGTCATCCAGTCTACCACTCTAGTGAGTAATACAGCGTTGCCATATAATTCGGGATCTGGCAACGATATACCTCCTCTCTCTCTTGGGTATGACAAGGATTTATATAACGTTCTGGCTTTTTTCTTGTTCCATATGAAGGATCGGAACATGGACCTAAGTTTAGAGTAGAAAGTAGAAGGAACAGGGATTGGTAAGGTCTGTTGGAGGTAAGTAAGTTTAGGAATGATGAGAGAAAGCAGGATGTTTTTCCTCCCGAACCATGAGAGTGTAGGGACATCCAGGGAATTTAAGTCCTCAGCCAGTTTATTTTGGAGAGGAATATAGTTTAAGTTAAAGAGTTGGTTTGGGTCTGTGTTCATTTTTACACCTAGGAAAGTTAGGAAAGGGGACGACCAATTAAAAGGCGAACCTGATTCAAGGTGATTCTTTAAGGACTTTTTAAGGCCAGTGGAGATTATTAGTGATTTGTTGTGATTCACCTTAAAATTGGAAAGTGACCTGTATGTTTCCAGGTGGCCATAGATCTTAGGGAGAGCTGAATCGGGATTGCTCACTATTAAAAGTAAGTCATCCGCAAAGGCGGCGATTTTGTGTTGTTGGTCGCCAAGAGTTATTCCCTGGATGTCACTATCCATCCGAATGGTCTGTAAAAGAGGTTCCAGGGCAAGGACAAATAGGAGGGGGGATAAGGGACAGCCTTGGAGGGTGCCATTGCGTATCTTAAATGGGTCAGACAGGGTGTCATTTACCCGGACTGATGCTGAGGCATGATGGTACATAGCTTCTATTGCATGTATGAAGGGAGAAGGAAAATTGCGGGACCTCAACGCTGAGTACATAAATGACCAGTTGACCCTATCAAAGGCCTTTTCAGCATCCGTGCTGAGAAGTACTAAGAGAAGACCTTTTCTTTTGACAAAGTGGATGATATTAAGAATCCGGGCCGTGTTATCCTTTCCCTCTCTTTGTTTCACAAAACCCACTTGATCTCTGTGGATTAGTGAAGGGAGAAGTTTCGCTAATCTGTTAGCAAGCATCTTGGCTAAAAGTTTTAAATCTATATTAAGAAGGGAAATGGGTCTATAGTTGGGGCATAACGAATGGTCCTTTCCTTCCTTGGGGATTAGAGTAATGTGAGCTCTGGTCATATCAGCTGATAGAGGCATACCTTGTAAAGTGTCATTGTAAACCGGTAGAAGATGTGGGATCAGTATTTCATGAAAAGTCAAATAGTAGGGGATAGGGAGTCCATCAGGACCTGGGCATTTCCCCCTGGGGGCGTTTTTAATGGCCTCCAAAAGCTCCTCCGAGGAGAATGGGGAAGCTAAGTGTATTCTGTCTTGTTCCGAGAGTGAGGGAAGGGCTAAATCATCTAAATACAGATTAGTGGGCGACGTCGACTCTGTGCCACCCGAGAGATATTGTGGTGAATTGAGGTTATAAAGGGATTCGTAGTAATCCCTAAATAAGGAAGCTATTTTATTAGATTCAAAGGTTAATGCGCCTTCTGGGGTTTTTAATTTATGTACATAATTATTTAGCTTTCTGCGCTTGAGCCTGGACATCATATATCGGGAGGCTTTATTTCCGTGCGCAAATATTTTGTATTGGGAGTGTAGGTAAAGCTTGGCAGATGCCATATTTAAAAGGTTCTTGAGGGAGGCCCTACACAAGGAAAGTTCCTGTAGGTGTGATTCTAACAGGGATCTTTTATGAGCCCTTTCTAGAAAACAGATTTTTTCATGAAGGGAATCTATCTGTCTTTGTCTTTCTTTCTTAAGGTGAGCCCCGAGGCTGATACAATGGCCCCTTATGTATGCTTTGTGGGCATCCCAAATCGTTTGTGATGTGACCTCAGGGCTGCAATTAGTAGTAAAGTATTTTCCTAACAGGCGTTTCAATTTGGATTTGTTGTCTGATGAGCTAATGAGTTGTTCGTTAAACCTCCAGTGGCTAGTAGTTCTATGGTTAGGGGGGGCCTTCATATGAAGATATATGGGTGCATGGTCGGATAGGATTATGGATCCCATTTCAGCCCTGGAACATAACTGGAGATGTTCCTTTGAGACAAATAGATAGTCTAAGCGTTGATATGACCTGTGCCGTGAGGAGTAAAAGGTATAGTCTCTGGAATCAGGATGCATGGTACGCCAAACATCTATCAGGTGGGCTTTGGCCAAAGTACACAATAAAGAGCGAATGCCCTTTTGGGATTGGGCCGATTTTTGGGAGGAGGAATCAATGAGGGGGTTTATGACCAAATTTAAGTCTCCCCCTACCACCGTAACGCCATCTCTAAAAGATTCCAATTTTAGTAAAGTTGATTTTAGCCATGGAATTTGGCGACTATTTGGGGCGTAAATATTCGCAAAGGTAAAAAGGTGTTGACCTATTTTGCCTTTAATCATTATAAAACGACCATCAGGGTCACATAGTTGATCATCCAGGATAAAGGGACCTTACCCTGAAAGCCTATGCTAACTCCTCTAGAGTTTGATGTAGGGGAACCGCAATGATACCAATTAGGGTAAAATGAAAAGGATAGATTAGGGAAATGTTGGGTCTTAAAATGTGTTTCTTGTAGGAAAACTATGTTTGCTTTATCTCTCCTCAATATCCCAAAAATCTGGCTCCGCTTAGATGGTGAATTGCATCCCTTAACATTATAAGAGGCAATACTAATAGCCATCATGGGGATGAAGAGGAGAGGCGAAATGCTGAAACATGTAAGCGTGAAAGTTTGTTACAATAGTGAGTTGATCAGGGTACTTAACGTCTGGTCGGATTGATAATAATAAAGGTCGAAGTCTTGGTGAAGAAATGACCCGTCTCGGATGGACACACCACTGAATATATAGTGACCTGGATAAAAGACAGTAAAACAAACAAAAATTGAACAAAAGAAAAACGAGAGCAACCAAAACAAATGGGTCCTGAGGGACCTGGTGAGAGGGGGGAAAAGGCATTTGCCAATTATGAGCCCGGCACTCTATTGTAATTGTCATAGAAGCCGCAAGGCTGAAGCTATGGAATATAGAGGGTAAATGGGAATGGGCATGTTGTACTCTGGACTCCCTTAATATATTATCTAGTCTGATGGTACCCAGAGAAAGGGAGGTAAGCCTATATATACAGTACAGACCAAAAGTTTGGACACACCATCTCATTCAAAGAGTTTTCTTTATTTTCATGACTATGAAGGCATCAAAACTATGAATTAACACATGTGGAATTATATACATAACAAACAAGTGTGAAACAACTGAAAATATGTCATATTCTAGGTTCTTCAAAGTAGCCACCTTTTGCTTTGATTACTGCTTTGCACACTCTTGGCATTCTCTTGATGAGCTTCAAGAGGTAGTCCCCTGAAATGGTCTTCCAACAGTCTTGAAGGAGTTCCCAGAGATGCTTAGCACTTGTTGGCCCTTTTGCCTTCACTCTGCTGTCCAGCTCACCCCAAACCATCTCGATTGGGTTCAGGTCCGGTGACTGTGGAGGCCAGGTCATCTGGCGCAGTACCCCATCACTCTCCTTCATGGTCAAATAGCCCTTACTTTCAAAGTTTTCCCAATTTTTCGGCTGACTGACTGACCTTCATTTCTTAAAGTAATGATGGCCACTCGTTTTTCTTTACTTAGCTGCTTTTTTCTTGCCATAATACAAATTCTAACAGTCTATTCAGTAGGACTATCAGCTGTGTATCCACCTGACTTCTCCTCAACGCAACTGATGGTCCCAACCCCATTTATAAGGCAAGAAATCCCACTTATTAAACCTGACAGGGCACACCTGTGAAGTGAAAACCATTTCAGGGGACTACCTCTTGAAGCTCATCAAGAGAATCCCAAGAGTGTGCAAAGCAGTAATCAAAGCAAAAGGTGGCTACTTTGAAGAACCTAGAATATGACATATTTTCAGTTGTTTCACACTTGTTTGTTATGTATATAATTCCACATGTGTTAATTCATAGTTTTGATGCCTTCAGTGTGAATCTAAAATTTTCATAGTCATGAAAATAAAGAAAACTCTTTGAATGAGAAGGTGTGTCCAAACTTTTGGTCTGTACTGTAGGTAGCGGGGGTATATGGGGTGATATGGGGATGAAGGGAAGGGGTAGAAAAACGGGAAATAGGATTGAAAGGGAAACAAAGGATACCTTGATCTACTGGAGATCTTCCAGGCTGATGAACTCAGGGGTATGAATATTTGGGATTTGAAATCGGGGGACAATACTACACAGGTGGTGTGAAATAAGCCAGAGGCCGCTGAATACATAAGCCAGAGGCCGCTGAATACATAAAACTGCCCTAAGGCGCTGAGAACATAGTATGGCATTGTGATGCCGGATACACAGTGGATCATTGCGGAAAAAGGAAAGCACTGAGGCAATGTGTATCCGGGAACACCGCCAGGGACTGCTGAGTACATATCATAGCCCAACGGCTCTGAAGACATTCCACGGTGAGAAAGCATCAGCTGTATCGTGGGTCAGAACCATATGGGATACATTTTAATGCTCAGTGCCATCGGATGCACCTCACGATATCAAATAGTGAATATTGGGTACATATGATAATTGAGCGATTTGTAAAGCCTATAAGGCAATACATTACCAAGTGTGCCTGTGGTCAAGATAAACTGCAAGGTGCACTGCCGTCAGGTAGAACAATTTTCGGTGGTCGCGAAAAGCTGAATATGTGATATAACAAAGCTTCAAGGTTTCAATGTTAAATATAAAGCAATGGAATGTCAGGCACATAATGGATTATTGCGATGTAAGGCATATCTTGAAGTGATAAGTCGCCAGGTGTTATATCCTGTAAAAATAAGGACATAGCCTATCCTGGTAATTTTTAGAGTATCTCAGGGCATCACAACACCAGCCACAGCATGCGTCAAGATACAGAAGAAGAATCGTAACGCATGCTGCCGCCGGGCACAACGCATCGCAGCGTCTAGAAAGTGTTGAGTGTCTCATACAGCTGGACGGCTCCAAGAGCTCCACAGGCAGCTCACTGACGGGTAAGTTAAGGGTCATAATATGCTATTGGACACCTTACTATCAGGTGATATCTCTATAGAGGTCGGGAGAAGCTGAACACACCAAATAGTCTGACGTCACTTGATACCCAATATTACCACAGGGTTCCCAGTATAAAAAAGAGTTAAAATAACAGAAGACAGATAGTAAGGCATTATATCGCTGGATATCTCACTTGATAATAGTCCCGGTATGTAAGGCATATTTTCGGGACACGGAAAAAGATAAAGAGTCAGGGAACATATCTATAGACATATATAAGGGCAGTAAGAGGAGGGGTATAGAAAGGGAAGGATGAAAGCATTATACTCATCATATGGGACACAGAATGAGGAGATACAGCGATTATATGCTTTAGAAGACGTCTGTAGCTATGCGTCTTGGGGTGAGGGGCTGGTTCTTCTTCTTTTCACTCTGTCTCTGGGCCTTAGGGGTGCTCTTCGACTCAAAGGGCACAATTCTAGGGAGTCCTGGCAGTGATGTTAAATCCTGGACCGTGTCCCAGTCCTCGATTTCCAAGGGAGAAATGTCCACAAGATCAAATGCAGGGCCTAAGTCCAGGTAAGACTTGATGGTGATCCTCTTGCCCTGATAAGAAAAGGATAATCCAAACGGGAATTGCCATCGATATAGGATTTTATGGCTTCTGAGCCGATCTGTGAGAGGCTTGAGGGTCCTTCTTTTCTGAAGGGTCATTGGAGCCAGATCCTGATAGATACTAAACGGTACTCCATTGTATTTTCCTCCGGTCGGGCAAACGTGCTTTGATTATTATATCTTCTTTGTCTTGGAAGTGGAGGAAACGGCAAATGATATCTCTAGGGGGCTCATTGCCCTTCGGTCTCGGACGCAAGGCCCGGTGAGCTCTTTCTATTACTATTGAAGCGGAGCGTTCAGGGCCCAGTAAGCTCTCACAAATCTCCTTGACTATATCTGAGGAGTCTTGGGGAAAGTCAGTCTCCGGGACCCCTCTAAAACGTAAGTTGTTTCTTCTCCCACGATTCTCCTGGTCTTCCAGAGCATTGAATGCTTTGTTGAGACGCGATTGGCATTTTTGCAGGCTGATGGCTGTGGCCTCCTGGAAATCCAGGATCACGGCCTGGTTATTCTCTAGGGTTTCAACCCTGCCACCCACATGCCTGATGTCTTGTCTAAGGGAAGAAAGTTCACTCACCAGCGGCTCCATTGCTCTTTGTAGTACCGATTCCAGATATTTTCTGGAGATCGGGAGGTGTTTGCGGTGTCTATGGTCTTCAGCATCGCTGCCTTCCGCCTGGAGATCCGGCTCACTCTCCTCAGTTTCTTTGCAAAGCTCCGGCGCCATCTTGGCTTCCCGCGCTGCACAAATTGCAGCGGCTTTTTTGATAAACTTGTCCATATCTCCGCAGTTCGTCGAATGCTTGTGGGAGAGGGACGAGTCCCCCGCTTTTTGATGGCCGATTTTGCCCATGTTTTATGCCAAGCAGCCAACGTTAGCTGATATAAGGCCGGGTCTGAACAGCAGAGCTCAAGCGCATACGTCTATTCCGGTCCGGCGCTAGCTCCGCCCCCCCTTAATTTCTTTATTCTTAACAACCTGAGACACATATACAATCCCATTCTTTTGCCAGAATTGATCGGTTGCTATCTGTCACGAGTAGGAGGTCCCAGGAGAGACCACCGCGTCGTCAAGCAATAAACAAACGGAAATCAGGTACAGACACACAAGAGTTTATTGCACAAACAAAAACCAGGGAAGGCAGCACAGACAAAACATGAGCTCTATGTACCGTTGTTAAAGATGTGTGAATTTTATTCTATATTTTGTATCTCTAGGACTGTAATGAGTTAACTTTTTCTTTTCCAAGTGCCTTCCTCCCACCCCTCTCTTTGTTTCAAGACTGGAAAAGAGAGGGTGGGCAAAGAGCTGTGCTGTGAGAAGTGTCTGGTTTCTCATCTTTCTACAGGTGTCCCATAGAGTGTGGTGGAATGAGTAAGCTGATGATATATATATTATTCACTGCCTATAGAGAAGCACCCCTTTGAAGTGTCACATATGACGTATGCAGTATTATTGTTAGAATAGAAGTCATTACAAAATGGCGATGGTAACCAGATGTTTGCATTAGTTCACATTCCAAAGTAGGGCCCAGTGTGCAGATGCAGGTGTATTATCCATCTCTTTTTCCTTTTTGACCAATGAAACAATGTTTTGTGCCTCAGTGAGGACTGCCCTCTTCTGAAGATGTATATACGCTTGCCCCATGTAATAAAAGTTAGAGATTGCATTGACCATCTATGTGTCAGCGTCTAGTCTCTCAGCCACGCGTGGATATTAACCCCTGGGGGGGGTACATTGATTTGGAACACCAGAGTGTATCTTAAATGCCCTAATTTAGGGCATCTTTATCACCGTCAGCACAGTGGGAGAAAACCCCCACTGCGCCACTGTCTAGTAATACTCCAGAGGGGCGTGACTAAGCAACTCCTGGTATTCACTAGGGCCCCAGATGGTAGGGTTAGGCTTTGCAGCAGGAAGTTGCCAGGGTCCACTCTGGAACGTGAACTAGACAGTGACAGCAGGAACGAATGGACAACAGGTACGAGAAGGTACCGACGGCACATAGGCATACATAACATAGACAGGCAAATACAAACAGGGCAACTAATAACACAAGCAGGAGTACATAGCAAGGAAACAGGAGTGACAATGAGCAGAGAAGGACTTGCTCCACCAGTAGTAAACTGCATGGCCTTACCCATGGCACTCTGCTGCAAAGAAAGGTGCAGCAAGGGCTTGCTGAACAGAGACATGAATACACACAAGGTAACTAAAACATAACTGGCAGAACAGATAACAGAAACACAGGAAAGAGGACATCAATGAACAAGTAGGGAAACCCACAGATCACAGACAGACACAGATCCCATGGGTCAGCAGCATGGGAGAGTGGGTACAAACAAGGAGCAGGACAAGACAACACACACCAGGAGAGCTGACACAGAACTGAGGAAACCTCAGCCTTATATACAGGTTCCATGGGTGCAGCAGAGAGGCCACACCCATGGAGCAGACAGAGAGGATTAACTCCTAATAGGAACACAGGGGAGTTAACCCATACAGAACCACAAATAACACACAGAAACGAAACTTCATCGAGGAGCACCGAACGAGCAAGGACAGAAGGTCACAGCCAGAGATAGTGGCTGTGACACTATCCCATCTAAAGTCTGTAGGAGCTTATTCTGCCAAAGAGGCGTGAATCTAAGTGATCCCTTTACCCCCAACCAACCTCTAGTGATAGCCCACATTTTCAGAAGTAATTTTCTAGTCTCTTTGTATCCTTACTCTTTATTAGTCATTTGCCCGGATTCCAGCAGCGTAAATATATTATTGTACGTGGAGGCTCTTATTAGACTACTCAAAGATGTACTGTTTGCCCATTAATTACGCATCCATAACTGAGCTGCCATAAAGTAGCCTTTGAAGTATGGGAGGTTTAGGCCCCCACACTCCAGAGGCTTATATAGATATTCTAGTTTGAGTCTCACTCGTTTTCTTCCCCAGACCAAATCCTTAATTATTCTTTCCAGAAGTTTGAAATATTTGTCCTCTATCCAAATAGGTATATTTCTAAGGACATAGAGAAATTGAGGCAGAATTACCATCTTAACCAGCGAGACTCCATCAGCTCTAGATAAAGGGAGTCTCAACCAGATCCCTATTTTTGCCCTGGTTTTAGTTATCAGTGGAATCAGATTGAGTTCTGCGAGGTTTTTTACCTTAGGGGATATCTTCATGCCCAGATACTGGAAGGTGTCGACAACATCTAACTGAGTTAGAAGGGACTCCTTTTGCGGCAAGGGATCTATTGACATCAGAGTTGTCTTTAACCAATTTATTACTAGGCCTGATACCTCACCGAATAATTTGACCAAAAAAATGATTCTTGGAACATTTTTTTCTGTATCATCTATGAAAAAAAGGACATCGTCCGCATATAAGGAAATACGATCTTCCTCTCTTAGTGTACCAAACGCTTTGATTTGGGTATCTTGCCTAATGGCCAATGCCAGGGGCTCAATATAAATATCGAATAGGAGGGAAGATAATGGGCAGCCCTGACGGGTACCTCTCTTTAGATCAAAACTAGTAGTAAGATTCCCATTAAGACACAACTTAGCTGTAGGGTATCTATAGAGGGACTTAATAATATTTATAAATCTCTCCCCAAAGCCCATCCTGGCCAACACCTTCCAGAGGAATCGCCACTCCACCCTGTCGAAGGCCTTAGAGGCGTCTAAAGACAGGATGGAGCGAGCAAATCCCCCAGGAGCCTGTATGTTGGCAAAAAGGCGATGGAGAATGTGGTGCATACCCTTCTTTGGGATAAAGCCGTTCTGATCTGGATGGACAATGGAGGAGATAACCCCAGAAAGTCTTGATGCCAAAATCCTTGCAAGGAGTTTTACATCAGTGTTCAGCAGTTAGACCGGTCTATAAGATCCCATATCCATGGGGTCTTTATATTTTTTTGGAATTAGAATTATTACACCTTCCATCATTGAGCCCGGCAAATTCCCCTCCGCCACCGATTCAACAAAGACCTCCAGGAGTTTAGGAAAAATCACCTCCCTGTATTTGCTATAAAATTCATATGGAAGTCCGTCTGAACCGGGGCGGAGTTTGCCGAGCACAATTTAATTACCACTTCAAGCTCCTGAATAGAGAGATCAGCCTCAAGTGCCTTCTTTTGGGGACCCGTAATAGTAGGAAAGACAATATCATCCAAATAGGAATCTATCCTTTCCTCCGTGATATCACCATCGGCTGTATAAATGTCCGAGAAGTAATCAAGAAAAGCCTCCTCTATGGAGTCTTGGCCAGTCACGGTCTTCCCGTTGGCCAATCGTATATTATCTATGTTCTTTTTAGGATCCTGGCTCGCGATCACTCTGGAAAAGAGTTTCCCTGGTCGCCCCGACTCTGTAAAGTGTTTTTGGCCCTTGAAAAATAAACTCTGTTGAGCCTTCTCCAGCAGGAAGTTGGAGTATGCTTGTGTAGTCTTCTGCATTATTTCCCTATTTTCCTCTGAATGATTTATACAGAAAGTTTGTGTTGCTAAGGAGGCTTGTTTTTTTAGATTTTCCTCATTTTCCCCATATTCCTTTCTCAGATTTGCGATACTACTAACCATTATTCCCCTCATGTAGGCCTTAAGGGTATCCCATACTACTTGAATCCTAGTTGACCCATAATTAGAATCCCAAAATTGATCGATTTCCCCTTGTATTTTATCATGATTCTTTAATATTGACAACCAATAGGGATTCAATCTAAAAGGAGGCCTTACTATTTGTTTATCATGGGTCAAGCAAAACTCAAGGAGTAATGGCAGGTGGTCCAAGAATGACCTAGTTTCATATTTCATTCGTTTTACATGTTTTTTGTTGATCAGAGCATGGTCTATTCTGGACATGATTTCCCTAATTTACTAATACATGAGAAAACCTTTTTTCCCGGCCCAGACTTCCCCAGACGTCTTCAAACCCAGCCTCAGAGCAAAACCGTGCCAAGGGAGACCCCTGGACGGTGGCCCCTCCTTCGACACCCATAGAAACCCTATCTGTCACCGGGTTGAACACACAGTTAAAGTCACCAATAATTTTTGGATTTTACTAGTTTATGACGTAAAGTCATGATTTTATGAAAGACACGGAGGCGAGTATTGCATCATCTTTTTTTTACTGACAGCCACAGCAGCAAAGAAAACTGAAACCAAATTAACATATTGCCATAGCAACCGTCCCTCCCACCTTAGTCCTCTATATAATGTTCACTAGACCATAGCACTTCCTCTTTCTTGGCAGATGCCACTCCAACCGGACCGGACATTGGACACTCCAAACTGAACCGCATGAAACTGGAACCATACGAACTTGAAACACCCCAAAAGGGACAACAACAGCGTCTTCTTCCGGAACCTCTGGAAAAAGGGTAGACCTCAGATCCCGCAACCTTTGAACTGGAACAGGACGAAGCTACTCCACAGGAACAAATGGGTATAACCCATCAGCGGATTAATCCTATAAGAGAATAAAATATGTTAAAGAAAATGCTCCATCTGGATGACACGTGCAAGCACGAAAAACCAGTAAGAAAACACAATAATACAGAATATCACCAAAGAAACTGTACATCATAATAAACAATAACCCAAGGGATGGGAGACATAAAGGGAGGGCAATACTCGCCTCCATGTCTTTCATAAAATCATGACTTTACATCATAAACTAGTAAAATCCCATAATTTTATTTCAAGACACGGAGGCTCCTATTGCAAGTTTAAAGCTGTAAAATAACCGAAGAAAAAGCATGCAGAGAAGGGCGAAAATAGAATTCTTTAAAAGTCGAAGCCTGAGACCAGTCGGCAATCTTCATGATGTCCTCCAGACGAGCCCCAGACACCAACATAGAGGTGGAAGCAGCACTCCTAGTAGAATGGGCCGTGAAGACCGAGGTGTCCACACCTGCTAAAGACATAGTCCATTTAACCCAACGCGCCAGAGTAGGAGTAGAAACCGGGGCAAACGGACGTTGATACGAGAGAAACAACTGAGGGTTCCCAGCAGATATATGTAAGGAGGCCCTAGCCTCATATTCCCGGAGACAACCGACCGGGCAAAGGTTCGGAACAGCCAGAAAACTGGGGTAAGAAACTGAACGAATATGTGTTTTGGTCCGACGGGAAATATTGAAAGTGACCCCTTCCGGCGAAAATGACCTGGCGTCAAAATCTAAGGCCCTTTTGCAAGAGATAAGGCAAAAGAGGGTAACCAGTTTGGCCGAAAGCTGGCGAAGAAAAAGCTGAGAGTTAGATGGCCATGAAGAGAAAAGATCCAAAACCAAGGAGACATCCCAGGTAGAAGAAAAACGCGGCCGAGGAGGCCGAGACATACGAGATCCCTTGAGGAGACGGCATACCAGGGGATGTTGACCCGCAGGATGTCCTTCGAATCCCTGGTGAAAGGAAGAAATCGCTGACCGGAAGAGATTGATCGTACGATACGCCTTACCTTCCTCAAATAAGGTCGTCAAAAACTCTAGGACGTCTGATACAGGGGCTGAAAGGGGATCCACACCTCGTGCCATGCACCAACCAGTCCATGATCCCCAGGCCGCTCTATAGGCCCTACTGGTGCCCAGAGCCCACGACTGCTCCAAGAGTCTTCGAGCTGCGTCCGAAAGATCCTCGCCTTGGCTGAGACGCCCGATATTCTGCAGGCCAGCAGATGGAGAGATCTCCCTGACAGCAGTGGGTGTCGCGCACCACCGGAGTCTAGGAGAAGATCTGGATAGTCCGGAAGAAGAAGCGGCGGCAGGATGAGCAGGTCCAGCAGGTGAGGAAACCACGACTAGGAAGTCCAAAATGGCACAATCAACACCAATTCCGCTTGTTGACACCGTACCTGAGTCAAAACCCGGGGAAGCATCGCAAACGGTGGGAATGCGTAGAGGAGAGGTCTGCACCAATCTTGCAGGAATGCGTCCACTGCCTCCGCGTCTGGATCCGGTCGCCAACTGAAAAAACGCGGTAACTGAGCGTTCAACCGAGAGGCAAATAGGTCGATATAAAATGGACCCCAGAGGGACGAGATGTCTGAGAACACCAGCACATCTAACTTCCAATCGCTGCCATCCCTGAGGTATAGAGAGTTCCAGTCCGCCTGGACATTTGTCATGCCCCACTCTGACGATGTGCGGAGGTCGGCCAGGATTGCAGCACGAGTTTAGTGTTTGTTTTGGAGTCGTGCTGGATCCGCCCCTCATCAGGTGCACTGGGTGGAGTCATTAGTTTAAATAGCTCCTCTGCCCAGTGCCCTGAGTGGATTATACTCATCATTGTGATCTTGGAAGCTAGGAAGTAAGGTTCGCTGTCTGCTCCAGGTCAGGAAGATACGTGTTGTTTCTAGTTGGTTGTTTTGTGTCATCTATCCCATCCAGGTTCTGTGCGAGCAGGCTGCTCCTATTTCCCACTTCACCATCTCAGGGAATTCAGGGTTTTGTCAGCCCAGGCACAGGGACATCTCAGATCTAACTTCAAGGTCTGTAGATGGGCTGAGCAGTGCAGAGAAAGAGGTCAGAGATTAGCTAGGAGGTGACCCTTCCCCTGTCTCTCGCCCAGAGCCTGGTTGGTTCGTTATCTGTTATACTGAGTGCATGCCCGCCGTGACATTATAATCCGCCATACTGTGACTGCCATCACTCAGCGCTTTTGTGATGGCGTCAATTGATGCACTGAGTGACCGCATGCAGGGTTTATCCCTAGAGGTTGCGGATCTGCGTAGTACGGTCACACAGTGTCAGAGGTTTCTGGCATCAGGTACAGGTCAAATTGGTGGGAAGCCTAAAGTCGCTCTTCCCGACAGATTTAGAGGGAGTACGGATGATTTTTTCCGCTTTAAAGAGTCATGCAAATTGTTGGCTATCAAGTTGTTGCCTATCAAGTTGGCCTTTGAGGAATGGCGCCACTGGTTGGAGGGGGCGTCTCACCCCGTTACGGTGTATACTGACCATAAGAATTTGGCTTACCTGCAATCTGCCAAGCGTCTGAACCCTAGGCAGGCCAGATGGTCACTGTTCTTTACCAGGTTAAATTTCGTGGTTACCTTTCGCCCAGGGGTCAAGAACGAGAGATTGGGTCTCGATGGCAGAATCAAGATTGCGTAACTTACTGCAGGGTGAACATACTGCAGAGGGTTACTGTACAGAGTTTAGGAGGTGGGCTACTGAGTCGGGGTGGAACGACCCAGCGTTACGTAGTCAGTTTTGTCAGGGGTTATCTGAAAGGTTGAAGGATGCCCTGGCTTTTCATGAGTATCCGGATACTTTAGAGAATGCAATGTCTTTGGCTATACGGTTGGATAGACGTATCCGAGAGAGGTGTAAGGGTCCCTCCGTGCAGGTGATCCCTCCTGCGTGTGGTTTTGTTTCTCCTACTGCCCAGGGTGATATTGCTTATAACTCTGGAGTAGGGGAGGAACTCATGCAGTTTGGTCAGATGTCTTGCCATTCTGATAGTAGAGACTTTAGAAAAGTGCACAATCTATGTTACTTTTGTGGAAAGAGGGGTCATTTTATTTTTTCTTGTCCTCATGTTAAATCACAGGTGGAAGAGAAAAAGAAAAAGGAAAAAAAAACCTCCCTCACACTTGGTAGTATGAATGGTGTGGTGGAGCAGACAGGTATGCAAGCTCCCTGCAGTTCCCATTTTCTCCTTTCAGCTATGGTGGCGCTAGAGTCAAAAAATGTGTTTGTTGATGTATTCCTTGATTGTGGTGCTGGGGTAAACCTAATTGACTTTCTTTTTCTTCAAGGCCTGGGACTAAGTACTTGCATGTTAGAGAACGAGATTCGTGTTTTTGCAATTGATTCTTCCCCTCTTTCTCAAAGGAGTCTCACTCACATTGTTCATGGTATTCATTTAAGGGTGGGTGATTCACATGCTGAAATTATTTCTTGTTTTGTCATGAAGGATTTGCTAGCTCCTATAGTTTTGGGGTTGCCATGGTTGACTAGACATAACCCAATTATAGACTGGCAAGCGAGACAAATCATTGGTTGGAGCGAGTTTTGTTCGGATAATTGTCTTGTCACATCTATTTCTGAAGTGTCCATTACGGCTTTACCTCCGTATCTCTCAGATTTTGCGGATGTCTTTTCGGAGGGTGGGGCTCAGGAATTGCCCCCTCATCGGGACTATGATTGTCCAGTTAATCTCATTCCTGGCGCCAAGTTGCCAAAGTCTCGGCTTTACAACCTCTCTCAACCCGAAAGAGAGGTCATGCGAAAGTATGTCGCCGAGAGTTTGGCAAAGGTTCATATTAGACCATCTAAGTCTCCAGTGGCAGTAGGTTTGTTCTTTGTGAAGAAAAAAGATGGATCACTGAGACCGTGTTTGGATTTCCGGGAGTTGAACCGTATTACAGTCCGGGATCCATATCCCCTGCCCTTGATCTCTGATCTTTTTGATCAGATTGTTAGAGCCAAGGTGTTCTCCAAGTTGGATTTGAGAGGAGCCTACAATCTGATCAGGATCAAGGAGGGGGATGAGTGGAAAACGGCCTTCAATATGCACGAGGGTCATTTTGAGAACCTGGTGATGCCTTTTGGGTTGACGAACGTGCCAGCAGTATTTCAGCGATTCATCAATGAAAAACACTTGGTGGGGAGGTTCGTAGTAGTTTACCTGGATGACATTTTAATTTATTCTCCTGATCTGAAGACCCATCAGGATCATGTGAGACAGGTTTTGACGATCCTTCGGGAGAATAAGTTGTATGCCAAATTGGAGAAATGTTTGTTTGCGGTGCAAGAGCTTCCGTTCTTGGGATACATGCTTTCTGATTCCGGTTTTCGTATGGACCCCGAAAAGGTCCGGGCGGTTCTGGAGTGGGACCGACCAGAGAATCAGAAAGCTTTGATGCGGTTCTTGGGGTTTACAAATTATTATAGGAAATTTATTTCAAATTATTCTACCCTAGTAAAACCTCTTACTGATATGACCAAGAAGGGCGCCGATGTCTCTGTCTGGTCGGATGAGGCGTTGCAGGCCTTTTCGGCTGTTAAGGAGCGTTTTGCGTCCGCTCCCATTCTGGTGCAGCCGGATGTGTCTCAACCATTCGTAGTGGAGGTTGATGCATCAGAGGTGGGGGTTGGGGCGATGCTGTCACAGGGTTATTCTCCTGGCAAGTGGGTCCCATGTGCCTTCTCCTCCAAGAAGCTCTCGGTTGCCGAGAGGAATTATGATGTTGGAGATAGAGAGTTGTTGGCTATCAAGTTGGCCTTTGAGGAATGGAGCCACTGGTTGGAGGGGGCGTCTCACCCCGTTACGGTGTATACTGACCATAAGAATTTGGCTTACCTGCAATCTGCCAAGCGTCTGAACCCTAGGCAGGCCAGATGGTCACTGTTCTTTACCAGGTTAAATTTCGTGGTTACCTTTCGCCCAGGGGTCAAGAACGTCAAGGCAGATGCCTTGTCTCGCAGCTTCCCTGGGGGAGGTGATTCAGAAGATCCAGCGCCGATTTTGGCGGATGGAGTGGTGGTCTCCGCTCTGTACCCTGAATTGGAGATGGAGGTGTTGGGAGCTCAGGAGGGGGCTCCTGGTTCGTGTCCCCCAGGGAGGTTGTTTGTTCCTGAGGGCCTACGATACAAGGTGTTCAAGGAACATCACAATACTGTTCTCGCTGGACATCCTGGTGGCCAGGTTTGCGTAAGAGTATTGAGAATTACGTGGCAGCTTGTGAAACCTGCGCTCGGTCTAAGGTTGCTCATACTCGACCGCCTGGTTCACTTCTTCCGTTGTCTATTCCATCTCGTCCTTGGACACATTTGTCCATGGACTTTATTACGGACCTACCGAGTTCCTCCGGGAGAACAGTGATTTTGGTGGTAGTCGATCATTTCAGTAAAATGGCTCACTTTATACCACTAACAAGTCTGCCTAACGCTAAGACTCTTGCGCAGATTTTTGTGGATAATATTGTTAAATTGCACGGTATTCCTTCGGATATTGTCTCTGATAGGGGCACGCAGTTTGTCTCCAGGTTTTGGAGGGCGTTCTGCTCTCGACTTGGCATTCAACTTTCTTTCTCGTCGGCTTTTCATCCACAGTCGAATGGTCAGACGGAGCGTACCAATCAAAACCTGGAGACCTACTTGAGGTGCTTTGTGGCTGAGAATCAGGAGGACTGGTCCTCATTCTTGCCCTTAGCAGAATTTGCATTGAATAACCGTAGGCAGGAGTCCACGGGTAAGTCGCCATTTTTTGGCGCATACGGTTTCCATCCTCAGTTTGGTACCTTTTCTGGGTCTGGTTCCTCTGGGATGCCAGAGGAGGAGAGATTCTCTTCTGCCTTATCCTCTATCTGGCGGGGGATTCAAGGGAATTTGGAGAGGATGGGTGAGAGGTATAAACGAATGGCTGACAGGAGACGTGTGACTGGTCCGGACCTGTGTGTGGGTGATTTGGTGTGGTTGTCCACTAGGAATATCAAGTTGAGAATGCCATCTTGGAAACTGGGTCCAAGATTTGTTGGTCCATATAAGATTTCTGCTGTGATCAATCCTGTGGCATTTCGACTTGATCTGCCGCAGACTTGGAGGATCCACGATGTCTTCCACAAGTCTTTACTAAAAAAATATGTTAAACCGGTGGTACCATTGCCATTGCCTCCTCCTCCTGTTCTGGTCGAGGGAAACTTGGAGTTCGAGATCTCCAGGATTCTCGACTCGAGAGTTCTGCAGGGTTCCCTCCAGTACCTGGTTCACTGGAGGGGATACGGTCCTGAGGAGAGGATGTGGGTTCCGGCGTCAGATGTCAACGCCAGCCGTCTGGCGAGGGCCTTTCATAGGTCCCATCCGGATAAGGTTGGTCCAGGGTGTCCGGAGGTCACCCGTAGAAGGGGGGGTACTGTCATGCCCCACTCTGACGATGTGCGGAGGTCGGCCAGGATTGCAGCACGAGTTTAGTGTTTGTTTTGGAGTCGTGCTGGATCCGCCCCTCATCAGGTGCACTGGGTGGAGTCATTAGTTTAAATAGCTCCTCTGCCCAGTGCCCTGAGCGGATTATACTCATCATTGTGATCTTGGAAGCTAGGAAGGAAGATTGGCTGTCTGCTCCAGCTCAGGAAGATAAGTGTTGTTTCTAGTTGGTTGTTTTGTGTCATCTATCCCATCCAGGTTCTGTGCGAGCAGGCTGCTCCTATTTCCCACTTCACCATCTCAGGGAATTCAGGGTTTTGTCAGCCCAGGCACGGGGACATCTCAGATCTACCTTCAAGGACTGTAGATGGGCTGAGCAGTGCAGAGAAAGAGGTCAGGGATTAGCTAGGAGGTGACCCTTCCCCTGTCTCTCGCCCAGAGCCTGGTTGGTTCGTTATCTGTTATACTGAGTGCATGCCCGCCGTGACAACATTCTGCAGACCAGGCAGATACTCCGCCACCACCGTAATCTCCCGGTTGAGACAGAAAGACCAGAACTCCTTGGCCAAATGAGACAACATGCTGGAATGGGTACCCCCCATGAAATTGACATACCGGACAGCCGACACATTGTCCATACGAAGGCGAATGCAGGCACTGGCGACGTCCTTGGCAAAACTGCGGATGGCAAAAGATCCGGCTAACAACTCCAGGGCGTTGATATGGAGTGAGGCTTCCTCCTGAGACCAACGTCCTCCGGTGGAGACTCCGTCGCAGTGGGCCCCCCACCCGCGCAGACTGGCGTCCGAGTCTATCGTAAAGTCCGGACGCGGACCGCAAATCGCCTTCCCATTCCAAGCTTGAAAATTCGAGATCCACCAACGCAACTCGTCCCGAGTTTCCGAATCCAGCGAGATCGTATCCGCGTATGAGGCACCGATCTGAAGGTGTGCGTGCTTCAGGCGCTGAAGAGCTCGGTAATGGAGAGGGGCCGGAAACACTGCTTGAATTGAAGAGGAGAGGAGTCCTATGATCCGAGCCAGATGGCGAAGTGTAATCCGAGGGGTAACCAGCGTCTTGCGCAGTTCCTTGCGGATGGATCGGAGCTTGGACTGGGGAAGGCTGAAAGTCTCTGAGACGGAATCCACTGAGAAACCGAGGAATTCCATAACTCTGGAGGGGATCAATGAAGACTTCTTGTGGTTGATGAGGAAACCCAATCGGGATAAAAGATCCATCGTCACCTGCAACTGTGAGAGAAGAATAGAAGGATCCTGATTCAGTAGAAGTATATCGTCCAGGTAGATGATCAACCTGATCCCGCGACTGCGGAGTCAAGCCACCACCGGACACATAAGCTTGGTGAAGCACCAAGGGGCCGACGACAGGCCGAAGGGAAGACAAGAGAAACGCCATATTTGTCCTTTCCAAAGGAAACGGAGAAGGTCCCTGGAAGGAACAGCGACCGGTACAGTGAGATAGGCATCCTTCAGATCCAATTTCACCATCCAATCTCCCGTGAGGAGAAGATCCCTGAGGAGGTGAATGCCCTCCATCTTGAAGTGCCTGTAGCGTACAAATCTGTTAAGGGGTTTGAGATTTATGATGGGGCGCATCTGCCCCCCTTTCTTCCCCACGAGGAAGATACTGCTGAGCAGGCCCTCTGAAGAGGACGGGACCTGTTGAATGGCGCTCTTGTGAAGAAGTTCTGATAGTTCCTTCTCTATGGCCCGAGACGCGGCCCCGGAGGATGGGATAGGAGGGGGAAACGGGATATGATGCGGGGACTGCACCAGCTCTATCTAGAATCCCCGTATTGTGGATAGAACCCAACCGTCTGACGTGATCGATTCCCAGACATGAGAAAAATGTTGGAGTCTGCCCCCTACACAAACTGAAGAAAAAGGAAGACGAGGGACACTTACGAAGGGGACGACGGAATCCGGAACCTCCTCTGAAAGGCCTGCGGCTAGGCGCACCTCGGGACAGGAAGAAACCTTGCGACTGCCTGGAGTCCTGGAATGAGGATCGCTGAGAGAAAGGTCTTTGACCGTAGGAGCCTCTGCCCGAACCACGGGCGTGGAATGAAGAGTGGCCGGCCAAACGGCCCCTGTAACTGCCAGCCCTCGAGGAAAAACGGCTCTGGAACACCCTCCTCATGGACGACTGTGCCTTGTCCAGAGCAGTAAAGGCACCAACGAACCTGCCCATGTCCTTAATGAAGGACTCTCCAAACAATAGACCTTGTGCTTCACTTCCGGCCTCAGTGAGGGCTAGATTCACTAATTTCGGTTCAATTTTGAACAGAATAGCTTTACGCCATTCTATCGACAGGGAACTATTGACATTGCCCGCTATACATATGGCCCCCTGGGCCCATCCCCGGAGTTCCTCCGGATCCACGGGCGTATTAGCCTCTCTGGCGATTTCCGCCATCTCAAAAATCTTAGTCAACGGACCAAAAACGTCCAGGAGCTTGTCCTGGCACGCTTTTAGAGCCGATTCCAGCCCCCTTCTAGGGTTCCACCCAGATTTTGCTAAAAACTGGACCATTTTGGGGTCCACAGATGGGGTCTCGCAGACCTTGTTTGCAATAATGGGTCTTGGGCACTCGGCCTTCAGCTTGTTGCGAGCCTCCTTAGTCAGAGGGCAACGTACACGCGCTTCCAGGTATTGAGCTACGTGATCAAGCGGGAGCCATTCGACGGATCTGGGGTCGTGAAGACTGTCAGGGTCGAAAAGGGGGTCCCCAAGAGGGTCAGTTAACACACCGGATGGCCCCTGGAAAGCGTCCAAAGACGAAACGCCAGGAGGCGCCGGGATGGGTGCCGGAGTATGATCTGCAGGGGCAGAATCAGACAGATCTTCATAGGGGTAACCAATATCCTCACATCTAACCACCTCCTCAGAGTCGACATCAGAGTCGATCTCTAATTCCGTCTGTGCTCTAGCGCACTTCCAATTCCTCGCCCGTTCTGCCTGGCGGGATGAGGCTCTTTTGCGTCGCGCTCTCTGGGGTGGCATTAGACTCACCAATCAAATGTGTTCTGGAGGCGTGAGGTACTGGCAAATCGGGCTGTGCCGTGCCACTGGATACACCAGGGCGAACTGAGAAGGCATCAGAGATGGACTTGGTGAGGGAGTGGGTTACGGAGCCCATAGCGGCCATAATGGCCTCAGACACAGAGCGCTGGAAAGCATCGGCAGCAAAACCGGAGCCACCAGAAGCAGGTGTTGGAGAGGAGACAGAATCTCTGCCTGCCTCTACATTCTGTGATGGGGTATGGCCAGTTGAATGAGACATAACTGCAGAGACAGTGCACCACTCAGATAATAGGGTCCGACCAAACAGCCAGGGGGCGGCCAATAAGGTAATACAAATGTATAGGGCAGTAAAATCCCAGTGGGATAAAACCTAATAGGAAAACTAATATGCGGTAATGAAAAAACAAAAGCTCACAGTGTGTAGTTACCCAGCAGTGAGCCGGAGCAAGGAGAGACACAGCCGAACGGAGAGAGGGTGCAGGTCGGAAAGCGTGGCCAGGAATCGGAAGAGAGAGCCAGCGACGCTAGAGGGAAGAAGTAAAGAAAAAATCGCAGAAGCGAGGGAAAAGCTCCAACAAAATGGCCGCCGAAATCACGCAGCCGGCCGAAATCCCGCGAGACTACGGGATGGCGCAGCTGGCGACGGGAATATGGGGAAAGAGAACAGAACAGCTCCGATAAGCGAGCGCTCTGTCTCCCCCCCCACTCAAGTAAGTGAAGGGAAAAGGGGGGAAGAGAGGGTACGCAGGGAAGAATGAAGACTATATTTAACCCCGTCGAACCCCCCCTCCCCGTCCCCAAAGGCAGGGACAGGGGAGCTGGGTACTGAAAGCTGATAACTGGGGAAAAAAGATAAACCTAAATAATATAAGGTCAATAAAAAATATATATATATACCACACTGTGAATACAATAAGATATAAGCTGCTAAACAATAGGTACTTATCTTTGTGGCAGCAGCAAAGAAAGAGGAAGTGCTATGGTCTAGTGGACATTATATAGAGGACTAAGGTGGGAGGGACGGTTGCTATGGCAATATGTTAATTTGGTTTCAGTTTTCTTTGCTGCTGTGGCTGTCAGTAAAAGAAAGATGATGCAATAGGAGCCTCCGTGTCTTGAAATAAAATCAATGTCGGGCATTCTGGCCATTTATCCATAAATGTTAATAGGGAATTAAGTACTGAAAAGGAAAAAGGAGGTGGAATATAGACAAATGCCAGAATACACCTCTTCCCGGCCAACCTGCAGTATAAGAATACAAATCTCCCTTGTTGGTCAACAGATGATGCCTCCCCAACGAATTCAATCGTTCTATGAACAAACACCGTCACTCCCCTAGAGTGACTGGAAAAGGTAGAGTGGTACGTGTGGGCAGCCCATCCCCTGGTGGCCAATTTGGAGGTCTCCCCGGTAAGATGTGTTTCAGTCAGACATACAATTGCTGGGAGATGTATACGCATCCAGTCAAAAACCTCTTGTCTCTTTCTTTTATCTCCTAGACCACTAACATTCCAAGTAATAATTCTGATAGGCATTAGACATAAAAATTAAGGAAAAAAACAAAAAAACAAAAAAAAAAACTTCCCCACACTAGACGCATCGCAGCCAATCCAACCCCAATCCCTCCCAATCCCCCCCCAAACCAAGTAATCCACTGCAGTTGCAGCAGATCTCTCACCTATGACCATCCCTCCCCCGCCCCACCTGCTCGGCACCTCCCCGCTATTTAACCCAAAAAAATGAAAAAAGGAAAAAGAACGTCGTCTGCAAGCTCTTATTCTCCTCAAAGCCCTAGATAAATAGATCAAATGTTATTTTGTTCAAGCCAGTCCAGGGCTCTGTCCGGCGTATAAAAAAAAAGAGTTGAATCATTGAAGATAATCCGTAATTTGGCCAGAAAAATATGTGAATATTTAATTTCCCTTGCTCTTAGGATCTTTTTCACATTAGTAAACAAGCGTCTTTTTTCTTGCACTTCTTTTGAAAAGTCTGGGAAAAAGGCCAATCTGTTTTCATCATATAACACAGAGGGACATTCCATCGCCCTTCTTAGTACCATATCTCTATCTCTTGAAATAAGCATTTTACCACCTGGTACCCGATGCGCTCTTTCTACCAAAAATTGGGACGAGAAATGTTCTCTCCCAAAATTTTCCACGATCATCGTCTGTATAAATTGGGCAGGGTTATTGTCTTCCGCACCCTCTGGAATCCCCAGGATTCTAACGTTATATCTCTGTGATCTATCTTCCAGATCCACCACCTTTCTTTTAAGGAGATTGAACTCTGACTTCAGAGTGGACATCTCTAAGTTAATTTTCTCAGAGTCATTCTGTATAGTAGCCACCGAACTTTCTACTTTGCCAACTCTTTCTCGAATTTTGGACAGATCATCTCTGATCAAACTCACATCGGCCTGAATTGCCCCAAGTTGGAATGTAATGGCCTGTATCAAATCCCCATTTTGTTTAACCGCTATTGATATCTCTTTTAATGGGGAGGGGTTGGTATCAAGGGCGTCTTCTATCTCTGTACCCTCCTCCCTTTGATGGTAGCGGGAGTCTTTTTGTGACTCTAATTCAGACCCCTCGGGGTTGTCTGTTTTTTTAGTAATACTGCTTGTCTCCTTTTGCGTGCCCCTAGTATTGACCCTTGGGGACCTCAGGAATTGATCTATTTTGGGTCCTTCATAGGATTTAGTGGCTGATTTCTGACCAGAGAGGTCCGTAGAACGCCTACTGGCCTTTGGAGCCATTCTTCTTTTTTATTTTTTTTCTTCTTTCCTCCCTGATTATCTCCCTTTTTATTATTTTTCTCTATCTTCTTCTTCTTTTTCATATTTTTTTTTTTTATCCTTTCTTCCCTCCTCCTCTCCCCTTTCCTTTCCCTTTCTGTTTCGCACAATACAGTACGTTAGTATCCTTTAGTTAATTAGATGGATGGTTAGTTGATCAGTTCAGTAATGAACACAGAAAGACAGTACGTTAGTGTCCTTTAGTTAATTCAATAGATGATTAATTGATCAGTTCAGTAGTGAGCACAAAAAAGAAAAAAAAAAAAACAATGGAACAATCTCACCAAACTTCTTTTTCCTTTTTCTTTTCTTTTCCTTTTTTCTCCTTTTTTTCGGGCCTTCAGTCAGCCCAGCTGGGAGGTAGGAAGGGTGGAATCGGGAGGACCCGCAGGGTTCAGGGATCCAAAGGACCACGCAGCGGACTGCAGGAAATCACCGGAAGAAACAGTCGCCCATGCTCCACTCACAGGATGAAACGCTCGGGACGCAGCATAAGACCATCCGAAAGGGAAGGATACGCCCCCCCCAGCCACCGGCAGACACCGACAACCCAGGAGGCTCCAGAAAACGGACCCAGGGAGACAAGACAACAGAGGACCCAACTCCAACAGCCCAGGCCGGCTCCGATCCCCACCAGCAAAGGAGATGATAACAGGAGGCAAGTAGCCAGAGCCGCAGCCAGCAAGCGAACGGGTCCGGTCCAGGCAGGGAAAGAGAACAGCGCCATCAAGTGACCAGACTCCAGCGACCCCCGGGCAGCCCGCAATCTAAGCGCACAGTCAGAGCGGGGAGTCAGGTCCGAAGCGGCCAGGCAAGAAAGGAGAGTCAGTCCCAGGCAGCGCCTCCCAAGCAGCACAAGGAAGGCAAACGATGGGACCAGGTGGGCACCAAAGACCAGGCAGGAAGGCAGGTAAGCCGGACTGGAGAGCAGGGACGCCACAGTCAGGAGGAGGCAATCAGCAAGGCAGCCGAGCAGCACGTCATTCCCTGAACAATCCTTCGGGTGCATATCAATAAAGTTTGGTACATGACCTTTACACTTAATTTGCCATCCATCATTTAGGATCCATTGCCATTTTGTGGTTTGTATACTTTTTCCTGTTGCTAGTTATATTGCCAAAGTTAAGTTCTTTTCACTTAATGACATTATCAATTATATAAATGTTAACTGTTTTCTGTCTTCCATTCCATCAGCTAAAAATGCAGATGCTGTCCTTCACAAGGTGGCATGTTTATCAATATTACCTGAGGACTGTGGTATTAAATCAAGCCATAGTTGACCTCATGAGTACAGTTGTCATCAGTTTTCAACGACATGTAATAGATAAAGGGATGTCATCGGCAAGGGTACCGTCTGTTGTTTAGTGATATACTATAATGGAAGAGACAGACTTTTAAAGAGACAGAGAAAGATAGTAGCTTTTCGTGGTATCAATATAATTCATAAATATGGTGTTTTGCTTTGTGACAAACACAAGAAATCCTGCCTTGAGCCTTATTTTTTTCCCTCCAAGTCTTTCATTTCTCAGAAGGCTGCTTATCCAGCAGATTGCATGAATAGCTCCAGTTTTATGCTAGTTATGCTGCACAGAGGAAGCTTAGATGCATCCTGTGTGCAGAGAGAGACTCATTAACTGCTAAATGGCCATAACCGACATTTTACAGTTACATTTCTCTGCAATTGCACAGTTTGAGACTCCAAACACAATAGCAGATGAATGATTTCAACTTTTGTCTCCCAGTAGGGCTGTCAAGCTCCAGGCAAAAAAAAAGAAAGAAAGAAAGAACCTTTCTTTTGTTTATGAAGTGAATAACTAATCAGTGCCTTGTCAAAAACACAGTTATAATAGCACTAATGACATTCTATCTGCTGTGTCTAGCTATTCAATTCACGTTATGTGACAGTATAATTTAAAGTGATTTGAATAACTTGCAAATAAATGAGTGGTGACATGATATGTCAGTGTCTTAGATTAACCACCTCAGCCCCCAGTGCTTAAACACCCTGAAAGACCAGGCCACTTTTTACACTTCTGACCTACACTACTTTCACCATTTATTGCTCGGTCATGCAACTTACCACCCAAATGAATTTTACCTCCTTTTCTTCTCACTAATAGAGCTTTCATTTGGTGGTATTTCATTGCTGCTGACATTTTTACTTTTTTTGTTATTAATCTAAATTTAACGATTTTTTTTGCAAAAAAATGACATTTTTCACTTTCAGTTGTAAAATTTTGCAAAAAAAATGACATCCATATATAAATTTTGCTATAAATTTATTGTTCTACATGTCTTTGATAAAAAAAAAATGTTTGGGTAAAAAAAAAATGGTTTGGGTAAAAGTTATAGCGTTTACAAACTATGGTACAAAAATGTGAATTTCCGCTTTTTGAAGCAGCTCTGACTTTCTGAGCACCTGTCATGTTTCCTGAGGTTCTACAATGCCCAGACAGTACAAACACCCCACAAATGACCCCATTTCGGAAAGTACACACCCTAAGGTATTCGCTGATGGGCATAGTGAGTTCATAGAACTTTTTATTTTTTGTCACAAGTTAGCGGAAAATGATGATTTTTTTTTTTTTTTTTTTTTTCTTACAAAGTCTCATATTCCACTAACTTGTGACAAAAAATAAAAACTTCCATGAACTCACTATGCCCATCACGAAATACCTTGGGGTCTCTTCTTTCCAAAATGGGGTCACTTGTGGGGTAGTTATACTGCCCTGGCATTCTAGGGGCCCAAATGTGTGGTAAGGAGTTTGAAATCAAATTCTGTAAAAACTGACCAGTGAAATCCGAAAGGTGCTCTTTGGAATGTGGGCCCCTTTGCCCACCCAGGCTGCAAAAAAGTGTCACACATCTGGTATCTCCGTATTCAGTAGAAGTTGGGGAATGTGTTTTGGGGTGTCATTTTACATATACCCATGCTGGGTGAGATAAATATCTTGGTCAAATGCCAACTTTGTATAAAAAAATGGGAAAAGTTGTCTTTTGCCAAGATATTTCTCTCACCCAGCATGGGTATATGTAAAAAGACACCCCAAAACACATTCCCCAACTTCTCCTGAATACGGAGATACCAGATGTGTGACACTTTTTTGCAGCCTAGGTGGGCAAAGGGGCCCATATTCCAAAGAGCACCTTTCGGATTTCACTCGTCATTTTTTACAGAATTTGATTTCAAACTCCTTACCACACATTTGGGCCCCTAGAATGCCAGGGCAGTATAACTACCCCACAAGTGACCCCATTTTGGAAAGAAGAGACCCCAAGGTATTCGCTGATGGGCATAGTGAGTTCATGGAAGTTTTTATTTTTTGTCACAAGTTAGTGGAATATGAGACTTTGTATGAAAAAAAAAAATATATAAAAAAAATCATCATTTTCCACTAACTTGTGACAAAAAATAAAAAATTCTAGGAACTCGCCATGCCCCTCACGGAATACCTTGGGGTGTCTTCTTTCCAAAATGGGGTCACTTGTGGGGTAGTTATACTGCCCTGGCATTTTCCAGGGGCCCTAATGTGTGGTAAGTAGGTAAATGACCAGTGAAATCCAAAAGGTGCTCTTTGGAATATGGGCCCCTTTGCCCACCTAGGCTGCAAAAAAGTGCCACACATGTGGTATCTCCGTACTCAGGAGAAGTTGGGGAATGTGTTTTGGGGTGTCTTTTTACATATACCCATGCTGGGTGAGAGAAATATCTTGGCAAAAGACAACTTTTCCCATTTTTTTATACAAAGTTGGCATTTGACCAAGATATTTATCTCACCCAGCATGGGTATATGTAAAATGACACCCCAAAACACATTCCCCACCTTCTCCTGAGTACGGAGATACCAGATGTGTGACACTTTTTTGCAGCCTAGGTGGGCAAAGGGGCCCATATTCCAAAGAGCACCTTTTGGATTTCACTCGTCATTTTTTACAGAATTTGATTTCAAACTCCTTACCACACATTTGGGCCCCTAAAATACCAGGGCATTATACCTACCCCACAAGTGACCCCATTTTGGAAAGAATAGACCCCAAGGTATTCGCTGATGGGCATAGTGAGTTCATGGAAGTTTTTATTTTTTGTCACAAGTTAGTGGAATATGAGACTTTGTATGAAAAAAAAATCAAAAAAAAAAATCATCATTTTCCACTAACTTGTGACAAAAAATAAAAAATTCTAGGAACTCGCCATGCCCCTCACGGAATACCTTGGGGTGTCTTCTTTCCAAAATGGGGTCACTTGTGGGGTAGTTATACTGCCCTGGCATTTTCCAGGGGCCCTAATGTGTGGTAAGTAGGTAAATGACCAGTGAAATCCTAAAGGTGCTCTTTGGAATATGGGCCCCTTTGCCCACCTAGGCTGCAAAAAAGTGTCACACATCTGGTATCTCCGTACTCGGGAGAAGTTGGGGAATGTGTTTTGGGGTGTCTTTTTACATATACCCATGCTGGGTGAGAGAAATATCTTGGCAAAAGACAACTTTTCCCATTTTTTTATACAAAGTTGGCATTTGACCAAGATATTTATCTCACCCAGCATGGGTATATGTAAAATGACACCCCAAAACACATTCCCCAACTTCTCCTGAGTACGGCGATACCAGATGTGTGACACTTTTTTGCAGCCTAGATGCGCAAAGGGGCCCAAATTCCTTTTAGGAGGGCATTTTTAGACATTTGGATACCAGACTTCTTCTCACGCTTTGGGGCCCCTAGAATGCCAGGGCAGTATAAATACCCCACATGTGACCCCATTTTGGAAAGAAGACACCCCAAGGTATTCAATGAGGGGCATGGCGAGTTCATAGAATTTTTTTTTTTTTGGCACAAGTTAGCGGAAATTGATATTTTTTATTTTTTTCTCACAAAGTCTCCCGTTCCGCTAACTTGGGACAAAAATTTCAATCTTTCATGGACTCAATATGCCCCTCACGGAATACCTGGGGGTGTCTTCTTTCCGAAATGGGGTCACATGTGGGGTATTTATACTGCCCTGGCATTCTAGGGGCCCTAAAGCGTGAGAAGAAGTCTGGAATATAAATGTCTAAAAAATTTTACGCATTTGGATTCCGTGAGGGGTATGGTGAGTTCATGTGAGATTTAATTTTTTGTCACAAGTTAGTGGAATATGAGACTTTGTAAGAAAAAAAAAATAATAATTCCGCTAACTTGGGCCAAAAAAATGTCTGAATGGAGCCTTACAGGGGGGTGATCAATGACAGGGGGTTGATCAATGACAGGGGGGTGATCAATGACAGGGGGGTGATCAATGACAGGGGTGGTGATCAATGACAGGGGGGTGATCAGGGAGTCTATATGGGGTGATAACCACAGTCATTTATCACGCCCGTGTAAGGCTTCATTCAGACGTCCGGATGCGTTTTGCGGATCCGATCCATCTATCAGTGGATCCGTAAAAATCATGCGGACGTCTGAATGGAGCTTTACAGGGGGGTGATCAATGACAGGGGGGTAATCAATGACAGGGGGGTGATCAGGGAGTCTATATGGGGTGATCACCACAGTCATTGATCATGCCCCTGTAAGGCTTCATTCAGACGTCCGGATGCGTTTTGCGGATCCGATCCATCTATCAGTGGATCCGTAAAAATCATGCGGACGTCTGAATGGAGCTTTACAGGGGGGTAATCAATGACAGGGGGGTGATCAGGGAGTCTATATGGGGTGATAACCACAGTCATTGATCATGCCCCTGTAAGGCTTCATTCAGACGTCCGGATGCGTTTTGCGGATCCGATCCATCTATCAGTGGATCCGTAAAAATCATGCGGACGTCTGAATGGAGCTTTACAGGGGGGTGATCAATGACAGGGGGGTAATCAATGACAGGGGGGTGATCAGGGAGTCTATTTGGGGTGATCACCACAGTCATTGATCATGCCCCTGTAAGGCTTCATTCAGACGTCCGGATGCGTTTTGCGGATCCGATCCATCTATCAGTGGATCCGTAAAAATCATGCGGACGTCTGAATGGAGCTTTACAGGGGGGTAATCAATGACAGGGGGGTGATCAATGACAGGGGGGTGATCAGGGAGTCTATATGGGGTGATAACCACAGTCATTGATCATGCCCCTGTAAGGCTTCATTCAGACGTCCGGATGCGTTTTGCGGATCCGATCCATCTATCAGTGGATCCGTAAAAATCATGCGGACATCTGAATGGAGCTTTACAGGGGGGTGATCAGGGAGTCTATATGGGGTGATCACCACAGTCATTGATCATGCCCCTGTAAGGCTTCATTCAGACGTCCGGATGCGTTTTGCGGATCCGATCCATCTATCAGTGGATCCGTAAAAATCATGCGGACGTCTGAATGGAGCTTTACAGGGGGGTAATCAATGACAGGGGGGTGATCAATGACAGGGGGGTGATCAGGGAGTCTATATGGGGTGATAACCACAGTCATTGATCATGCCCCTGTAAGGCTTCATTCAGACGTCCGGATGCGTTTTGCGGATCCGATCCATCTATCAGTGGATCCGTAAAAATCATGCGGACATCTGAATGGAGCTTTACAGGGGGTTGATCAATGACAGGGGGGTAATCAATGACAGGGGGGTGATCAGGGAGTCTATATGGGGTGATCAGGGGTGATTAGGGGTGATCAGGGGCTAATAAGGGGTTAATAAGTGACGGGGGGGGGGTGTAGTGTAGTGTAGTGGTGCTTGGTGGGACTTTACTGAGCTACCTGTGTCCTCTGGTGGTCGATCCAAACAAATGGGACCACCAGAGGACCAGGTAGCAGGTATATTAGACGCTGTTATCAAAACAGCGTCTAATATACCTGTTAGGGGTTAAAAAAAACACATCTCCAGCCTGCCAGCGAACGATCGCCGCTGGCAGGCTGGAGATCAACTCTCTTACCTTCCGTTCCTGTGAGCGCGCGCGCCTGTGTGCGCGCGTTCACAGGAAATCTCGCGTCTCGCGAGAGGACGCGCCGGCGCGTCCAGGAGGAATGAATCAACCACCTCCAGGACGCGTCTGTGCGTACAGCGGTCCGGAGGTGGTTAAAGAAGATCACACCTTGTCTGCTATAGAGCACAGAAAAGCATTGTATGCTATTTCATGCTTGATTTGCATTCAGAAAAGAGTGTGTCTAATAACTCACAGTTCTTAAAAACACTACAGAAATAATACCTTAGGGAGCTACAAAAAGACTACATAGAATGATGAATACATAAAATGGCAGATAGATGGACAGACAGAGCTAGATAGCTAAATAGATGCATCCAAAAAATAGGCAGCACTCCAAGTATAGTGAAAAAAGGTGATGACCCGTTTTTTCCCAGGCAACGTTTCAGCCTACTCAATGGGGCCTTTGTCAAGCCTTGGCTTGACAAAGGCCCCATTGAGTGGGCTGAAAGGTTGCCTGGGAATAAGCGGGTCATCACCTTTTTTCACTATACTTGGAGTGCTACCTATTTTTTGGATATATTGTACAAAGAGGAAAGGCTTCCTACCTTTTCTGAGGACTTGCACCCAATTTACTTTTTCTCACTGTGCTGCTGTTGTTTTTTTGGTTTTTAAATAGATAGATCTCTATCCTTAGAGCAGCCTTAACTCTTTCCAATCCTTAAAAATGGTGCCCACTTGCGAGCACAGCAGGCACCATAGCTGACGGTTTTCTGCTGTTTCATACAACACCCAGTGCTAATGTCTATGATTGATGATAATACTGAATGCAGACATTTAAGAAGCACTGCCCTTCCAGGCCTGGGATGGCTCATTCGCTGTGAAGGAGCTCTGATGCCTCTCACATGTATATTTCAACCCTATGTCAATCATAGTGGAGAGCAGGGACAGATTGGCCATAATCCCTACAGGGAAATTTCCTGGTGGGCCCAGGGGGCCACTCAACCCTCTTGATGGCCATAGACCAGGTACATCATGATCTGATGCTCAACAGCCACAGGTGCCCTCCTGAACTCAAGTGTGATACCATTGTTGGGGCAGCAGTATTTTGTGCTGCCCTGTGGTATTTGGTTCTGTTGGGGTGGTATTCTGTGCTGCACTATAGTATTGCAGGCCTGGCTACTTGTGTTGGCCCTGCCTACTTGTGTTGGCCCTGCCTACTCGTTTTGTCCCGTCTTCTGTTAATTTGGACCAACCTACAACATGGGGCAATTTTTTGTTTTTTTTCCAGGGCCACTTTAAGTTCCCAATCCGCCCCTGGTAGAGAGGGCACTGCAGTTGCAGAGAGCAGAGCCTCAAGGTTCCCCTAGAGGCTTATTTGCAGATATTAAAACATCATTTTCCTCGGGCACATATGAACATGGGACCAATACAGATGCCTTTAGCTGCCAAGATCACATGTAACAAGTTATAAGACTCATATCTTCTCAAACTGTTTCTATAAATATACCGTAACAAATATTCTTGACAATATCAATATTTCCTACTGATCTGCAGGGAAATGCCTGGCAAGAGCTCACTTTCCTTGCAGTGAATCATCAGGAAAAATGGAGAATTACCCAGATGTCATGGAAATCAATTAGTAGTCATTGTGTCACTATAACACATGGATGTGCTGGTTTCTCCAGGTTTGGGTCTGGGGCTACAGCAGTCAATATGTCGTTCACATTATCCCTGCACCTAATCAATGACTTAAGGGGGCATGAGTCATTCATTCATGATTTTCTGTGGCAGTCATGTGGGCTGGAAGCAAAACCTTGAATTTTAGAAAAGCTAAATTCAGTTGTCTGAGGGAATAGCTCAGCTGTATAGACTGGGATCATATTGTAATAAATAGTGATGTTAAAAATAAATGGAGAGGTTTTTTTTTTACATATATATTACATAGATTCTATGTTAAGCGAATAACCTCTGGTGACCAAATGTCCAAGAATAAAAGAAACCAATATGGATAAAAGGGTGTATGAAAATAATAAGAAAAGCATTTAAAACATTGAAGGTTGAGTGTACAGAAAAAGTATCCCAGGCTTACAAAGAGCCCAATAATAAATAATAATAATACGTAATAATGAGAACTTGTAAGTTCCTAACATAAAAAAAACAAAAACATTTATAAATATAGAAATTCCAAAATGATTTTTTTTATTTTTTTTTAATACTACTGGCTCTCTAAAAGATAACCAAGGGAATGCAATGATAGAGGCAAAGGAAGGGCAGAGATATCAATCTCTTACTTTTTATCTGTATTCACCAGTGAGCTGCTAGTGCCAGATCTCATTTGGGGGGGCAGTAATCAAGGTTCTCTGTCAAATATCGCTATCTTAATACAATAAGATGTACGGCTATGTCTGAGCAAATTAAATATTGATAAAGCCCTTGGTCTAGGTAGCATTCATCCAAGGTCACTGAAGGAATTTAGCTCAGTTATTGATAGACCTTTGTATCTTATCTTCTTAGACTGTGCTGTAAGAGGGTCAATGCCACAAGACTGTATGATGGTTGATGTACAGATGTTTAAGAAAGGTGGAAAGGTGAAATCCAGTAACTAATGTCTGGTAATTTTGACATCTGTGCTATGTTAAATATTTGAAGATATTTTAAGAGATAAGCTTCAAAAAAGTACAATATATTTCACTTTATAAGAAGAACCTTGATGATAAGATGCACCCCAGGTTTTACAGAAGGAAAATTTTCATCAGACCTCAGATCAGACACCCAATCTTCATCAAAGCCCAATATCAGATCCTCAGATCAGTCCCCCATATCAGATCTTCACTTCATACCCCACATATCAGATCCTCACATCAGACCCACATATCAGTTCCTCAAATCAGACCCCCATATCAGGACCTCACATCAGACCCTGATACCAGGACATCAGATCAGACCCTTATCAGACCTCAGATCACACCCCCATCAGACCCCCGTATCAGATTTCAGATCTAGATCAGACCCTGATTCACACTGATGAATAAAGCTAATTTTTTTCTGCAATTAGTAAAAGATTTCAGTAAGTCAGGCTTTCTGACCAGTCAATGGAACATCAGTTAAAATCATTTCCTACTGAATAATATCAATACATCAATAATGCAAGGTCTATGAAGGTGTTAATGAGCTATACAGGAATAGTGTTGAGCACGAATATTCGAATAGGGAATTTTTATTGTGAATATTGCAACTTCGAGAATTTGCGAATATTTAGAATATAGTGCTATATATTCGTTATATCGAATATTCAGCATGTTTTTCCATTTGAATACATGATTCCTCTCATGCTTCTTGCTTGTGGGCCAATGAGAATGAAGCAATGTCAAGTTCACAACAATACTTGTGCACCAATCAGTAATCTGTAGTCAGACCTGCTAAAATGTGAAGTTGCACGTAGTGCGAAAAAATATTCTAATCACTGCCGATTAGCGCAATCATGAATATATTGGAGCACTTGACTCTATCTGCATATAAAGCTATTCTAATGTTCTGCCGTGCCAACCATTTTTTCCAGTCTCAGGAAACTTATACCAGCTTGAAAAATGTAGCCAAAGTGACCCACGCTTGTATTTCACGTTATGAATTTGCATTTGCACGATTTTTACATTGACGATTTTTCGCATTCAATAAAATTATCTTGAATTCTCGAAATTTGCGAATATATGATGAATATTCTACTAAATATTCATGAAATATCGCAAATTCGAATATAGCCCCTGCCACTCATCACAACACAGGAATACTAACTATAAAATTATGGTAATAATAAGTAGTAACCATTACCCTCAATGTTGAAATTATGCAGTGCATACCGGTAATTGTTATAAGTATCTAAGATATTTATGTTTAATTTGATGTCTATATATCAAATTATATTAAAGGTAGAGCTTTAACTTACTGGTAATTACATCTTTAACCCCTTAGTGACCAAGCCTGTTTGGGCCTTTATGACCAAGCGTTTTTCTTCCTTTTTTTATGGTCTCGTTCCAAGAGCTATAACTTTTTTATTTTTTCATCTATATAGCTTTATGAGGGCTTGTTTTTTACGGGACAAGTTGTAGTTTTTAATGGCGCCATTTTGGGGTACACATAACTTTCTGATTAACTTTTATTAACTCTTTCTGGGAGGGAGATGGGGAAAAATAGCAATACTGCCACTGCGTTTTTACATTATACATTTTTTGGCGTTCATTTTTCGGTACAAATAACATAATATCTTTATTCTCTGGGTCAGTACGATTACAGTGATACTAAATACTTATAATTTTGTTTACGTTTTACTACTTTTTTTGCAATAAAACTCCTTTTATTAACCCAAAAAATTATTTTGCATTGCCACTTCACAAGACCCATAACTTTTTTTTATTTTTTTATATGGAATTGTGTGAGGGCTTGATTTTTGAAAGACGACTTGTATTTTTCATGGGTATGATTTTGGAGTAAATGCCGCTTTTTGATCGCTTGTTATTACGTTTTTTTTCGGTGGAAACTAAGAATAAATTCGAAATTCTGTCTTTTTTTATTTTTTATTTTTTACGGCGTTTACCATAGGGGATAATTTATGTAATATTTATGTAGTCCCGGTCGTTACGGACGCGGCAATACCAAACATATGGGGGATATTTTCTTTTTGCAATTTTTTTCATTGAAAAGCGTATTTTCAATGGAAAAAAAGGCATATTTTTTTATTTTATGGAATTTTTTTTATTTAATAAATGTGTTTTTTTTTTTCTGTTTTTTTTACTACTTAATAGTCCCACAAGGGGACTATAATATACAGTATTTTGATTGCTTTTAAAATGTAATGCATTATCTCTATAATGCATTGCATTTCAATAGCAATGCTATTCGAACATTGACCAGCAGGCTGCGCCAGAGAGGCACAGCCTGCTGGAAGTAACTGAAGACAGGCTCGGGCCCTCATCGGAAGCAAGGTAAGCTTCCCAGCACATCAGCACCCCGCGATCGCATTTTCGGGGTGCTGATGGGAGACAGAGGGAGTCCGCTCCCTCTGTCACCACTTTACATGCAGCGGGCGCCATTGCGCCCGGCATGTAAAGGGTTAAACAGCCCGGATCGGCACTCCTGCCGTTCCGGGCTGTTAGAGCAGGGACCCGGCTCTCATGTGAGAGCCAGGTCCGCGCTCCCCGCTGCACGGGGGAGCCGCACGGCGCTTAAACTGGGCCGCCGTAAAAACGCGGCGGCCCAGCCTAAGGCCCCTTAGTGACCGCCGTAAAAACACGTATGGGTGGTCAAGGGGTTAATATGCCACATAAATCAATCTGCTAGTACAGGAACATTGTAATGGAGCATCTTGGAAAAATCTTGGGTTATAGTAGCTATTCTCTGACATTTTATGAACAATGTTTTATTTTATACTTGTGTTTTAATTTAACTTCTTTTCTTTTAAATATTTAGCTTTGTACGGTGAGTGGGGTCTCAAAAGATCCATGGCTCAAGCTCCAATGAATACAGTATGCCCGTCCTAGCACTAAAGACAATTTACTTGCTGCATGGACATTATCAAATATACTGGATTACACAGCACCACATATCTCTCACATCCAGTGTCTCACAGGTGACGTCTCCTCTTATGTAGATGTTCTCTTTCATCATCATCTCTATTCAGCCCGGAGAACTTCTTTCAGCCGCAACTTGTCTCTGCAGAGCTTGACACATAGACATCTTAGGTCCCTCACTTTTCTATCATTCTCCCCACCCTCGAGTCCCACAAGTGTTATCCTGCTGCTACCTAGACTGTATTACAGTACCATACAGATAGTTCCCCCATAGTAATAGTGCTCCTCAAAGTCCCACCAATAGTATTTCCATCCTAGAGTGCCCTCATTAGTAATAGAGCCCCCTACGGTGCCCCTAACAGGGATAATGCTCCCCAAGAATGCTTCAATTACTAGAAGAACAATGAAGTATTAATAATGCCCCTACTCAGCCCCAGTAGAAATAAGCCCCCCCTTTTGAGCCCCAATGGAAATAAGGCCCCTATAGTGCCTCAGTAGAAATAAGACCAATCTATAAGGCACTCTTATAGAGCTCCCTGTAGTAATAAGGCCCCCTATAATGTCTCCTGTAGTTATCATACACACTACAGTATTTATAATGCTCCCTGTAGTAGCCCCAGAAATTATGCCCCACCCCCATAGTGTCCCCATTAGTTATATTGCCCCCTACTGTTATAATGCTGGCACTGAAGTGCCCACAGTATTTATAATGCCCCACTGATGTGCCCCTTGTAGTTATAATCCTCCCTGCAGTTCCCTCATAGATTATAATGCCCCAGCCCCTCTAACATACAGAATCATGCCAATAACATCATTTCCCTCCCTCCACCATACAGTTCCATCTAAAAACCATCACACCATCTCTCCTGCCCCCTCCAGCATACAGTCCCATGTAAATATTATCAATCCCCTGCCTTCAGCCCCCCAATCGACAGTCTCATGTACAAAACATCACTCCCTCCCTTCAGCCTCATCCAGCACACAGTCTCATGTAAGGCTACATGCACACAAATGTATAAAAAATAAATAAATAAATTGGTCATTAAAAACAGACACACTTATTTTTTTTATGGCCATTTTTTAACCTTTTGTGCATCCATTTTCTATCCATCTGGCTGTTTTTAACATCTGATTTGCATCTCTTTAACAGCTGTTAGAATAGCTGAATTTCATTGTAGTGTTGATCGAGCACCATAGAGCTCAGGTGCTCGGCCCGAACACATCGGGATGCTCGGGTGCTCGGTAGAGCACCCAAGTTTAATGGAAGTCAATGGGTGAACCCGTGCATCAAACCAGGCACCCCCTGCTCTGAAGAGGGGAGGGTGCCTGGTTTATAGGAAAAGGTCAGAAACTGATGGAAACACCACCAATATGGTTCGGGAACAGCATGGGGAGGATGTGTGGATGCATCTTGGACTCCTAGGTCGCTGCTGGGAACGATGTTGTCCAAGTAGTACGCCACTTTTACAAATTGACAATAATACACACAAAACCGAAGATAAAATCGATTTTAGATGAAAAATTGTTAGGAAACATTCTTTCCTATATATTTATTTGTATAAAAAAGTGCAAGTGCTGCCAAAAAATACAAGGAAGAAGCACTTCTTCTTCCTTGTAATTGCTGTTGAGCTGACCCTGTAAAACATTACTGTATATGCGAGGGCCTGCTGGTGAGCTGACCCTATAAATCATTATAGGCGAAGGGCATATATGCGAAGGCATTATATGCGACGAATAAGCATGTGTTGATATGATGGAAGAAGAGAAGGAGGATGAGAAAAGGAAGATTCAACCATGTACCCTTGTTTGTGGTGGAAGGGGTGCATGGGAATACAGCGTTTTCAGTACATTATAAACAACACATTTAAAGTGCCTTCATGTTCATCAGCTTTCCTCTGGTGGAGTCGAGAAGTCATGGTCAATCCAAGCCTTGTTCATTTTTATTAGAGTCAACCTGTCAGTATTTTCAGTGGACGGGCAGATACGCTTATCTATTGCAATGCCACCAGCAGCACTAAATACCCGCTCAGACAAAACGCTGGCGGCAGGGCAGACCAGCAGCTTCAAGGCGTAGAGCGCCAGTTCGTGCCACGTGTCCAGCTTGGACACCCAGTAGATGCAAGGCACTGAGGGATCATTGAGGACGCTGACACGATCTGCTATGTACTTCTTCACCATCTTCCAAAAATGTTCCCTCCTTGTGACACTAGGGCGTGCTTCAGGGTGAGGGTGCTGGCGGGGTGTCATGAAACTGTCCCAGGTATTGAAGAGTGTTGCCCTGCCTCTGTTGGAACTGCTGTGTGTTCCCCTTGACTCCCCTCCTCGGTTGGCCAAAGAACTACAGACTCTGCCGCCAGCGTTGTCAGATGGAAAATTTTGGAGCAATTTTTCAACAAGGATCTTCTGGTATTGCACCGTTTTGCTCGTCCTCTCCACCAGAAGAATGAGAGATGATAAGTTCTCTTTGTAGCGGGGGTCGAGAAGGGTGAACCATCAGTAATCCTTGTTGTCTAAAATATGTATAACGCGTGAGTCGCGGGAAAGGCCGGCTAACATGAAGTCAGCCATGTGTGCCAGAGTACCAACAGGCAAGACTTTGCTGTCGTCATCAGGAGGATCACTCTCAATCTCCTCATCCTCTTCTGCCAACCCACGCTGAACAGATGGAATTAAACTTCCATGGGTACTACCCTCTGTAGCGGAGGCAACCATCTCCTGCTCCTCCTCCTCTTCATTGTCCTATTTGCGCTGAGAAGACGAACTGAGGGTGGTCTGGCTATCACCCTGTGTAATGTCTTCCCCCATTTCTACCTCTTCCACATGCAAAGCGTCATCCTTAATTGTGAGCAGCAAGCTTTTGAGTAGACACATAAGTGGGATGGTTACGCTGATAATAGCATTATCGCCGCTCACCATCTGTGTTTATACCTCAAAGTTTCTTAAAACCTCAGAGGTCAGACATCCATGCCCACTCCTCGCTTGTGAATAGCGGAAGATGACTGGAAAGGCGACAACCATGTTGCAGCTGGTATTCCACTACTGCCCTCTGCTGCTCACAAAGCCTGGCCAACATGTGGAACATGGAGTTCCAGCGCGTGCTCACGTCGCACAACAGCCGGTGAGCTGGCAATTTCAAGCGCTGCTGCAGCGTTGACAGACCGACTGAAGCTGTCGATGACTTGCGGAAGTGTGCACACACATGGCGCACCTTCACCAGTAGCTCAGGCAAATTGGGGTAGGTTTTGAGAAACCGCTGAACCACTAAGTTTAAGACATGGACTAGGCATGGGATGTGTGTGAGCCTGCCAAACTCCAAAGCCGCCACCAAGTTACGGCCAATATCAGACACAACCAGGCCTGGTTCTAGGTTGAGTGGCGAGAGCCACAGCCCAGTCTAGTCTCTTATCCCCTTAAACAGCTCAGCGGCAGTGTGTTGTTTGTCCCCTAAGCATATCAGCTTCAGCACAGCCTGTTGCTGCTTCCCTACTGCAGTGCTACACTGCTTCCAGCTACCGACTGATGACTGACAAGTGCTGCACGCAGATAAATGGGAGGTGGAAGTGGAGGAGGAGGCAATGTAGGTGGTGGTGGAAACCCTGATCAACGTAGGTCCCGCAATCCTTGGCGTCGGTAGAACCTGTGCCATCCCAGGGTACGACTCGTGTGCAATTAAGCATCCCTGGCCGAATGCACTTCTCCATGTGTCCGTGGTTAAGTGGACCTTCCCAGTAACTGCTTTGGTCAGGGCATGTGTGATGTTACGGGACATATGTTGGTGTAAGACGGGCATGGCACACCTTGAAAAATAGTGGTGGCTGGGGACTGCGTAACGCGGGACGACCGCCAACATCAGGCTGCGGAAGGTCCTCAGTGTCCACAAGCCTAAATGGCAACATTTCCAGGGCCAGTAATTTGGAAAGCTGCGCATTTAGTGCTATGGCCTGTGGGTGGGTGGCTGGGTATTTTCACTTGCGTTGAAAGGCCTGGGGTAAGGACATTTTGACGCCTCGCTTGGACACGGAAGTGGATGTGGTGGCTGATGGTGCTTGCGAAGGTCCAGGTGCAGGTCGAGAGGCATCCAGGCCTGCGCCTTCAACAGAGGATTGGCCAGAACGTAACATAGGGGAAGAGGAGGCAGTGGTGTGACCCGCAGACACAGATTGTGGACCCAGGCGTTCGTCCCACTTATTACGGTGCTTGGATTCCATGCGGCGGATCATGCTGGTGAGGTTTCTAGTGTTTACACCCCGGCTCATTTTCGTATTGCACAGACTGCAAACTGTCATCCGCACCTTCCTCAAAAAAGCGCCATACTGCGGAACTTCTACCCCTTGGCAAGGGAGATTTCCTCAAGGGTGTGCTCCGTGGACTGTTGCGGGCCTGTTTGGTGTGGCCCACCTTCTCCTTTTTGCCACCCAACCGCCTCTTCCAGCCTGTTGCGGTGCTGCAGATCCCTCCCCCTCTGTACTGCTGTCCTTGCTCAGCTTTTCACTTCCCTAGGTTGGTTCAGTGACCTCATTGTCCACCTCCTCCTCTTCCACTTTCTCACTCTGATCATCCTCCTGATTTGTTGACCTAACCACATCCTCAGTGATTGACAACTGTGTCTCATCCTCTTCATCAACCTCTTGAGACACTAATTGCATTTGACTCATTGGCAACTGTGTCTCATCATCATCCATCTCATTAAACACAAATTGCCTTTCCCCACTGTCATGTTCTTGTGACTGTGGATGCTCAAGAGGTTGGGAATCAGGGCACAAGATCTCATGTCCCTCTTCAAGCGTGCTTGGCGAGAGGGCCAAATCAAGTAATGGCGATGAAAAGAGGTCCTCAGAATATCTGAGTGTGGGATCACTTGTTTGGCCAGACTGTACATGGTGGGAGGAAGGAGGATCAAGGTGAGGATTGTGTTGACCAGACTCCTGGCTACTGAGGCTGGACTTGGTGGAAGACAGGGTGGTGCTTAACCGACTGGAAGTATTATCTGCTGCAATCCAGCCAACCACCTGGTTGCACTTGTCTGACTTCAAGAGTGGTGTCCTGCACCGCCCTGCAAACTGGGACATAGGCTAGGATGATTGTTTTTCTTGTGCTCTGCCAGCAGGCAAAGTTTCAATGCACCCAGGGCCTCAGCCTTTGCGTGTACCATCAGCATCACGGCCACTTCCCAGTCCCTAACTGCTTACCTTCTTTATTTTAAATGTGATGTATGCTTGAAAGCATGTCACACGTACAGTAGAGTAGGATTTGGAAGTGTATGCGCAAAAAAATTTAGAAAGGTATTTGTGATTAGGAAACGTTATACAGTACAGGTACCACAGGTAATGTCACTGTTCGCAGTGTCTACGCAAAAAGATACACTGGATGTCACTGATAATTTAGGGATGTGCACACTTTAAACAGGAGATGTGGTGCGGATAATTTAACTGTCTGCAGCGGACACTGTCTACGGAAAAAGTACACTGAATGTCACTGCTATTTTAGGGATGCGCACACTTTAAACAGGACATGTCAGGGTTAAGTGGACCTTCCCAGTAACTGCTTTGGTCAGGGCATGTGTGATGTTACGGGACATATGTTGGTGTAAGACGGGCATGGCACACCTTGAAAAATAGTGGTGGCTGGGGACTGCGTAACGCGGGACGACCGCCAACATCAGGCTGCGGAAGGTCCTCAGTGTCCACAAGCCTAAATGGCAACATTTCCAGGGCCAGTAATTTGGAAAGCTGCGCATTTAGTGCTATGGCCTGTGGGTGGGTGGCTGGGTATTTTCACTTGCGTTGAAAGGCCTGGGGTAAGGACATTTTGACGCCTCGCTTGGACACGGAAGTGGATGTGGTGGCTGATGGTGCTTGCGAAGGTCCAGGTGCAGGTCGAGAGGCATCCAGGCCTGCGCCTTCAACAGAGGATTGGCCAGAACGTAACATAGGGGAAGAGGAGGCAGTGGTGTGACCCGCAGACACAGATTGTGGACCCAGACTCCTGGCTACTGAGGCTGGACTTGGTGGAAGACAGGGTGGTGCTTAACCGACTGGAAGTATTATCTGCTGCAATCCAGCCAACCACCTGGTTGCACTTGTCTGACTTCAAGAGTGGTGTCCTGCACCGCCCTGCAAACTGGGACATAGGCTAGGATGATTGTTTTTCTTGTGCTCTGCCAGCAGGCAAAGTTTCAATGCACCCAGGGCCTCAGCCTTTGCGTGTACCATCAGCATCACGGCCACTTCCCAGTCCCTAACTGCTTACCTTCTTTATTTTAAATGTGATGTATGCTTGAAAGCATGTCACACGTACAGTAGAGTAGGATTTGGAAGTGTATGCGCAAAAAATTTTAGAAAGGTATTTGTGATTAGGAAACGTTATAAAGTACAGGTACCACAGGTAATGTCACTGTTCGCAGTGTCTACGCAAAAAGATACACTGGATGTCACTGATAATTTAGGGATGTGCACACTTTAAACAGGAGATGTGGTGCGGATAATTTAACTGTCTGCAGCGGACACTGTCTACGGAAAAAGTACACTGAATGTCACTGCTATTTTAGGGATGCGCACACTTTAAACAGGACATGTGGCGCAAATAATTTAACTGTCCGCAGCGGCCAATTGCACGGTATTTAGTGCAGGATGCGCTAAAAATATATATTGCTGCTGTCACACACAATAGTCCTTAAAAGTTTTTGTATAAAAATATTTCTATTACACTCCCTACACTGTCTATCCCTTCCTATGCACAGCTCTCCCTAACACTGAGCAATTTAGCGCAGGTTGCGCTACAAACATAAATTGCTGCTGTCACACATAATAGTCCTTACAAGGACTTTTGGGTCTCTGAAACGTTTTGGTACCAAAAAAAATATTCAATTGCTCTACCTACACTCTCTGTCCCTTCCTATGCTCAGCTATCCCTGACTACAAATGAGGCGAACCTGCGTCATCGGGTGCTATAAAGCACCTGATGACGCGTTTTGGCTAGCCAATCATTGGCTAGCCAATCACTGTAATGTGTAGCAGCCCAAAAACGTGCGGGGAGGAGACTCGAGCATGGCGCTCAAGCACATGCGGTACTCAGCCAAGTATCGCCATGTGCCGAGTATCACGATGCTCGAGCCGAACAGGTGTTCGGCCGAGTCTGCTCAATCATCATTTTTCCATTGGCTTATCCCAACTCCCCATAATGGCCCCCTTTGTAACTAATGCCCCCATTGTAGATAATGTCCCCATAGTGTCCCCCAGCATTAATAATGTTCCCTTTAGTTAGGGATGAGCGAGGCGAGCTTCAGATCCTAGATCCAAAGTCGCTTTGCTAACAACTTCAGTTTAATGCTGTATGGAGATCCCCCGTCTCCGTACAGCATTAAAATGTTTGGCCTCCAACAAGGTGAAGTGAGTTATTCCCAGTCGCTCTCCTTTGTACTTTTTCCAGCTCTATGGTATCCTTTCTATGGACTGATGCCCAGAACTGAACTGCATATTCCAGATCAGGCCGCACCTAAGCTTTGTAAAGTGGTAATATTACATCTCTGCCCCGCGAGTACATATATAACAGGATATTGTTAGCCTTAGAAGCAGTAGTGATGAGCGGCATAGGCAATATTTGAATTTGCAATATTTTGCAAATTTTTTGCTGAATATTCGCCATAGATTCGTAAAATCGAGAATTCGTGATCTCCATTCATTGTTTACTTAATTGCGAAAATCGGCAATGTAATATATTCCCGATAAATTCGCAATTAAAATATTCAACACTATTGGCAAATATGAATATATAGCACTATATTCTAAATATTCGCAAATTCTCTAAGTGGCGATATTCGCGATTAAAATTAGTGATTCAAATATTTGCGCTCAACACTAAGAAGCAGCTGATTGACATTGTATGCTGTTATTTAATCTATGATCAACAAGGACACCCATATCCTTCTCCACAAGCTACGCTCCAAGTATTACATTCCCTTGGACATATGATGCACGTACTTTATTTCTACCTAGGTGCATAACTTTACATTTATTGACATTGAACCTCATTTTCACTCCAATGTGTCCAAGTCAGCTTGCATTTTATGGACATCTTCCTCAGACTGCCCTGTACTACATAGCTTGGTGTCATCTGCAAAAAATAAAAATGATGCTATTAATCCCATCCTCAATATCATTAACCCTTTCATGACCAAGGGTCATTGATGCCCCAGTGTCCTTGTCAAAATTTACAAATCTGACATGTGTCCCTTTATGTGGTAATAACTTTGGAACACTTTTACTCATCTAAGCCCTTCTGAGATTGTTTTCTTGTGACACATTGTACATCATGACAGTCATAAATTTAAGTCAATATATATTTTCTAAATTTCTATTTCTCTACTTTTAAAACAGAAAGTGATACCTCATAAAATATTTATTACTTAACATTTCCCATATGTCTACTTTATGTTGGCATCATTTTATAAATGTCATTTTATTTTTTTAGGACGTTAGAAGGCTAAGGCCCCTTTCACACGGGCAAGTATTCCGCGCGGATGCGATGCGTGAGGTGAACGCATTGTACCCGCACTGAATACCGACCCATTCATTTCTATGGGGCTGTTCAGATGAGCGGTAATTTTCACGCATCACTTATGCGTTGCGTGAAAATCGCAGCATGCTCTATATTCTGCGTTTTTCAAGCAACGCAGGCCCCATAGAAGTGAATGGGGTTGCGTGAAAATCGCAAACATCCGCAAGCAAGTGCGGATGCGGTGCGATTTTCACGCACGGTTGCTAGGAGACGATCGGGATGGAGACCCGATCATTATTATTTTCCCTTATAACATGGTTATAAGGGAAAATAATAGCATTCTGAATACAGACTGCAAAGTAAAATAGGGCTGGAGGGGTTAAAAATCCACTTGATCGCGTAGCCCGGCATCTCCTTGTGTCTCCTTTGTTGAATAGGACCTGTGGTGAGCATTAAATACAGTTACAGGACCTTTGATGATGTCACTCCGGTCATCACATGGTACATCACATGATCTTCTACCATGGTGATGGATCATGTGATGACCGGAGTGATGTCATCAAAGGTCCTGTAACTGTATTTAATGCTCACCACAGGTCCTATTCAACAAAGGAGACAGAAGTAGATGCCGGGCCGCGATCAAGTGGACTAAGGTGAGTTAAATTATTTTAGAAGTTTAGAAGCAATTATTATAATTTTTAAGAAAATTTCCAAAACTCACTTTTTAAGGACCAGTTCAGTTCAGAAGTCACTTTGTGGGGCTTACATAGTAGAAACCCCCCATAAATGACCCCATTGTAGAAGCTACAACCCTCAAGTTACTCAAAACGGATTTTACAATCTTTGTTAACCCTTTAGGTGTTCCACAAGAATTAACCACTTCAGCCACTCTAGCTTAAACACCCTTAATGACCAGGCAACTTTTTACACTTCTGACATACCCTACTTTCACCGTTTATTACTCGGTCATGCAACTTACCACCCAAATGAATTTTACCTCCTTTTCTTCTCACTAATAAAGCTTTCATTTGGTGGTATTTCATTGCTGCTGACATTTTTACTTTTTTTGTTATTAATCAAAATTTAACGAATTTTTAGCAAAAAAATGACATTTTTCACATTCAGTTGTAAAATTTTGCAAAAAAAAACGACATTCATATAGAAATTTTTCTCTAAATTTATTGTTCTACATGTCTTTGATAAAAAAAAAAATGTTTGGGTAAAAAAAAAAATGGTTTGGGTAAAAGTTATAGCGTTTACAAACTATGGTACAAAAATGTGAATTTCCGCTTTTTGAAGCAGCTCTGACTTTCTGAGCACCTGTCATGTTTCCTGAGGTTCTACAATGGCCAGACAGTACAAACACCCCACAAATGACCCCATTTCGGAAAGTAGACACCCTAAGGTATTCGCTGATGGGCATAGTGAGTTCATAGAACTTTTTATTTTTTGTCACAAGTTAGCGGAAAATTATGATTTTTTATTATTTATTTATTTTTTCTTACAAAGTCTCATATTCCACTAACTTGTGACAAAAAATAAAAACTTCTATGAACTCACTATGCCCATCAGCGAATACCTGTGACACTTTTTTGCAGCCTAGGTGGGCAAAGGGGCCCACATTCCAAAGAGCACCTTTCGGATTTCACCGGCCATTTTTTACAGATTTTGATTTCAAACTACTTACCACACATTTGGGCTTCTAGAATGCCAGGGCAGTATAACTACCCCACAAGTGACCCCATTTTGGAAAGAAGACACCCCAAGGTATTCCGTGAGGGGCATGGCGAGTTCCTAGAATTTTTTATTTTTTGTCACAAGTTAGCGGAAAATGATGATTTTTTTCTTTTTTTTCTTACAAAGTCTCATATTCCACTAACTTGTGACAAAAAATAAAAACTTCCATGAACTCACTATGCCCATCAGCGAATACCTTGGGGTGTCTTCTTTCCAAAATGGGGTCACTTGTGGGGTAGTTATACTGCCCTGGGATTCTAGGGGCCCTAATGTGTGGTAAGTAATTTGAAATCAAAATCTGTAAAAAAAAGCCGGTGAAATCCGAAAGGTGCTCTTTGGAATATGGCCCCCTTTGCCCACCTAGGCTGCAAAAAAGTGTCACACATGTGGTATCTCCGTACTCAAGAGAAGTTGGGCAATGTGTTTTGGGGTGTCATTTTACATATACCCATGCTGGGTGAGAAAAATATCTCGGCAAAAGACAACTTTTCCCATTTTTTTATACAAAGTTGGCATTTAACCAAGATATTTCTCTCACCCAGCATGGGTATATGTAAAATGACACCCCAAAACACATTCCCCAACTTCTCCTGAGTACGGCGATACCACATGTGTGACACTTTTTTGCAGCCTAGATGCGCAAAGGTGCCCAAATTCCTTTTAGGAGGGCATTTTTAGACATTTGGATCACAGACTTCTTCTCACGCTTTAGGGCCCCTAAAAAGCCAGGGCAGTATAAATACCCCACATGTGACCCCCATTTAGGAAAGAAGACACCCCAAGGTATTCAATGAGGGGCATGGCGAGTTCATAGAAAAAAAAAAAAATTGGGCACAAGTTAGCGGAAATTGATTTTTTTTGTTTTTTTCTCACAAAGTCTCCCTTTCCGCTAACTTGAGACAAAAATTTCAATCTTTCATGGACTCAATATGGGGTGTCTTCTTTCCAAAATGGTGTTATTTGTGGGGTGTTTGTACTGCTCTGGCATTTGTGGGTCTCCGCAATCATTACATGTATGGCCAGCATTAGGAGTTTCTGTATTCTCATTATATTGAGCATACGGGTAATGAGATTTTTTTTTTTTCGTTCAGCCTCTGGGCTGAAAGAAAAAATGAACGGCACAGATTTCTTCATTCGCATCGATCAATGTGGATGAAAAAATCTCTGCCCAAAAAAAAAGGAGGGGAAAGTCGTCTGCCAGGACATAGGAGCTCCGCCCAACATCCATACCCACTTAGCCCGTATGCCCTGGCAAACCAGATTTATCAATTCACATCAATCGATGTGGAAGAATAAATCATTGCCGGGATTTTAATTTTTTTTTATATATATACAAAGTGTTTGCCAAAGCATATGAACACCGCTGCCTCCTCAGCTCATATGCCTCGGCAAACGTATCTTTTACTGCAGAGGAGAAATCTCATCTTGCAGCGCCGCATACACCGACTTGTGTGTAATCTGACAGCAGCGCAATGCTTCTGTCAGAATGCACATCAGTGCTGCAGCTAGTCGATCGGTTGGTCCACCTGGAAGGTAAAAAAAAACAAAACAAAAAAGAAAAAACCAGGCCGCAACGCAATAAATTTTATTAACTTTATAATAACTTTTGAACAGAACATATAAACTTTTTTTTTACTTTTTTAACTGAAAGTTAACTTTTTTGCTTACTGGTGTTTTTTTTTTTTTGGTTTTTTTTTACCTTTATAGGACAAACCTCTCCTTCCCCATGGGACAATGTGCAAAGCGCAAATCGCCCAAAGATCTGGCGAAGTACATTATGCACTTTATCCCAGGTGAAAGGAGAGGTTTGCAGTAGCTGTGAGTGTAAGGGCCCTAATAGCCCTGTGTAGCTGTCCTGTGAGATGCAATCCCTATGCTAAGTGTACCTGTATGTGGTACTTCCGGAAACACTCTCCAAAGCATAGGGTAGGGTGGTCAGGACAGTCAGGACAGAAATAGCGGGTGTCACGCCTTATTCCACTCCTGCTACAGACACGACATCTTTTTCGGGGTGACGGTTGGGTTGAGGTACCAGGAACGACACTGGGGAAATGTCGCTCATGTAGACGGCTAACTACACTGGTGGATGGGGCCACGGAACCTCCTGGATACAGGAGGTTCACGATGATCTCTTCCTGAAATTTGAGGAAGATCCCGTTCTCCCAGCCTTACTGTAGAGAACAAAACTATTGTACATTGCCAATTGAATCAAATATACAGACACCTTCTTATGCCAGCGTCTGGTGCGTCGGGAAACTAAATAGGGAGCCAACATCTGGTCATTGAAGTCCACCCCTCCCATGAGCGCATTATAGTCGTGGACTGAGAGGGGCTTTTCAATGACACGGGTTGCCCTTTCAATTTGTATTGTCGTGTCTGCGTGAATGGAGGAGAGCATGTAAACGTCACGCTTGACTCTCCATTTCACCGCGAGCAGTTCTTCATTACACAAGGCAGCCCTCTCACCCCTTGCAAGACGGGTGGTAACGAGCCGTTGGGGGAAGCCCACGCGACTAGGTCGCACGGTGCCACAGCAGCCAATCTGTTCTAGGAACAAATGCCTGAAGAGGGGCACACTTGTGTAAAAATTGTCCACATAAAGATGGTACCCCTTGCCAAATAAGGGTGACACCAAGTCCCAGACTGTCTTCCCACTGCTCCTCAGGTAGTCAGGGCAACCGACCGGCTCCAGGGTCTAATCTTTTCCCTCATAGATCCGAAATGTGTGGGTATAGCCTGTGGCCCTTTCACAGAGCTTATACAATTTGACCCCATACGGGGCACGCTTGCTTGGGATGAATTGTTTGAAGCCAAGGCGCCCGGTAAAATGTATTAGGGACTCGTCTACGCAGATGTTTTGCTCGGGGGTATACAAATCTGCAAATTTATGGTTGAAGTGGTCTAGGAGGGGCCGAATTTTGTGGAGCCGGTCAAAAGCTGGGTGGCATCTGGGACGGGAGGTGCTGTAGTCGCTAAAGTGCAGGAAACGCAGGATGGTCTCAAAATGTGCCCTGGACATAGCAGCAGAGAACATGGGCATGTGATGAATAGGGTTCGTGGACCAATATGACCGCAATTCATACTTTTTGGTTAGACCCATGTTCAGGAGAAGGCCCAAAAAAAATTAATTTCGGAAACTTGGACTGGTTTCCACCGGAAAGGCTGGGCATAATAGCTTCCCGGGTTGGCGGATATAAATTGTGTGGCATACCGGTTTGTCTCTGCCACGACTAAGTCCAAGAGCTCCGCAGTCAAGAACAGCTCAAAAAATCCCAGGGCCGAACCGATCTGAGCTGTCTCAACCCGAACTCCAGACTGGGCGGTGAAAGGGGGAACTACAGGTGCGGCTGAAGTTGGTGACTGCCAATCAGGGTTTGCCAGCACCTCAGGGACTCTAGGGGCTCTACGGGCCTGTCTTTGCGGTGGCTGCGACGGGGTAACTATTGCACGTGCCACCGTACCAGCTTCAACTGCCCTTCTGGTGCTCGCCACTTCACCATGTTGTACGGCAGTGCTGGTACTAGGTCCAGGGAGGGCTGCGCTGCTTGTGTATGCCTCACCACGTGATCCGCCAGCGCCAGCCCCACTCTGCTGCCCTTGAAACGGATCCTGCACAACCTGTGGTCTAGCGACACGGGGCCGGGTACGCCTGCTGCTCTCAGGGACCTCAACCTCCTCGTCCGAACTTTGGGTCAGACTGCCACTGCTCTCTACAGGTTCATATTCTGACCCGCTAGATTCGTCAGAAGAGGGTTCCCATTCCTCATCCGACTGGGTCAGAAGCCTGCAGGCCTCTTCAGATTAATACCCCCTGTTTGACATTTGGACTACTAAATTTAGGGGTATTCCCTGAGACTACCCAAGAAGAAAAGCAAGCCTGTCTTACAAAGGGGAGGCTAGCGAAGTAACGGAGGCCGCTGCGATTGATAAAAAATATCAAAACTGATTTTTTTATCGCCGCAGCGCTTGGAAAGTGATTGTGCAGTGGTCAAAAAATATAATATTTTTTGTCACTGCGGCGGGGCGGGCGTGGGTGAACGCACGTGTGGGCGACCGATCAGGCCTGATCGGGCAAACACTGCGTTTTGGGTGGAGGGCGAGCTAAGGTGACACTAATACAATTATAGATCTGACTGTGATCAGTTTTGATCACTTACAGATACTATAAAAGTACAAATGCTGATTAGCAATACGCTAATCAGCGAATCAGTGACTGCGGTGCGGTGGGCTGGGCGCTAACTGACGCTAAACTACCTAACCAAGGGGTTTAAACTATCCTAAAACCTATCAGTCAATACCAGTGGAAAAAAAAAGTGACAGGGGTTAATTCGCGTGATGGGGGTGATCTGGGGCTAAGGTGTAGTGTTTGGTGCTATTCTCTGTGATGTCTGCTCCTCTGCTGGAACCAACCGACGAAAAGGACCAGCAGAGGAGCAGACAAGCCATTTAACACATCATATTTACTAATATGATGTGTTATCTGGCTTTTCATTAGTTTTTTTAAAAATCATCAGCTTGCCAGCGACGATCATTGGCTGGCAAGCTGATGACCCGACCCCCCTCTAACTTTTGCCGGCCCGCGATGCGTGGGCTGGCTTTGAGCGAAATCTCGCGTCTCGCGAGATGACGCATATATACGTGACTCTGCGCAGGGCTGCCGCCTCCGGAACGCGATCCTGCGTTAGGTGGTCCGGAGGCGGTTAAAGGAAATTTCAAAATTTCACTTTTTTGGCAGATTTTCCATTTTAATCCATTTTTTCTTTAACACATTGAGGGTTAACAGTCAAACAAAACTCTATATTTAATACCCTGATTCTGCAGTTTACATAAACACCCCATATGTGGTCATAAACTACTGTATGGGCACACGGCAGGGCGCAGAAGAACAGGTACGCCATATGGTTTTTGGAAGGCAGATTTTGCTGGACTGCTTTTTAGATGCCATGTCCCATTTGAAGCCCCCCTGATGCACCCTTACAGTAGAAACTCTCAAAAAGTGACCGCATTTTTGAAACTAGGGGATATGGTGCCAGTTGTATTAGTACTATTTTGGGGTACATATGATTTTTAATTGCTCTATATTATGTTTTTTGTGAGGCAAAGTAACAGAAAAAAAATGGCTGTTTTGGTACCGTTTTAATTTTTTTACAAGATTCATCTGACAGGGTAGATCATGTGCTATTTTTTATAGAGCAGGTTGTTACGGATGGAATGATATCAAATATGTCTACATTCTATGATGTTTGTTTCAGTTTTACATAATGAAGCATTTAAAAAAAAAATATGTTTGTGTGTTTCGGAACGCCATATTATTATTAATTTTTTCTGCCGATGGTCTTGTGCAGGGGCTCATTTTTTGCAGAAAGAGTTGAGGTTTTAATTGGTACCATTTTTAGCTACGTGGGATTTTTTGATCATTCATTATTACACCTTATGGGGCAAGATGACCAAACAATTGGTTGTTTTGGAACAGTTTTTATTTATTTATCTTTACAACATTCACCTGAGGGGTTAGATCATGTGACATTTTTAATAGAACAGATCGTTACAGACGTGGCAATACCTAATATGTATACTTTTTCTTATTTATTTGAGTTTTACACAATAATAGCATTTCTGAAACAAAAAAAATATTTTAGCGTCTCCATAGTCTGAGAGCCATAGCTTTTTTTTATTTTTTGACCGATTGTCTTATTTAGAGTCAAATTTTTTTGCGGGATGAGGTGATGGTTTGATTGGTACTATTTTAGGGGGCATATGCCTTTTTGATCGCTTGGTGTAGCACTTGGCTGTGACAAAAATGGCTTTTTTGGCACTGTTTTAATTTTTATTTTTTTATGGTGTTCACCTGAGGGGTTAAGTCATGTGATATCTTTATAGAACAGGCTGTTATGGATGCGACAATACCTAATATGTATACTTTTTTTTTTTTTTCACTTTACACAATAATAGTATACACTGTGTACAGAATTATTAGGCAAGTTGTATTTTTGAGGATTAATTTTATTATTGAACAACAACCATGTTCTCAATGAACCCAAAAAACTCATTAATATCAAAGCTGAATATTTTTGGAAGTAGTTTTTAGTTTGTTTTTAGTTTTAGCTATTTTAGGGGGATATCTGTGTGTGCAGGTGACTATTACTGTGCATAATTATTAGGCAACTTAACAAAAAACAAATATATACCCATTTCAATTATTTATTTTTACCAGTGAAACCAATATAACATCTCAACATTCACAAATATACATTTCTGACATTCAAAAACAAAACAAAAACAAATCAGTGACCAATATAGCCACCTTTCTTTGCAAGGACACTCAAAAGCCTACCATCCATGGATTCTGTCAGTGTTTTGATCTGTTCACCATCAACATTGCGTGCAGCAGCAACCACAGCCTCCCAGACACTGTTCAGAGAGGTCTACTGTTTTCTCTCCTTGTAAATCTCACATTTGATGATGGACCACAGGTTCTCAATGGGGTTCAGATCAGGTGAACAAGGAGGCCATGTCATTAGATTTTCTTCTTTTATACCCTTTCTTGCCAGCCACGCTGTGGAGTACTTGGACGCGTGTGATGGAGCATTGTCCTGCATGAAAATCATGTTTTTCTTGAAGGATGCAGACTTCTTCCTGTACCACTGCTTGAAGAAGGTGTCTTCCAGAAACTGGCAGTAGGACTGGGAGTTGAGCTTGACTCCATCCTCAACCCGAAAAGGCCCCACAAGCTCATCTTTGATGATACCAGCCCAAACCAGTACTCCACCTCCACCTTGCTGGCGTCTGAGTCGGACTGGAGCTCTCTGCCCTTTACCAATCCAGCCACGGGCCCATCCATCTGGCCCATCAAGACTCACTCTCATTTCATCAGTCCAAAAAACCTTAGAAAAATCAGTCTTGAGATATTTCTTGGCCCAGTCTTGACGTTTCAGCTTGTGTGTCTTGTTCAGTGGTGGTCGTCTTTCAGCCTTTCTTACCTTGGCCATGTCTCTGAGTATTGCACACCTTGTGCTTTTGGGCACTCCAGTGATGTTGCAGCTCTGAAATATGGCCAAACTGGTGGCAAGTGGCATCTTGGCAGCTGCACGCTTGACTTTTCTCAGTTCATGGGCAGTTATTTTGCGCCTTGGTTTTTCCACACGCTTCTTGCGACCCTGTTGACTATTTTGAATGAAACGCTTGATTGTTCGATGATCACGCTTCAGAAGCTTTGCAATTTTAAGAGTGCTGCATCCCTCTGCAAGATATCTCACTATTTTTGACTTTTCTGAGCCTGTCAAGTCCTTCTTTTGACCCATTTTGCCAAAGGAAAGGAAGTTGCCTAATAATTATGCACACCTAATATAGGGTGTTGATGTCATTAGACCACACCCCTTCTCATTACAGAGATGCACATCACCTAATATGCTTAATTGGTAGTAGGCTTTTGAGCCTATACAGCTTGGAGTAAGACAACATGCATAAAGAGGATGATGTGGTCAAAATACTCATTTGCCTAATAATTCTGCACTCCCTGTATATACTAATATATTTGAAATAAAAAAATGATGTTTTAGTGTCTCCATGTTCTGAGAGCTCTATTTTTTTTATTTATTTTTTATTTTAATTTTTGCGATTTTCTTATGTAGGGTCTAATTTTTTGCGGAATGAGGTAATGGTTTTATTGCTACCATTTTTTTCAACAGAGACCTTTTTGATCGCTTGGTGTTGCACTTTTTGTGATGTAAGGTGACAAAAATGGCTTTTTTTGGCATAGTGTTTATTTTATTTTTATATGGTGTTTATCGGACGGGGTGGATCATGTGATATATTTATAGAGCCGGTCGTTACGGACGCGGTGATACCTAATATGTATATTTTTCATAGGAAAATGCTATTTATTTTATTTTTAATTTACATTTCTATTTGATAATTTTTTTTTTACTTTTATTATTTTCATTTTTTTTTTATCAAGTCTCAGTGGGGCTGATGGTTGTACTATACATGGGCCGCTGCCGTCGCAACGCGGCATCCCCAATGGTTGAGAGAGGAAGCCCCCTCCCTCTATTAACCCCAAGGATGCCGCTGCCGCGGCATCTAAGGGGTTACAGCAGAGTGTCAGTATACAGCTGACACTCGCTACTGATGGTGGCGGCTCAGGAGCGGAACCGCTGCCATCAAATACAGCAGGGGGCCCACATCGGGGGCAGGGGGCACAGATGGGAGCAGGGGGCACAGATGGGGTGGGGACCGTATCAGGCGCACAGTTGGGGGGGTGCATGGGGGGGTGCACCAGGGACAGATAGGGGCATGGCCCGAAAGGAGGGGGTACCACCAGCATGGAGGGGGCACGAATGGGGCCGATGTCGGGACAGAGCGTATGGCGGGCGAATAGGTTGGAGGCAGGGTGCACGGGGGTTGGGGGAGGAAATTGATGGACAGATGATGCAAAGGCCACAGATCGGGGGGCATGAAGCACACACTACCTGATTTCAGGCTCTGATCTGCAAAATGCAGATCGAATCCTGAAACAGGCACTTTTACACTGCGGCGATCCGATTGGTTAGTCTGGACAGACTAACCAATTGGGTTGATTTCTTGCAAGGGACCACTCTGGTCCCTTGCCGGCATTACTGCACTGTATGCTGTCCATGACAGCAGCAGTGCAGGGACAGAAGCTTTAATCCAAACGTTTTGCTGCGCTTGGATTAAGGAGCTGCCATGACATCTATATACGTGCTAGCTGCACGGCGCATGTGCAAATAGCACATATATAGCCGTATAGCAGTCGAGAAGGGGTTAATAAAATAAATAATAGAGGACAAACTATACTTTCCAAGCCTATAGACCTTATTTTACCTATTAAACATTTATGACAGCATCAAAAGCCTTTGGAAAATCCAGAAACACTACATCCATAGCCACCCCTCTGTCCAGGCTTCTACTCACCTCCTCATAAAAACAAATCAGGTTAGTCTGACAACTTCTGTCCTTGGTAAACCCATGCTGGTTGGTTATTGTTATTTACAGTCACACACTCCTGTATATAGTCCCTTAAGAGTCCTTCAAACATGTTTCCAACAACAAAAGTTAAACTAACTGGACTATAATTACAAGTGGAGGACCTAGATCCCTTTTTGAATATGGGCACCACATTTGCTTTGCACCAGTTACTTGGCACTGTATCAGTCCCTAAAGAATCTTTAAAATTTTCAATTTTAATGACTAAACTGATGTCTTTATGAACTCTTGAGAGTAATCCATCTGCACCCAGGGCCTTGTTTATATTTACCATATTTAACTTAGCTTGGGCTATATCTACAGTTAGCTAGTTGAATATATTACTTGATGTACTAACTGCCCCAGCACCACTGATATCAGCTCCTTTCTCTACTTTTGTATATACAGATCTAAAAAAACTATTTAGTAACTCTGGGTTTTCCTTATCGTCAGTGACTATTCTCCATTTATCAGTATTTAGGTGACCTACCTGCTCAGACCTTGGTATTTAGCATTTATATATTTAAATGATTTTGGGGGATTTGTTTTGCTGTCTTTTGCAACCTGCTGTTCATATTGTATTTTTGTGGATTTTATCTTCTTTTATAGATTTTATTAAGCCCTTTGTAAACTTCAAAGGCTACAGCGGACCCCTTAGATTTTTAATATTTTAAATGCGCTTTTTTGTCATTTATTGCCCTTTTTACAGTAGCTGTAAGCCCTGGGGGTTTAATTTAGCTGTTTATACTTGTAAACTACAGGAATACATTTTGCAGTGAATTTACCCAATGTGGATTTAAAGCTCTCCCATTTATCCTCCGTATAATTATGTGACAGTAGCTGCTCCCAGTCTATGCCCTGAAATGCTGCCCTCAACACGGGGAAATTGGTCTTTTTAAAATTCAGTGTCTTTGCTCTACCAGAAAGGAATACAATTATATTGTGGTCACTATTGCCCAGTGTAATAACAGTTAAAAACAGCCCCGTTGATTTTACAGTCCTATGTTTTGACAGCTGCTATTCACTGGCCATTAAAAAAACAACCATGTGACCAGCCCCATAGACTTTAGTTGTAAAAATGGCTGTTGTGATGGCTGCTACTAGAGATGAGCGAATCAAATCAGACGAAGTGGAATTTGATCCGAATTTTCGGAAAATTTTTATTCGCAACGAATGCGAATTTCTTTGCGCTTCGTGATAATGAATCACAATTTTTCATAAAAAGGCGGCTACACGTGTGAGGACTGAGGACATGGGGCAGGGAACTTTGGGAAGGCGGGATCACCCAGATTGACATGTATGCATGCAGCCAATCAGCAGCCAGCCAGGTGATGTCACAGCCCTATAAATACGGCAGACATTTTAGATTCTGCCATTTTCCAGCATTCTGAGTGCAGGGACAAACATGAGAAGGCACTAGGGAAAGCAATAGGAAAAAGCTCATTACGAGCAAAAAACTGAAAAAAAAAAAGATTTATAAGTGCAGGGAAAGGATAGGGAGGGATTATTTCACAGCATCGTAGTGCAGGGAGGGACGTCAGAAGGCGCTAGGGACAGTGATAGAAAGGCAATTTACAAATTCGTAGAAAGATTATTTGGGGATCCAAAAAGCCATTATACAGCTCTGTCATTCCAGCAATTTGTTCTTGGGGTGCAAGTGCTATGTTAAAAAGCTTTTAGTGGCTTATATCTGTGTAAAGAGAAAAAAATATTTGTAACAGATCCCCATGTTTAAAGTTAAAGATGGTTTTTAGCCAGGACCTTGGATACTTACTTTTAACAATGGAGCAGACATCTATGTGTATCAGGTACATAGGTGTAGACATGCAATGAGCAGGATGGGGGTATGCTTGCACGGACGCCAAATTATGCAGTGGGTCAGGATATGGGTATAATAGTCTATAGTTTTGTTTGTGACTCCAATTGCAGCGTGAGCAGGGTACTGCTACAGGGCCCTATAAGGATGTTATAACTCACGCCCCAGGTTAGGAATGCCAGAGTGGTGTAATTTCTCTGTATGGTAGTGGTAATGGTGTCAACGGTGTCTCCTACCTGGGTACGGCTGGACTCCTGGATCCTGGCTCACTTGCAATAAATTGAGTGTGGTGCTAGTAGGAGTAATAGAGGGATTTTGCAACAGAAATTGAGATCCAGACCTTTGGTAAAGTTCAAACTTGTCTTTACTGGTTGTAGCCTTCATCCAAGCAAGGTACAGCATTAGTCTTTGGTCCCAGCAGGTATTGTCAATGTGTGGCAGGAATATATCTTCTGCTCTATAATGTACCTGGAGCTTTGCAGGAAAGGACATCTGCTTGTTAGCTCTAAACTGTGGCAGGAATTTGGCTTCTGCACTTTCTATCTTCTGCTGTCTGGGGACTGACTAGCTGAGGAGGAATGGCTTCTCCTGGGTCTCTGGACGGTACTCACAGTGTCGGGGGGTATTAATTAAATTAAGAATTATTAATTATGGTCATAAAAATAATTAACCATAAAAAAATAAAATTTATAAAATTTGTTATAAATTCTTAAAATCATGACCTGGTGAATTGTAGACAACCTAATTGATACAAATCACATCTGAGTCCGACTATTTCCTCAGATAAATAAGTTATTTTTGACGTGAGATGACGTTAATGATAAAATGTAGTTCTGCATTATACAATAATACACAGGTATTATAAAAATATGCAGATTTATTGTTTACAAGGTTATAAACATATATAAGTAAATAAACACAATGATACATACAAATGAATATATATAGCGTTAATATAAAGCATTACAAGTTTAACAATACATGTGAGTGGAAATAACTTGTCACATTATAACAAAGCTATTATTAGATTAGGATATCAAATAGAAACATAATTTATATACATCACTTCTGTTCAGAGAAAACCTCATGATATCAGGATGGGCATGTCTAATCCTAGACATCAATATAGAATGCTAAATACATTCTGCCCCCCCCCCCCCCCCCTAACCAACTACACATCACATGGCTTCAAGATGGGCACTTCGGTAAGACTATTAAGACAAATAACAGGGATCTAGGATCTTAAATGGGAAGGACTTGAAACAAGTCTTTCCTGTGGGAATCCATCACTTAGCTTGGCGAAGAATGTTCTATATATATATATATATATATATATATATATATAAAAGCAATTATTTAATGCTTTGCTAGATTATGAGTCTAGATTCTTCTGCAGGTAGAATGAAGCCTCACAATATCCTAAGACTACATCTCAATATGGAGATGATCAATTAATTTTATTATTTATTTATTCGCCAATCTAGATGGTATAATTTCACCCACACTATCAAATTAGTCTCAATAAAATGAAATATCATTTTCTGTGTCTCTTACCAAGTCCTAGTAGGAATCTCACTTCTGCTCCTAGGAAAGCTGGGTGGTCCATCATAGCGCATCTCACCATGGCTTTCATCTTGATAGACCCCTCTAGAGAGCTCCACTTTTTTTCTCCCTCTTTTTCCCCTTTCTCCCCCCGTGTATGGTTTATGATCACAAACTTATCAGTTAGACACACCTTCCTAGTTTGGTACTTTCCAATCATTGTCGGATGGGAGTGACCATTGATAAAAAATGTGACATCATAACCTTACCCAGAATGCACTTTTGCTACTGTTGTAATGTCACCTACTCATACCTAGGTGGCACTGCTGTGTAAGCTATTTGCATCATAGTATAAAGGGTTAACTTATGTAAGTCTGAATATACATTTGACCTTAAAAGCTTTAATTCAAAGCCATAGGGATTAATTCTGACACTTAGAGACAGACCTCTAGGCATCTCTCTGAATGTTTCTCACACTGTTGATTTATTGATCATAAATAACTTGAATGGCCTTGTTTTCTCACAGAGATATCAGTACCTCCTGTCATGCCAAAGATGTGAATAATTGTTACACACATCTTTACAGACACTCTTTTTGAGACAGATATTCTCCTAATGAGAAATATATATATATATATATATATATATATATATATAATATACTGGATACATGTTGTCTTCGTAACATATAACAATATAATATAAACAAATATATATATATATATATATATATGTCCTACTGATTGTCTTATGCTAAGGACTAACTAAGGCTCATTAAATGAATACATGAATTATATATTTTGCTTCATTAATAAATATCTAATTGTATAGGTAATGATCACCAGCTGCATAGAGTTTATCTTTATCTCCCATCATAAATTTTAAAGTAGACAAGGAGGATTCTTCTCAGACTGGTACATTCATGAGAAGAATAACACTGAAGAGTAGAAACCTTTGTGTGACCTTACTTCGGCCTACTCAAGATATACAAAATTGCAACTATAGTCGAGCATGGCTCTTAAAGGTAATGAACATCCATCTTTACAATAATGAATTGGATATCAATGCATTTACCTATGAAAAGGCCCAACAACAGCTATCTTCTCCGGGTATGGTTCTTCCTGGAACTGGAGTTGTCTGCTTGCTTCTACAAGCTGAGGCTGCAAGGCTCAGGCTGGGGATGATGATCAATGTCTCAGCTGAGACAAGATCCTGGCTTTGGATCCCTATATCTGGGAGGTCCTACATGCACAGCCTTCCCCTAGCTGGCACACTAACTTCCTTCCCTCTCCACGAGGCAGGATGCGGGCGAGCCCACTTCTGCTCACAGAGGGGGGGCTAAACTGGAATCTACTATTCCTGCCTAGGAACATTAAACTGACTTAAGTCCCTCCTAACACATTGCAGCAACATACATGTAACAAGGCTTTCAATGCACATTTGTGAGGCTATTATGTGAAATTGCATGAGATAACAATGCAAATGCTCTTAACAGGTTGTAGAAGGGTAAAAGAGTTTCGTAACACAACTCTGGGGTGTTACATTCCCCCTTACTTCGAGTTAAGCCACCCTCGGCTTATGCTTACGAGGGAGAGGATCCAGCTCTGGGGTAGCCAAATAAAATACAAAGTGCTGTACGTATTACATATATGACATACAAAGACTAACATATAACGGCTACCTGAGGTTCCTGCCTGCATGAGTAGGGTGTCTAAATTAACAGTTTCCCTCTCGATATAACCAGTGAACCAAAGGTCTGCACTAAGCAATCACTACTGACTAACTTGAAGTATTTTCCACCAATACCAAAGAAAGCATGGGGGTGTCTTTACTCTGTAATCCCGCCATTATGTAATGAAATGCCCACAAATGGAAGGGTGGCTATAACGGACCGTTTCAGCAGACAAGGGGTTAAAATCCGTTTAGGCGATAAGCCCCTTTCTGAGAGACAGGCACAGCTACTTGCAGAACACCAACTCCCGAACTGGATACAAAGTAGCACTCCAAACTGGAACCTCACGAATAGCTGCTAGCAGACGAATAGGAATCAGCTTACACTTCTGGCAATCGGTCTTCTAACAGCATACAGTGAATCCCCCCAATAACGAGACAAGGCTCCGTGTTGAGGGTCAAGCAGTGGTCTGACTGTACTTCACGTACAGCCTCTTTTATTCATAAACCACAAACATAGTACTGCCCACAAGGGTTTGAAATACAACCAATCAGTAATTAACAACACATACAATGTAACTACTGCAACCAATCGTTCACACCCCCAGAGGACCAGAATGAAGACTGTGACATAGGACAAATATGCAGCACTGTAGGATACACAGAGACAATACATCCCCACAATGCATCATGGTCTCCTCCTCTCTGTCCCGGAGACAACCGAGGCGTAATCTAATTATCTCTCAAGACAAAGAGAAGTCACCAATACACATGCGCAGACAACAGGACAGACATCACCCTTTAAACACACAATGGTACAATGGCACAATAGAAACACACCCAGCATTTTCCTCCCAAGCTGACAAGTTACACTTATTATAAATTGTTACAACTTTGTGAGTTTACATTGGCCATACATATAACTTACATCAATTTAAACAGTATAACTTGGGGACAAACCTATCCAAAATTCACTTGAATCGGTTCAGGGGTTTAAAAGTTAGTATATGGCCCATAATACAGGGGCAAGAGGCCAGCAGCCAGTCCTCTCCAAAACCCAGTGGCGAGGTTGGTTTCGCCACAGTGGCTTTATCCTGTATTCCCTTCCCTGCACCAAAATCAAAATATAAGGCTTAAAGCACAATCACTATGGTGACTATGGGTAGCTAAAAGGCTCTAAGGCTTGAGGTACCATACCTTAGGCAAAGGCTCAGAAGGGGAGGTATTAGCGTTTCCATGCACTTCTGGCAATTACAGGAGGAGGGTATAATAATCCCATGAAACTCCTGGAAGACACCTCAGGATGGGATCAATCCTGAACATATAACAAACAGGAAGGAGGGGTATGTTATTCCCCTAGCTGTTAATGAAGCAGCGGGGTTACCCATGTAGTTACTTGACCTGCTGGGACTTACCACTTGGTCCTACCCTGTGTACCTAGGATATACAACACCGGGTGTAGGCCATTAGTATTAAGCGTCCAGATAGGCAGTCAGTATAAAGAGAACAGAGCTGCAAGGCAAGACACACAAAAGTAAGGTGCTACTGCTCTGGCTAAAGTCAAAAGTTAGTGCAGTTTCACAAATAGTGCATAAATTCACATTGCGAGATCTGTAAAAGAGTCCATACAATGGGCATGAGTACTTGAACATTGCTCAACCTGTAAACTGGTAAAATTAGTGCAAAAACATTACAGTATGAATCACAAAGAGCTCAGGTATACGTTTGAGTCTTTTCTTTGGGTGAAAGCTTTTTACGTTGCAATAAACCAATTTTAGAAAATAGTGCAAATTTATTAGTGCAAGAGTATGCTCAAAAATAGTCTTTCTTTTTCTTGAAGTGCTTGATGTTGAATCCTCTGGAAACGGTAAAAAGTCAATTGTAATCCACAGGAATAATAAAAGTTAATTGTAATCCAATGGGAGATATAAAATGTCTAAAAGCAGCATAATCAAGAACCGTAGTTCCATAAGGTTATCAAGTAACCTGAGAAAGGGGATAAAACAATGTAAACTTGGATGCAAGGAGTTAAATGATGATGGGGGAGTCCTTACAGTACATGACCATCAGGGTGAGGACAAAATAAGGCAACCTGTAAAAGAATACATTAAAACAATGCCAACGGGTCCGTCCCCCGTCAGGAACAGTCCATGACGTGGCTCCCAGTAGTCCTTATTTTTAGAAAAGGATGCTTTTAGAGAAGGATGTCCAGTAGTGTTGAGCGAACAGTTCGAGCATAGTTCGGGTCCGTACTGAATTTTGGGGTGTTTGTGACACGGACCCGAACCCGAACTTTTTCGTAAAGGTTCGGGTTCGGGTTCGTCGTTCGGCATGTATTTTGGCGCATTTTGAAAGGCTGCAAAGCAGCCAATCAACATGCATCATACTACTTGCCCTAAGATGCCATCGCAGCCATGCCTACTATTGGCAAGGCTGTGATTGGCCAAGTGCAGCATGTGACTCAGCCTCTTTATAAGCTTGTGCGCACGTCGGGACGTGCTCACTCCCGATGTGAATAGAACAGGGATAGACGCAGCTGATGCTAGGGCGAGAATAGGCAGGGATAATTGAATAACTGGAAGCAAATTTCTCTCCTCCACCTGTGATTCATCTGAACAACTGCAGCTGAGCTGCTTTTTTGATAGGGATTGGCTATTTTTAGAGTGGCCAGAGTGATTTTTCCATCCACATGTACCTGGGCTGACCGCCGGCCGCCATTTTGCGACTTGTAGTGCTGCAGCAGAAGCTGCCACAGTGTGCATTCCAAAGCTCCAAACAAGTCAGACATCTACACCTGGGATTCAGACCAATAGCGATTTAGCAGCACAGTCCAAGGCTATTTTTTTTAAAGGTTGTGCAGACCATTTTGTGGCACATGTTACTGGGCTGATAGGCGGCGGCCATCTTGGGACTAGTGCTGCAGCACAATCTCTCCCAACGTCCATTAATCACTTGTAATAGTGGTCTGTGCCATAGAAATCCTACATCAGGGACTTGGGTGTGCTTGTGTCACCCCTACTAATACCAGTCCACCTGTAATCCATACAGTGAAAAGCCATAAAGTATTCCAGTGAGGGAATTTTTTTTTTAGTTAAAAAAGGCCAAGTTAGTTTATCTGGCGTTCAATATACTAGATACAGTTAGGCCTGCGTTTCATACATCTGGAATTAGCAAACTAATGTGCTGGGGTTGGGAAAACATATATGTACCCATACTAGAATCTGTCAAAGAAAGCGGTACTCACATATAACAGTCATTCCATCTGTAATCCATACAGTCAAAAGACTGAAAGTATTCCAGTGAGGGGATTTTTTTTATTTAAAAAAGGCCAAGTTAGTTTATCTGGCGTTCAATATACTAGATACAGTTAGGCCTGCGTTTCATACATCTGGAATTAGCAAACTAATGTGCTGGGGTTGGGAAAACATATATGTACCCATACTAGAATCTGTCAAAGAAAGCGGTACTCACATATAACAGTCATTCCATCTGTAATCCATACAGTCAAAAGACTGAAAGTATTCCAGTGAGGGAATTTTTTTTTTATTTAAAAAAGGCCAAGTTAGTTTATCTGGCGTTCAATATACTAGATACAGTTAGGCCTGCGTTTCATACATCTGGAATTAGCAAACTAATGTGCTGGGGTTGGGAAAACATATATGTACCCATATTAGAATCTGTCAAAGAAAGCGGTACTCACATATAACAGTCATTCCATCTGTAATCCATACAGTCAAAAGACTGAAAGTATTCCAGTGAGGGAATTTTTTTTTTATTTAAAAAAGGCCAAGTTAGTTTATCTGGCGTTCAATATACTAGATACAGTTAGGCCTGCGTTTCATACATCTGGAATTAGCAAACTAATGTGCTGGGGTTGGGAAAACATATATGTACCCATACTAGAATCTGTCAAAGAAAGCGGTACTCACATATAACAGTCATTCCATCTGTAATCCATACAGTCAAAAGACTGAAAGTATTCCAGTGAGGGGATTTTGCTTATAAAAAATAATATATTTCATTGTGGTGCGAGTTGAATCGCAACAATGAAGAAAAATACTATTAAGGGACGAGGACGCGGTCGTGGTGGTGTCCGTGGAGCCTCTGTTGCTGGTAGAGGACGTGGCCGTTCGGCCCCAGGCGCACACAGTAGGGAACGAACTCCCTCAACTAGCCGGCAGAATGTACCGCAATATCTCGTGGGGCCCAATGCCGCTCTTAGGATGGTAAGGCCTGAGCAGGTACAGGCATTAATCGATTGGGTGGCCGACAGTGCTTCCAGCACGTTCACCACATGGTCTTCCACCCAGTCTTCTGCGGAAAGCGCACAGGTGGCACCTGAAAACCAAGCCCATCAGTCTGTCACATCACCCCCAAGCATATCAGGGAAACGGTCTGAGCCACAAGTTATGCAGCAGTCTCTTCTTCTGTTTGAAGACTCTGCTTCCAGGGTTTCCCAGGGGCGTCCACCTAGCCCTTCCCCAGTGGAGGAAGACATACCATGCACTGACGCACAACCACTTATGTCTCCAGATGAAGAGGACATGGGAATACCACCACAGCAGAGTCACCGACTCTCTGATGATGACGAAACACAGGTGCCCACTGCCGCGTCTTTTTGCAGTGTGCAGACTGAACAGGAGGAGGTCAGGGAGGGAGACTGGGTGGAAGACGATGCAGAGGACGATGAGGTCTTAGACCCCACATGGACTGAAGGTCGTGGCGATGACTTTCACAGTTCAGAGGAAGAGGTAGTGGTGAGACCGAGACAACAGCGAAGCCAAAGAGGGAGCAGGGGGCCAAAGCAGACGAGCCGCCGCCCCCAGAGTTCGCCTGCTACTGGACATCGCCAACAGGGACCCAGCCCCACAAAGGCAGCTTCAAAGAGTTCCCTGGCATGGCACTTCTTTAAACAATGTCCTACCGACAAGACCCGAGTGACTTGCACGCTCTGCCATCAGAGCCTGAGGCGAGGCATTAACGTTCTGAACCTCAGCACAACCTGCATGACCAGGCATCTACATGCAAAGCATGAACTGCAGTGGGGTACACACCTTAAAAACCAGGCACTCGCTGAGGCTCCCTCTGCTCCCATTACCGCTGCTGCCTCGGCTTCCGCCTCGAGAGGAATGTTGCCACCTGCCGAGCAGCAAACAGAGGATGTGCCACCGACACCACCACCACCGCCACCGTCAACTAGCGTCTCCACTATATCACACAGCAGCGTTCAGCTCTCAATATCTCAAACCTTAGAGAGGAAGCGCAAATTCCCCCCGAGTCACCCTCGAGCCCTTGGCCTGAACGCCAGCATTTCTAAACTGCTGGCCTTTGAAATGCTGTCATTCCGGCTGGTGGACACAGACAGCTTCAAACAGCTGATGGCCATGGCTGTCCCGCAGTATGTGGTTCCCAGCCGCCACTACTTCTCCAAGACAGCCGTGCCTTCCCTGCACATGCAAGTGTCCGATAAAATCAAGTGTGCACTGCGCAACGCCATTTGTGGCAAGGTCCACCTAACCACAGATACGTGGACCAGTAAGCACGGCCAGGGACGCTATATCTCACTAACTGCACACTGGATGAATGTAGTGGCGGCTGGGCCCCCGGCGGACAGTTCCTTGGCGCACGTCCTTCCGCCCCCTAGGATCGCAGGGCATCATTCTCTGCCTCCTGTAGCCTCCTCCTCCTACTCGGCTTCCTCCTCCACTGCTTCCACCAGCTCATCCGGTCAGCCACACACCTTCACCACCAACTTCAGCACAGCCCGGGGTAAACGTCAGCAGGCCATTCTGAAACTCATATGTTTGGGGGACAGGCCCCACAGCGCAAAGGAGTTGTGGCGGAGTATTGAACAACAGACCGACGAGTGGTTTCTGCCGGTGGGCCTCAAGCCAGGCCTGGTGGTATGCGATAATGGGCGAAATCTCGTGGCAGCTCTGGGACTAGCCGGTTTGACGCACATCCCTTGCCTGGCGCATGTGCTGAACTTGGTGGTGCAGAGGTTCATTCACCACTACCCCAACATGTCAGAGCTGCTGCATAAAGTGCGGGCCGTCTGTGCGCGCTTCCGCCGTTCACATCCTGCCGCTGCTCGCCTGTCTGCGCTACAGCGGAACTTCGGCCTTCCCGCTCACCGCCTCATATGCGACGTGCCCACCCGGTGGAACTCCACCTTGCACATGCTGGAGAGACTGTGCGAGCAGCAGCAGGCCATAGTGGAGTTTCAGCTGCAGCACGCTCGCGTCAGTCGTACTGCCGAACAGCACCACTTCACCACCAATGATTGGGCCTCCATGCGAGACCTGTGTGCCCTGCTGCGCTGTTTCGAGTACTCCACCAACATGGCCAGTGGCGATGACACTGTTATCAGCGTTACAATACCACTTCTATGTCTCCTTGAGAAAACACTTAGGGCAATGATGTTAGAGGAGGTGGCCCAGGTGGAGGAGGAGGAGGAGGATGAGGGCTCGTTTCTAACACTTTCGGGCCAGTCTGTTCGAAGTGGCTCAGAGGGAGGTTTGTTTAAGCAGCAGAGGACAGGTTCACAAGTCGCCAGCCAAGGCACTGTACTGGAGGACGAGGAGGATGAGGAGGAGGAGGTGGAGGGGGACGAGGATGACGCAAGTTCACAGTGGGGTGGCAGCCCAGGCCCATCACTGGTGCGTGGCTGGGGGGATACGGTGGACGATGACGATACGCCTCCCACAGAGGACAGCTTGTCCTTACCCATGGGTAGCCTGGCCCACATGAGCGAATATATGCTCCAATGCCTGCGCAACGACAGCAGAGTTGCCCACGTTTTAACGTGTGCAGACTACTGGGTGGCCACCCTGCTGGATCCCCGGTATAAAGACAATGTGCCCACTTTAATTCCTGAACTGGAGCGCGACCGTAAGATGCGCGAGTACAAGCGCACGCTGATAGAGGCGCTCTTGAGAGCATTCCCACATGTCACAGGGGAACAGGTGGAAGGTGAAGGCAGAGGAGTGGCAAGAGGTCGCCAACGCAGCTGTGTCACGGCCAGCTCATCTGAGGGCAGGGTTAGCATGGCAGAAATGTGGAAAAGTTTTGTCTCCACGCCACAGCTATCTGCACCGACACCTGATACGGAACGTGTTAGCAGGAGGCAGCATTTCACTAACATGGTTGAACAGTATGTCTGCACACCCCTCCACATCCTGACGGATGGTTCGGCCCCATTCAACTACTGGGTTTCGAAATTGTCCACGTGGCCAGAGTTAGCATGTTATGCCTTGGAGGTGCTTTCCTGCCCGGCGGCCAGCGTTTTATCTGAACGCGTATTCAGCACGGCAGGGGGCGTCATTACTGACAAGCGCAGCCGCCTGTCCACAGCCAACGTGGACAAGCTGACCTTCATAAAGATGAACCAGGCATGGATCCCACAGGACCTGTCCCTCCCTTGTGCAGAGTAGTCCTTATTAACTGCCTAAAACATGTCTTGTTGTGCTACGGGCCACTTCTTTATTTGATACAAATTTTATGAAACCCACAGTTGAATGAAACTCTTCTCTGTCTGGGCGCCGGGGCCTAACCAGATGAAAGTGGCCAGTTAAACTAACGGGTGACATGAAGCCATAACCTCTGCCATGCTACCTCTGTCTTCTGTCTGGGTGCTGAGGCCTAAGTCAAATAAAGCGGTCTTCTGCTGTGCTGGGGGATATGAAGCTAATCTCTGACCTCTCTCCTCTGTCTGGGTCCAAAGGCCTAAATCACTGAAAGAGGCCTTCTCCTGTGGTGTGTGATATGATGCCAGAATATGTGCTGTGGGGCCTCTCTCCTCTTCCTGGGTGCAGGGGTCAAATAAACTAAATTGTGGCCTACTCCTGTGGTGGTTGATATGATGCCTGATTCTCTGATGTGGAACCTCTCTCCTCTGTTTGGGTGAAGGGGTCAAAGTAACTAAATGGTGGCTTCTCCTGTGGTGGCTGATATGATGCCAGAATATGTGCTGTGGTGCCTCTCTCCTCTTCCTGGGTGCAGGGGTCAAAGTAACTAAATGGTGGCTTCTCCTGTGGTGGCTGATATGATGCCAGAATATGTGCTGTGGTGCCTCTCTCCTCTGTCTGGGTCCAAAGGCCTAAATCACTGAAAGAGGCCTTCTCCTGTGGTGTGTGATATGATGCCTGAATATGTGCTGTGGTGCCTCTCTCCTCTTCCTGGGTGCGGGGGTCAAAGTAACTCAATGGTGGCTTCTCCTGTGGTGGCTGATATGATGCCAGAATATGTGCTGTGGGGCCTCTCTCCTCTTCCTGGGTGCAGGGGTCAAAGTAACTCAATGGTGGCTTCTCCTGTGGTGGTTAGTATGATGCCAGAATATGTGCTGTGGGGCCTCTCTCCTCTTCCTGGGTGCAGGGGTCAAAGTAACTCAATGGTGGCTTCTCCTGTGGTGGCTGATATGATGCCAGAATATGTGCTGTGGGGCCTCTCACCTCTTCCTGGGTGCAGGGGTCAAAGTAACTCAATGGTGGCTACTCCTGTGGTGGCTGATATGATGCCAGAATATGTGCTGTGGTGCCTCTCTCCTCTGTCTGGGTCCAAAGGCCTAAATCACTGAAAGAGGCCTTCTCCTGTGGTGTGGATTTTGATGCCTGAATATGTGCTGTGGTGCCTCTCTCCTCTTCCTGGGTGCGGGGGTCAAAGTAACTCAATGGTGGCTTCTCCTGTGGTGGCTGATATGATGCCAGAATATGTGCTGTGGTGCCTCTCTCCTCTTCCTGGGTGCGGGGGTCAAAGTAACTCAATGGTGGCTTCTCCTGTGGTGGCTGATATGATGCCAGAATATGTGCTGTGGGGCCTCTCTCCTCTTCCTGGGTGCAGGGGTCAAAGTAACTCAATGGTGGCTTCTCCTGTGGTGGTTAGTATGATGCCAGAATATGTGCTGTGGGGCCTTTCTCCTCTTCCTGGGTGCAGGGGTCAAAGTAACTCAATGGTGGCTTCTCCTGTGGTGGCTGATATGATGCCAGAATATGTGCTGTGGTGCCTCTCTCCTCTTCCTGGGTGCGGGGGTCAAAGTAACTCAATGGTGGCTTCTCCTGTGGTGGCTGATATGATGCCAGAATATGTGCTGTGGGGCCTCTCTCCTCTTCCTGGGTGCAGGGGTCAAAGTAACTCAATGGTGGCTTCTCCTGTGCTGATTGATATAAAGCTGATGGTTGTGCCATCTGACATGGTTGCCAGGGTCTGATTCAATGGGGGCCTACTCCTGTGGTGGGTGATCTAAATGCCTGATTCTCTGCTGTGAAACCTCTCTCCTCCGTCTGGGTGTAGGGGTCAAAGTCTTTCAAAGTCGCCTTCTCCTGTGCTGATTGATATGAAGCTGATGGTTGTGCCATCTGACATGGTTGCCGGGGTCCCATTAAATTGTGGCCTACTCCTGTGGTGGTTGATATGATGCCTGATTCTCTGATGTGGAACCTCTCTCCTCTGTTTGGGTGAAGGGGTCAAAGTAACTAAATGGTGGCTTCTCCTGTGGTGGCTGATATGATGCCAGAATATGTGCTGTGGGGCCTCTCTCCTCTTCCTGGGTGCAGGGGTCAAAGTAACTCAATGGTGGCTTCTCCTGTGGTGGCTGATATGATGCCAGAATATGTGCTGTGGTGCCTCTCTCCTCTTCCTGGGTGCGGGGGTCAAAGTAACTCAATGGTGGCTTCTCCTGTGGTGGCTGATATGATGCCAGAATATGTGCTGTGGTGCCTCTCTCCTCTTCCTGGGTGCGGGGGTCAAAGTAACTCAATGGTGGCTTCTCCTCTGGTGGCTGATATGATGCCAGAATATGTGCTGTGGTGCCTCTCTCCTCTTCCTGGGTGCAGGGGTCAAAGTAACTAAATGGTGGCTTCTCCTGTGGTGGTTGATATGATGCCTGATTCTCTGCTGTGAAACCTCTCTCCTCCATCTGGGTGTAGGGGTCAAAGTCTTTCAAAGTCGCCTTCTCCTGTGCTGATTGATATAAAGCTGATGGTTGTGCCATCTGACATGGTTGCCAGGGTCTGATTCAATGGGGGCCTACTCCTGTGGTGGGTGATCTAAATGCCTGATTCTCTGCTGTGAAACCTCTCTCCTCCGTCTGGGTGTAGGGGTCAAAGTCTTTCAAAGTCGCCTTCTCCTGTGCTGATTGATATGAAGCTGATGGTTGTGCCATCTGACATGGTTGCCGGGGTCCCATTAAATTGGGGCCTACTCCTGTGGTGGGTGATCTAAATGCCTGATTCTCTGCTTTGAAACCTCTCTCCTCCGTCCGGGTGTAGGGGTCAAAGTCTGTCAAAGTCGCCTTCTCCTGTGCTGATTGATATAAAGCTTATGCTTGTGCCATCTGACATGGTTGCCGGGGTCTGATTCAATGGTGGCCTACTCCTGTGGTGGGTGATCTAAATGCCTGATTCTCTGCTGTGTAACCTCTCTCCTCCGTCTGGGTGTAGGGGTCAAAGTAACTAAATGGTGGCCTACTCCTGTGGTGGGTGATATGATGCCTGGTTCTCTGCTGTGGGACCTCTCTCCTTTGTCTGGGTGCTGTGGTCAAAATAATAGTAAGTGACCTTCTCCATTGGTGGGTGACTTGAAGCCTGATTCTGTGCTATGGGACCTCACTCCAATTAATATTGTTTAATTTTTATTTATTTTATGTTAACTCATCATTTCCCTATCTACATTTGTTTGCAGGGGATTTAACTACATTTTGCTGCCTTTTGCAGCCCTCTAGCCCTTTCCGGGTGTGTTTTACAGCCTTTTTAGTGCCCAAAAGTTCGGGTCCCCATTGACTTCTATGGGGTTCGGGTTCGGGATGAAGTTCGGGTCGAGTTCGGATCCCGAACCCGAACATTTTTCGAAAGTTCGGCCGAACTCGTCGAACCCGAACATCCAGGTGTTCGCTCAACTCTAATGTCCAGGTCATTCTCGCTGCTAGAGCTGCTGAAGCATTAGTCAGTACTAAGTTATGTATTTGCCCCACCTGTAGATTTGAGGCCACAGGGAGTTCAGGGATCACTATGGGGACTACCTGGAGTCTAGTGACCTGTTCCGGGACCACCGGGTGCGGTGTAGGGGCAGGGAACGGGTTGGTTACTACCTGAGGTTGCGGCCGGGTGGCTGGTGCCTCATCATGCTGTGCAATGGTCACTGCGATGGGTGACGTAGTCGCGGCTTGTTCCGATGCCGATGCTTTGGTCACTGGGCCAGGCGGTGAGGGTTCGAGTGTAATTGTCCTCTCCAGGGCCTTGTTAGTCAGAGTCGTCGCCTCCGCAGAAGTGGGCTTGAGTCCGGCAGCATAATTGGTTTCCGGGTTGGCGGCCATCTTTCTTGCTTCCTCTGTCATGATGAGTGCAGGAGTAAAGGGTGGAACCTGAGGGGAAGAGTCTGTACTCCCTTGGCTTGCATTGCAAAGTTCTTGGTGGGCAGGCTTGAGAGTGCGTTCCTGAGTTTTCCCGCTTCTGAAGGGCATGAAGAAGCGGCTCCATTACGCAAATATGGCGAATTAAGCCTTTCAGTGCTGGTGTGCACGTTTTAGTGCTTTCTGGCACAGCAACAAAGCAATAAAGTCAATTTTTAGGGTTTTGGCACAATTCTCAGATCTTGCAGTACTGTTAAACATGCAATTTGATCCTGTTGGCACACAATTGGTTCCGGTTCTGTTGTAGCAGGGATAGGCACACAATTCAATCCGATCCTGTTTTAGTGACGCCACTTTATGCAATGAGCCGGACCCGGGTATGGTAGCACGGAGGCCAAATTATGCAGTGGCTCAGGATATGGGTATAATAGTCTATAGTTTTGTTTGTGACGCCAATTGCAGCGTGCACAGGATATTGTTACAGGGCCCTTTAAGGATGTTATAACTCACACCCCAGGTTATGAATGCCAGAGTGGTGTAATGTCTCTGTATGGTAGTGGTAATGGTGTCAACGGTGTCTCCTACCTGGGTACGGCTGGACTCCTGGATCTTGGCTCACTTGCAATAATTTGAGTGTGGTGCTAGTAGGAGTAATAGAGGGATTTTGCAGCAGAAATTGAGATCCAGACCTTTGGTAAAGTTCAAACTTGTCATTACTGGTTGTAGCCTTCATCCAAGCAAGGTACAGCATTAGTCTTTGGTCCATTGGTCTTTGGTCCCAGCAGGTATTGGCAATGTGTGGCAGCAATATATCTTCTGCTCTATCATGTACCTGGAGCTTTGCAGGAAAGGACGTCTGCTTGTTAGCTCTAAACTGTGGCAGGAATTTGGCTTCTGCACTTGCTATCTTCTGCTGTCTAGGGACTGACTAGCTGAGGAGGAATGGCTTCTTCTGGGTCTCTGGACGGTACTCACAGCTATCTTCTCCGGGTATGGTTCTTCCTGGAACTGGAGTTGTCTGCTTGCTTCTACCAGCTGAGGATGCAAGGCTCAGGCTGGGGATGATGATTAATGTCTCAGCCGAGACAAGATCCTGGCTTTGGATCCCTATATCTGGGAGGTCCTACATGCACAGCCTTCCCCTAGCAGGGGGTGGCTGGCACACTCTAACTTCCTTCCCTCTCCATGAGGCAGGATGCGGGCGAGCCCACTTCTGCTCACAGAGGGGGGACTAAACTGGAATCTACTATTCCAGCCTAGGAACACTAAACTGACTTAAGTCCCTGCTAACACATTGCTGCCACCTGCTGGTGAACATGGAAATTACAGCAACATACATGTAACAAGGCTTTCAATGCACATTTGTGAGGATATTATGTGAAATTACATAAGATGACAATGCAAATGCTCTTAACAGGTTGTAGCGAGGTAAAAAAGTTTTGTTACACAACTCTGGGGCGTTACAGACACACTTCCAGACAGTCAGTCTACTCTAACCTCATGACTGACCTACTTAATTACAATACACAAGATAACACTCTGGTCTATTGTCTGGGTAAAGACACAGTGTCTACTTGTAAGCTATGTGACCAAGTCCCGGTTTGAGACCACAACAGGAACTGATAGCTGAATTGGTCAAATTGGACCAAAACAAGACCATGACTAGCTCCAACTCACCGAACGGAGAAGAGCACGATATCCACAGAATCGTACAAAGGAGGCTGGCACTCTATGGACCGAATCCACCTGTAAAACTGGTAACCCAACTTCTCAACGCAGCGATAGAGGAGGCAAGAGAGAAAAGAGCCTATCACCTACAGGTACTGATCACCCAAAGACCAGAGAGCTCAACGGTACTACTCATTGTGACCCCTAGTGAGCAGAAAAATTTACCATTTGCAGCATTTAAAGCATACCAATAGAGATGTCGCGAGCATAAAATTTTCCGTTCGCGAACGGCGAACGCTAACTTCCTCGAATGTTCGTGAACGGGCGAACTGGGCGAACCACCATAGACTTCATTAGACAGGCGAATTTTAAAACCCACAGGGACTCTTTCTGGCCACAATAGTGATGGAAAAGTTGTTTCAAGGGGACTAACACCTGGACTGTGGCATGCCGGAGGGGGATCCATGGCAAAACTCCCATGGAAAATTACGCAGTTGACGCAGAGTGTGGTAAGTTGAATTCGCAATGCGATTAATATAACCTGCATTAATCGCATTCTGAATTCAACTTAGAGATAAGTTTCTAATGGTTGTATTGCTAGAATTGACGAATATAACGAATATAGCACTATATTCTCAATCTTCATTATATTCTAGCAATACAACCATTAGGAACCCAGCTCTAAGTTGAATTTGCAATGCAATTAATATAACCTGTATTAATCGCATTGCGATTACAACTTAGATCTGAGTTCCTAATGGTTGTATTGCTAGAATTAACGAATATAACGAATATAGCACTATATTCTCAATCTTCGTTATATTCTAGCAATACAACCATTAGGAACCCAGCTCTAAGTTAAATTCGCAATGCAATTAATATAACCTGTATTAATCGCATTGCGATTACAACTTAGATCTGAGTTCCTAATGGTTGTATTGCTAGAATTGACGAATATAATGAATATAGCACTATATTCTCAATCTTCGTTATATTCTAGCAATACAACCATTAGGAACCCAGCTCTAAGTTGAATTCTCAATGCGATTAATATAACCTGCATTAATCGCATTTGCGATTACAACTTAGATCTGAGTTCCTAATGGTTGTATTGCTAGAATTGACAAATATAACGAATATAGCACAATATTCTCAATCTTCGTTATATTCTAGCAATACAACCATTAGGAACCCAGCTCTAAGTTTAATTCGCAATGCGATTAATATAACCTGTATTAATCGCATTGCGATTACAACTTAGTCAAATTTGTGACACTGCAGCTTCAGAATGAATCTAAGATGGATGCTGTCCTTGCTTTTTGATAGGAGGTAGGAGGGTCTGGGAGGGAGGGTATGCTGATTGGCTGGAATGTGTCTGCTGACTGTGAGGTACAGGGTCAAAGTTTGCTCAATGATGATGTATAGGGGGCGGACCGAACATCGCATATGTTCGCCTGCCGTGGCGAACGCGAACAAGCTATGTTCGCTGGGAACTGTTCGCCGGCGAATAGTTCGGGACATCACTACATACCAAGAGACAGATGAGGAGATAGATGGATATTTGGCCGACTTTGAAAGGCAATGTGCGCTACATCAGGTACCACCCAAGGAATGGGTTACAATTTTGTCGGGAAAACTGTCGGGAAAGGCCAATGAAGCTTTTCGTGCCATTCCAACCGAGGATGTTACAAATTATGCCACAGTAAAGGAAGCGCTACTGTTCCGGTATGCTGTAACCCCAGAAGCGTACCGGCGACGGTTTAGGGAGTCCAAACGGAAAGGAGGAGATTCCTACTCAGAGTGGGCCTGTACGCTACACAGGGCCCTATCCCATTGGGTACAGGGATGCCAAGCCACCACAGGAGAAGGAGTTTTGCAGCTGTTCCTGCTCGAACATTTCATAGGAGCATTACAACCAGGCCTGAAGGAATGGGTTCAGGATCGACGACCACTCACCCTACAGGACACAATGCGCCTGGCAGATAAATATACGGATTCCCGACTGCCAGAACCAACCGCTGTACATCCTCACCCCGAGACGACCAATACAAAACCACCTCCTAGGGCAGAGTTCCGTGCTCTGGTCTCTCTAGCCCCGGCCCGCTACTCCAGACCACCCAGGTTCCATCAGAACCAGTCCCGAGTATGGTGCCATGGATGCCAACAGCAGGGACACATCAGGAGCAACTGCCCTCTGGAACCCCCCAGGTCCAACTGGGGACAACCCTCCAACCGGTTCCAACCTACACCAGCTGCCCACTGTGTGGAAGCTGAAGCCGAGGCAGAGGAATACTTAGGGGTCCTATACGGGGCTGACCCCATCCAAGCTGCCGCTCACGAAAAACAGACAACAGCACCGCCAAGAGGTACTGGTCAATAGGCAATCAGCGCAGGGCCTGACTCTGAAACCAGATAAATGCCATATAGGCATGGCAGAGGTCCAGTATTTGGGCCACCGGGTCGGGTGTGGGTGTCAGCGGCCAGAGCCCGCCAAAATAGAAGCTGTCGCTAACTGGCCCACACCCCGGACCAAGACCCAGGTCCTGGCCTTCCTGGGGACAGCAGGATATTACAGACGGTTTGTACCAGACTACAGCACCCTAGCTAAGCCCCTGACTGACCTCACAAAAAAGAACCTTCCCCGACAGGTCCTGTGGTCTCCCGCCTGTGCAACTGCTTTCCTAGCCTTGAAAGACGCTCTAGTGCATGCTCCTGTGTTGGCTGCCCCAGTCCCTAACAAACGTTTTACCGTCCACACAGATGCTTCCATGTTCGGACTGGGGGCAGTTCTAAGCCAAGTGGGAGAGGATGGAGGAGAGCACCCGGTCGCCTACATCAGCCGCAAACTATTGCTCCAGGAAGTGAGCTATGCGGCAGTTGAAAAGGAGTGTTTGGCTTTAGTGTGGGCACTGAAGAAACTCACCCCCTACTTGTATGGGTGAGAATTCACGTTAGTCACGGACCACAAACACTTGGTTTGGTTAAACAGGGTGGCCGGAGACAATGGACGATTATTGAGATGGAGCCTGGCACTACAGCCATATAACTTTCACATTCAGTACCGCCCCGGGAAACAGAACGGTAACCCTGATGGGCTGTCCTGCCAGACTGAACTCAGTCCTTGATCTGTTGTCCAGGAAGCCTCCAATTGACCCAAAAAGGATCAAACCGGGTCTGCTGGAGTGTTCCACCAAGAGGGAGCCATGTAACAGATCCCCATGTTTAAAGTTAAAGATGGTTTTTAGGCAGGACTATGTGTATCAGGTACACTTCCAGACAGTCTGTCTACTCTAACCCCAAGACTGACCTACTTAATTACAATACACAAGATAACACTCTGGTCTATTGTCTGGGTAAAGACACAGTGTCTACTTGTAAGCTATGTGACCAAGCCCCTGTTTGTGAGTGCATTATCTTTTACTGTATTTTGATTGGTTGCTGTAGTTTGTGTTCCTGCATAAAAGACTGAGCTGTGGCCATCAATAAAGAGAGTTCTTCTTTACCCTCAATCTAGAGTCTTGTCTCTTATTGGGGGTAACAAATACACAGCTATCACTCTAGCGCTTGGAAGAGCTTCTTCCCTTGGATCACTACTGGATGCTGAGCAGACTCCTCAACAATCGGGAAAAGGACACCCTCCAGCGGTGGAAACCCCTCTACGCTCCGGGGGTAACCGCTACAATATACACACTTCACTGGTGCAGTTATATGTGGTAAAAGTGTTTAGTGGCCTATTTCAGTACAGAAGGAAAAATATATACACATTTCACTGGTGCATTTATTTCTGGAAAAAGCGTTTAGTGGTCTATTTCAGTACAGAAAGAAAAAAATATACGCACTTAACTGGTGCACTTATTTGTGGCAAAAGCATTTAGTGGTCTATTTCAGTACAGAAAGAAAAATATGTATACACACTTCACTGGTGCATTTATTTCTGGTAAGAGCATGTAGTGGCCTATTTCAGTACATAAAGAAAAATATATTCACTGTTCATTTCTGCAGTTATATGTGTTAAAAGCTTTTAATGGCCTATTTCCGTACAGAAAGAAAAATATATACGCACTTCACTGGTGCATTTCTGGAAAAAGCATTTAGTGGCCTATTTCAGTACAGAAAGAAAAAAATATATGCACTTCACTAGTGCACTTATTTGTGGCAAAAGCATTTAGTGGCCTATTTCATTACAGAAAAAATATATATACACACTTCACTGGTGCATTTATTTTTGGTAAAAGCGTTTAGTGGCCTATTTCAGTACAGAAAAAATAATATACAGTATTCACACTTCACGGGCGCATTTATTTCTGTTAAAAGCATTTAGTGGCCTATTTCAGTACCAAAAGAAAAAATATACGCACTTCACTGGTTCACTTATTTGTGGCAAAAGCATTTAGTGGACTATTTCAGTACAGAAAGAAAAATATATACGCACTTCACTGGTGCATTTTTACTGCTAAAAGCGTTAACTGGTCTATTTCAGTAAAAAAGGAACAATATATTCTAAGTTCACTTCTGCAGTTATAATTGTTGAAAGCATTTAGTGGCCTATTTCAGTAAAGAAAGAAAAATATCTATGCACTTCACTGGTGCATTTATTTGTGGTGAAAGCATTTAGAAGTTTATTTCAGTACAAAAAGAAAATATTTTAGTCGCTTTTAGGGGTGTTTTAATTTGCTTTTAATTTATTTTGTTCAGGTAAAAGTATGTCAGACAGAGAAGTGCCAGGCCATGCACAGAGGAGTGGCAGAGGCATAAATGTTTCTGGCGCAGGCAGAGGTCGCAGCAGAGTAAGGGGGTGTGGCAGCAGGAGTTGCAGCGAGAGGCCTGAGCTCCCAGTGTCATCTAGCGGTCGTGTTTTGACCAGCAACCCAGCGGTTCTTGATTGGTTAAACTTGTTCATCCACTTCATCCCAAGTGACATCAGACACCTCCAGCCAACAGTCGGTGGGTTCGTCAGACACAACCCTTAGTTGGCATGGCCTGGGAGCAGGCCCTATGCCCTCTCCTCCATCTTCAACCTGCCTCTGTCCTTTTCTGTTCCTTCACCCAGAGAAGTATTATATGCTGTGGGCTCGGCTCCACTTTTCAGCAAGGACGAGTTACTAGAGGACAGGCAGCAGCTACTGGCCAGCCAAGATGTGGAGGAGACATCACTAGGCGTGCAAGTAGTGATGAGAAGAGTGGCATGGGAGGTGGTGTTGCCAATGGTCAGGCTCCTGACCCAGAGACCGCTGAGGAGGACATCAGTGACGTACAGACGCTACTTAACCACCTCCGGACCGCCTAACGCAGGATCGCGTTCCGGAGGTGGCAGCGCTGCGCACAGTCACGCATATACGCGTCATCTCGCGATGGCCGAGATTTCCTGTGAACGCGCGCACATAGGCGCGCGCGCTCACAGGAACGGACGGTACGAGATCTGATCTCCAGCCTGCCAGCGGCGATCGTTCGCTGGCAGGCTGGAGATGTGTTTTTTTTAACCCCTAACAGGTATATTAGACGCTGTTTTGATAACAGCGTCTAATATACCTGCTACCTGGTCCTCTGGTGGTCCCCTTTGTTTGGATCGACCACCAGAGGACACAGGTAGCTCAGTAAAGTAGCACCAAGCACCACTACACTACACTACACCCCCCCCCCCGTCACTTATTAACCCCTTATTAGCCCCTGATCACCCCTGATCACCCCATATAGACTCCCTGATCACCCCCCTGTCATTGATTACCCCCCTGTCATTGATCACCCCCCTGTAAAGCTCCATTCAGATGTCCGCATGATTTTTACGGATCCACTGATAGATGGATCGGATCCGCAAAACGCATCCGGACGTCTGAATGAAGCCTTACAGGTGCGTGATCAATGACTGTGGTGATCACCCCATATAGCCTCCCTGATCACCCCCCTGTAATTGATTACCCCCCTGTCATTGATTACCCCCCTGTAAAGCTCCATTCAGACGTCCGCATGATTTTTACGGATCCACTGATAGATGGATCGGATCCGCAAAACGCATCCGGACGTCTGAATGAAGCCTTACAGGGGCATGATCAATGACTGTGGTGATCACCCCATATAGACTCCCTGATCACCCCCCTGTAAAGCTCCATTCAGATGTCCGCATGATTTTTACGGATGCACTGATAGATGGATCCGATCCGCAAAACGCATCCGGACGTCTGAATGAAGCCTTACAGGGGCATGATCAATGACTGTGGTGATCACCCCATATAGACTCCCTGATCACCCCCCTGTAAAGCTCCATTCAGATGTCCGCATGATTTTTACGGATGCACTGAAAGATGGATCCGATCCGCAAAACGCATCCGGACGTCTGAATGAAGCCTTACAGGGGCATGATCAATGACTGTGGTGATCACCCCCCTGTCATTGATTACCCCCCTGTAAAGCTCCATTCAGATGTCCGCATGATTTTTACGGATGCACTGATAGATGGATCCGATCCGCAAAACGCATCCGGACGTCTGAATAAAGCCTTACAGGGGCATGATCAATGACTGTGGTGATCACCCCCCTGTCATTGATTACCCCCCTGTAAAGCTCCATTCAGATGTCCGCATGATTTTTACGGATGCACTGATAGATGGATCCGATCCGCAAAACGCATCCGGACGTCTGAATGAAGCCTTACAGGGGCATGATCAATGACTGTGGTGATCACCCCCCTGTCATTGATCAACCCCCTGTAAAGCTCCATTCAGATGTCCGCATGATTTTTACGGATGCACTGATAGATGGATCATATCCGCAAAACGCATCCGGACGTCTGAATGAAGCCTTACAGGGGCGTGATCAATGACTGTGGTGATCACCCCATATAGACTCCCTGATCACCCCCCTGTCATTGATTACCCCCCTGTCATTGATTACCCCCCTGTAAAGCTCCATTCAGACGTCCGCATGATTTTTACGGATCCACTGATAGATGGATCGGATCCGCAAAACGCATCCGGACGTCTGAATGAAGCCTTACAGGGGCGTGATCAATGACTGTGGTGATCACCCCATATAGACTCCCTGATCACCCCCCTGTCATTGATTACCCCCCTGTAAAGCTCCATTCAGATGTCCGCATGATTTTTACGGATGCACTGATAGATGGATCGGATCCGCAAAACGCATCCGGACGTCTGAATGAAGCCTTACAGGGGCATGATCAATGACTGTGGTGATCACCCCATATAGACTCCCTGATCACCCCCCTGTCATTGATTACCCCCCTGTAAAGCTCCATTCAGATGTCCGCATGATTTTTACGGATGCACTGATAGATGGATCGGATCCGCAAAACGCATCCGGACGTCTGAATGAAGCCTTACAGGGGCGTGATCAATGACTGTGGTGATCACCCCATATAGACTCCCTGATCACCCCCCTGTCATTGATTACCCCCCTGTCATGGATTACCCCCCTGTAAAGCTCCATTCAGACGTCCGCATGATTTTTACGGATCCACTGATAGATGGATCGGATCCGCAAAACGCATACGGACGTCTGAATGAAGCCTTACACGGGCGTGATCAATGACTGTGGTTATCACCCCATATAGACTCCCTGATCACCCCCCTGTCATTGATCACCCCCCTGTCATTGATCACCCCCCTGTCATTGATCACCCCTCTGTAAGGCTCCATTCAGACATTTTTTTGGCCCAAGTTAGCGGAATTTTTTTTTTTTTTTCTTACAAAGTCTCATATTCCACTAACTTGTGTCAAAAAATAAAATCTCACATGAACTCCCCATACCCCTCACGGAAACCAAATGCGTAAAATTTTTTAGACATTTATATTCCAGACTTCTTCTCACGCTTTAGGGCCCCTAGAATGCCAGGGCAGTATAAATACCCCACATGTGACCCCATTTCGGAAAGAAGACACCCCCAGGTATTCCGTGAGGGGCATATTGAGTCCATGAAAGATTGAAATTTTTGTCCCAAGTTAGCGGAACGGGAGACTTTGTGAGAAAAAAATTAAAAATATCAATTTCCGCTAACTTGTGCCAAAAAAAAAAAATTTCTATGAACTCGCCATGCCCCTCATTGAATACCTTGGGGTGTCTTATTTCCAAAATGGGGTCACATGTGGGGTATTTATACTGCCCTGGCATTCTAGGGGCCCCAAAGCGTGAGAAGAAGTCTGGTATCCAAATGTCTAAAAATGCCCTCCTAAAAGGAATTTGGGCCCCTTTGCGCATCTAGGCTGCAAAAAAGTGTCACACATCTGGTATCACCGTACTCAGGAGAAGGTGGGGAATGTGTTTTGGGGTGTCATTTTACATATACCCATGCTGGGTGAGAGAAATATCTTGGTCAAATGCCAACTTTGTATAAAAAAATGGGAAAAGTTGTCTTTTGCCAAGATATTTCTCTCACCCAGCAAGGGTATATGTAAAATGACACCCCAAAACACATTCCCCAACTTCTCCTGAATACGGCGATACCACATGTGTGACACTTTTTTGCAGCCTAGGTGGGCAAAGGGGCCCACATTCCAAAGAGCACCTTTAGGATTTCACAGGTCATTTACCTACTTACCACACATTAGGGCCCCTGGAAAATGCCAGGGCAGTATAACTACCCCACAAGTGACCCCATTTTGGAAAGAAGACACCCCAAGGTATTCCGTGAGGGGCATGGCGAGTTCCTAGAATTTTTTATTTTTTGTCACAAGTTAGTGGAAAATGCTGATTTTTTTTTTTTTTTTTTTTTTCATACAAAGTCTCATATTCCACTAACTTGTGACAAAAAAATAAAAACTTCCATGAACTCACTATGCCCATCAGCGAATACCTTGGGGTCTCTTCTTTCCAAAATGGGGTCACTTGTGGGGTAGTTATACTGCCCTGGCATTCTAGGGGCCCAAATGTGTGGTAAGGAGTTTGAAATCAAATTCTGTAAAAAATGACCTGTGAAATCCGAAAGGTGCTCTTTGGAATATGGGCCCCTTTGCCCACCTAGGCTGCAAAAAAGTGTCACACATCTGGTATCTCCGTACTCAGGAGAAGGTGGGGAATGTGTTTTGGGGTGTCATTTTACATATACCCATGCTGGGTGAGAGAAATATCTTGGCAAAAGACAACTTTTCCCATTTTTTTATACAAAGTTGGCATTTGACCAAGATATTTATCTCACCCAGCATGGGTATATGTAAAATGACACCCCAAAACACATTCCCCACCTTCTCCTGAGTACGGAGATACCAGATGTGTGACACTTTTTTGCAGCCTAGGTGGGCAAAGGGGCCCATATTCCAAAGAGCACCTTTCGGATTTCACAGGTCATTTTTTACAGAATTTGATTTCAAACTCCTTACCACACATTTGGGCCCCTAGAATGCCAGGGCAGTATAACTACCCCAAAAGTGACCCCATTTTGGAAAGAAGAGACCCCAAGGTATTCTCTGATGGGCATAGTGAGTTCATGGAAGTTTTTATTTTTTGTCACAAGTTAGTGGAATATGAGACTTTGTATGAAAAAAAAAAAAAAAAAAATCATCATTTTCCACTAACTTGTGACAAAAAATAAAAAATTCTAGGAACTTGCCATGCCCCTCACGGAATACCTTGGGGTGTCTTCTTTCCAAAATGGGGTCACTTGTGGGGTAGTTATACTGCCCTGGCATTCTAGGGGCCCAAATGTGTGGTAAGGAGTTTGAAATCAAATTCTGTAAAAAATGACCTGTGAAATCCGAAAGGTGCTCTTGGGAATATGGGCCCCTTTGCCCACCTAGGCTGCAAAAAAGTGTCACACATCTGGTATTGCCGTACTCAGGAGAAGGTGGGGAATGTGTTTTGGGGTGTCATTTTACATATACCCATGCTGGGTGAGAGAAATATGAGACTTTGTAAGAAAAAAAATCAAAAAAAAAAATCATCATTTTCCGCTAACTTGTGACACAAAATAAAAAGTTCTATGAACTCACTATGCCCATCAGCGAATACCTTAGGGTGTGTACTTTCCGAAATGGGGTCATTTGTGGGGTGTTTGTACTGTCTGGCCATTGTAGAACCTCAGGAAACATGACAGGTGCTCAGAAAGTCAGAGCTGCTTCAAAAAGCGGAAATTCACATTTTTGTACCATAGTTTGTAAACGCTATAACTTTTACCCAAAGCATTTTTTTTTTACCCAAACATTTTTTTTTTATCAAAGACATGTAGAACAAAAAATTTAGAGCAAAATTTATATATGGATGTAGTTTTTTTTGCAAAATTTTACAACTGAAAGTGAAAAATGTCATTTTTTTGCAAAAAAATCGTTAAATTTCGATTAATAACAAAAAAAGTAAAAATGTCAGCAGCAATGAAATACCACCAAATGAAAGCTCTATTAGTGAGAAGAAAAGGAGGTAAAATTCATTTGGGTGGTAAGTTGCATGACCGAGCAATAAACGGTGAAAGTAGTGTAGGTCAGAAGTGTAAAAAGTGGCCTGGTCTTTCAGGGTGTTTAAGCACTGGGGGCTGAGGTGGTTAATGATGATGAAGCCGATTGCACTTGGGAGCCATGTGCAGAAGGGGCTATATCATTATCAGGAGAAGAGGGTGGCAGCTTGCCCATGAGCCAGCGGTGGAGCAAGTCGATAGGGTGGACGGGAGTCAGCTGGGTGGCAACAGTGGGAGGTCGGGAAATAAACGTGCCGGGGTAGACCACCTGCTTTGCAGCAGCCTATATGCCCGGGAAGTAGTGATGCAGGGGTTCACGGAGGCAGCGGTGATAGCAGTCAGTCAGTTCAGAACCGCGGCTCCGATGTGGTGGTCCAGCCTGCCGCAGAAACCGCTGCATCACCCAGTGGCATGCACCCGGTTTCAGCCAGTCAAGGCTCCACTACCTTCTGCTGGTCCAGATGCTTCTGCTCCTCCTCCTCCAGTCATTCCATCAGCAATTGATCACTGTAGCGATTGCCAAGAGACAGCAGTATGCGTGCACGCATCCAACGGTGCAGAATCTGAACGTGCTCCTAGCCAAATTGCTGGTGCTGCAGTCCCTCCCTTTCCAAGTGGTGGACTCTGCACCTTTCAGAGAACTTATGGCTTGTGCCGAGTCGAGGTGGAGAGTCCCAAGCCGTTATTTCTTTGCAAAAAAGGCAGTACCAGCCCTGCACAAATATGTAGAACAGAAGGTGGGCCAGACATTGAGCCTGCTGGTATCTGCCAAAGTGCACTGCAGCGCCGACGTGTGGAGCTGTAAATATGGTCACGGATAATACATGTCTTTACGGCCCACTGGATGAATGTGGTTCATGCACAGCCACACCAGCAACTTGGCCAGGTCATGCGCTTCCGCCTCCACATTGTCACGCCGTTGGCCCTGCGACAATGTCCGCCTCTGCCTCTTCATCCACCACCATGTCCTCAGCCTCCAGTGCAGGGACAACTCACAGTGCCCCTTCAGCATACTACATGTGCAGGGCATGGCGGTGTCATGCTGTTCAGCGCCTCGTTCCCCTGGGAGAACGGAGTCACACATGGGAGGAACTGCTCCGTGTCCTTCAGCAAGAAATTAAATCCTGGCTTTCTCCCTGACAACTCAAAATTGGAACCACGGTGACCGACGACGGTAAGAACATGGTGTTAGCGCTGCATCAAGGAGAGCTGAGCCATGTACCCTGCATGGCACACGTGTTCAATCTGGTTGTTAAGCAGTTCCTGAAGCCTTCCACCCATCTGCAAGACATCCTAACAGTGGCCAGGAAACTTTGCATGCACTTCAGCCACTCGTTCACCGCAAAGCACACCCTCCTTGAGCTTCAGCGGCAGAAAGGCATCCGCCAACATAGGCTGATATGCAACTTTTCCACCCATTGGAATTCCACTCTCCATATGTTGGACCAACTATACGAACAGAGAAAGGCCATCAACGATTTCTTGATGATGCAAGCGGATAGGAGTAGTGATGAGCGGCAGGGGTCCTATTCGAATTCGCGATATTCGTTATATTCTAAGATTTTTTTACTCGAAAAATCGGCAAGGTAATGATCGTGTAATATGCAAATTTTCCTAATGCAAATTTTTATTGCGAATTTTCCAACTTACAACTATTAGACAAAGAAGATTATAGCACTATATTAGCTAAATTGCTCTATATTATTTTTTTTTTTTGAATATTCGCTATATTGCTATAACTTCGTTTTTTCGAATATTCGGAATATTCTAAAACAAGAATATATAGCAATATAGCGAATATTCAAAAAAAACAAATATAGAGAAATTTAGCTAATATAGTGCTATAATCTTCTTTGGCTAATAGTTGTAATTTTTTTCTCATCTGAAGTTCAGATTGGAAAAAAAACGACAACTATAAAAAAACAGATTATAGCACTATATTAGCTAAATTGCTCTATATTAGTTGTTTTTTTTTTTTCGAATATTCGCTATATTGCTATAACTTTTTTTTTTCGAATATTCGTAATATTTTAAAACAAGAATATATAGCAATATAGCGAATATTTGAAAAAAACTAATATAGAGCAATTTAGCTAATATAGTTCTATAATCTTCTTTGTCTAATAGCTGTAATTTTTTCTCATCTGAAGTTCAGATTGGAAGAAATTACAACTATTAAAAAAAGATTATAGCACTATATTAGCTAAATTGCTCTATATTAGTTTTTTTTCGAATATTCGCTATATTGCTATAACTTAGTTTTTTCGAATATTCGTAATATTCTAAAACAAGAATATATAGCAATATAGCGAATATTCGAAAAAAAAAAAAGAATATAGAGCAATTTAGCTAATATAGTGCTATAATCTTCTTTGTCTAATAGTTGTAAGTTGAAAAATGCTCAATAAAAATTCACATTACGAAAATTTGCAAATAACACTACTCCTAAAGTCAAATATACTGCAGCCTTCTCATTGGCCCACAAGCTAGAAGCAGGGCGGGATCATGTGTACTGATGAATTTTTTTTCAGAATATTCAAAATTACGAATATATATCACTATATTCGAAATATTCGCAAATATTCGTGATCAACACTAGATAGGAGTACTCCTCTGTGTGACTTCAATGTTAGCAAGTGGCAGCTTATGCGTGACACCTGACGCTTGCTCTGGCCTTTTAAGGACGCGCCACATTATTTGTCAGTTGCCAGGAGTACGGGATGAATGATGTCATTCCATTGCTTAATGTCCTTAAACAGATGGTGGTATGAATGGCAGGTCAGAGGACTGGAGACGTGGTGCCTAGATCTCACGGCCACATGAACCCTGTGGGGGCTGAACTAGAAGAAGAGAAGGAGGGGGGGGAGGACATTAAAGCATAGGCAATGGGTAGATTTTCTACTCAGTTGACAGGAGAGGAGGAGCAGGAGCAGTCAGAGGAGCTACAGGGCGATGAGGAAGATGAGACACATAACCCAGACACACTGTGTCAGTATGCAGTGGAGATGGAGGCAGGGAGTCCCTCTGAGTCACTTGCACAAATGGCCCGATGCATGCTCACTTGCTAACTTATTGACAGCCGAATTGTCACCATTCGGAAAAAGGATTACTTCTGGCTCTCCACCTTGTTGGACCCTTGCTACCGGTCCAGAGTGGGGGCCTTTTTTTACACCCACTAAAAGGGAGGACAAACTGAACTACTTCAGAGACATCCTATGTAGTCAGTTGGCCGCTGCCTATCTGCGCCATCGTCTATCCTCTCGCAAGTCTGACTGGGGGGCCCTCTGCGCTCACATTCAACTGCCATGGCTTCTGGGGAGAGGTTGGGTGGCAAGAGAAGTACCAGCTCCATCAGAAGCAGCCTGAGTCTACAGTCTCTGATGAGTAGCTATCTTCACCTGCATAGTGAAGAAACCAGCAGCAGCAGGTAGACCTGGAGCAGGACCTGAACCAGCAAGTGGTGGCATACTTGGACAGCATCCTGCCAACCCACATTGAAGATCCGCTGGACTACTGGGCAGCTAAACTGGATTTGTGGCCACGACTAGCAGAGTTTGCCCTGCAAAAGCTGTCCTGTCAGCAGTGTGGCATCAGAGCGAGTGTTTAGTGCGGCGGGGGCCATAGTTACCCCAAGGAGAACTCGCCTGTTCACAAAAATGTGTAGAGATTGACCTTTGCCAAGATGAATCAGGTGTGGATCAGATAGCATTTTCAACTACCAATTCCTGATATATCAGACTAGATCATCCATGGTGCTCACCATCACTTTGACAAAAGAGACCGGTTTCTATGTCACTTTGCCACTGTGTGGTATCCTAATGCTGCTGCTGCCATATCCACACTATGTCACCTTGCCACTGTGTGGTATCCTGATGCTGCTGCTGCTACTGCCATCTCCACACTATGTCACCTTGCCACTCTGTGGTATCCTGATGCTGCTGCTGTAAAAAGCCGTGTATCGGTGTGGGCTCCCCAGGATACAGTGAAGTCACGAACGAGAAAAGCAAATTTGACACCAGCTTTTGTGAATCAGATTTATTTTTCAAAGTTTGACGTGCTCTGCTAAACATACCTTTAATAAATGGGTAGTAGGCTAAAGTTGCCCTGGTGAAACTTGTTTACACAGACTAATACCGTGTCAATTCACAGAAAAAAACAAAAACAAAAAATAAGGCACGATATTGGAAATCTTACCACAACGGTCTTTAGAAAACCTACAGCAACAAACAATATCCTCCACTGGACGAGCCATCACCCCCCAGCCGTAAAAATAGGGACCCCAAAGGGTCAATACCTGCGCATGTGCAGGAATTGCTCTAATAACGAGTCATTCCATCACAAATCCAAAAAGCTCCAGAATAGGCTCCTACAAAGGGGCTATCCCCAACCTATCTTGAGAGACGCTTTTAAAGTAGCTGCACAGAGAGACAGAAGCGAATTGCTGGTACCCAGACAAAAAGAGCCAAATGACAACCTTATCCAGATCATTTCGACCTATGATGCCGCAAACAAAGATGTTAGGGCTATTCTTAAGACTCATTGGCCTATCCCTACGATGGATACTGATCTTTCCAAGGCGATATCTCCCTATCCACTTATTACATATAGGAGAGGGAGAAGCCTTAAGGATAGACTAGTACATAGCCACTACACCGGGCCTTCAAAAGAAGCACTTGGCTCGATAGAAAACCGTTGGGTGTTTTTAAGTGCGGTACCTGTAAGGCCTGTAACTATATCCGTACCACTAAGACGGTGACCTGCTCAGCAACCAAACATATCCACACAGTAAAGGATTTTATCAATTGTAAAACCAAAGGTGTAATCTATATAGGACAATGTTCTTGTCTGAAGGATTACATTGGTAAAACCTTTAGAGAAATGAGACGGCGCGTCTGTGAACACATTAACGATATAGCAAAGCACAAGGACACACCCATCGCTAACCATATTAATGAGCATCATAACGGCGATGCAAAGTACATCGTTTTCTCTGCACTTGAGACTGTTACTCTACCGGCGACTGGGACCGAAAAATCTTGCAAAAAGAAACGGAATGGATATATCATTTTCGGTCCCAGTCGCCAATGGGTCTCAATGAGAGACTAACCTACACCTGTTTTCTATGACCTGTTCTTTCTCCCTACGGTTTTTAATCCCGCCTCTACCTCTAGTATTAATATGAGCTCTAAGCTGTGTGGACTGGCACGTGAAGTGCCGCCTTTCTTGCAATGACATATATCTAGTCATAATGTATCTCTCTCTTTGTTGGGATCCGATCTGGTCAGTCACTATAATGTGGGTGACCCGTTCCTCTCCCACTGTCACTGTTTATATATAACAGCATTTATTGTTTTTCTTTCATCTATTCTCACAAAAACATACAAAAAATATATATTTGGCTGTTATTTATTATATCCTAAACGATGGGTAACAAATTTATAATCATTCTAGATCTACATAGATAAAAATATAGACCTGTATTTACCAGTACTCACATATAGCGACATATGCGTTTCAAATGAAGGACGTGACATCACTATGCGTTCCAAATCACCGGAAGTGACTTTATTCCTGTGCATCTCAAGTCCCGGATGTGACGTCCTTCTGTGCGTTTCAAACTCCAGATGTGACGTCTTTCTGACTGTCACAGGACCGGAAATGATACCGGACAGGTTAAAGCGCCAGGCTTTAAATAATCAGCACACCCATACAAAATTAAGCCGTGTTAGCTCCTCCATCGGACGGCGTAAGCTCGGTCAGAGTCCCCATCAGTAAGTTATCACATGTATATGATCGATATATTTAATCTTAATAAGTATACTATGAGTAATGCCCATTTCATACTGTGACCTTTCAGGCATACATCACTCTGATGTGGACACTTGCAACTGACCATAACCTCATGGGAGCTAAGTATCATTTTCTTTTTTCTTTTTTTTCTCTGATCTTCATCTATGATCTATACTGATCTTCATCTATGATCTATACTACACATCTTGATCATAACCCCCTGATGAGCCGTTGTTGCGGCAGAAACGCGTTGTGTGTATTTTTTATGTATTTATTCAGTATCCTGTATAGGTATATTTTGAGACTAACAACAAATAGTCCAGCCCACAATATGGGATATAGGGTTGTTCTAGGGTGATAATAGGTCTAGGCACGAGGACAGGGCACCCCCACCATAAGGAGGCGTCCCTGGGCTGAGTTAGCCATAGGGTTGTAATTAGGGACATATTGATCCCTTTTACATCAGTAACCCACATACTTGTACCATAGTAACATAGTACATAAGGCCGAAAAAAGACATTTGTCCATCCAGTTCGGCCTGTTATCCTGCAAGTTGATCCAGAGGAAGGCAAAAAACCCTGTGAGGTAGAAGCCAATTTTCTCCACTTTAGGGGAATCAGAATAACTCCCTGGATCAACGACCCCTCTCTAGTAGCTATAGCCTGTAATATTATTACGCTCTAGAAACACATCCAGGCCCCTCTTGAATTCCTTTATTGTACTCACCATCACCACCTCCTCAGGCAGAGAGTTCCATAGTCTCACTGCTCTTATCGTAAAGAATCCTCTTCTATGTTTGTGTACAAACCTTCTTTCCTCCAGACGCAGAGGATGTCCCCTCGTCACAGTCACAGTCCTGGGGATAAATAGCTGATGGGATAGATCTCTGTACTGACCTCTGATATATTTATACATATTAATTAGATCTCCCCTCAGTCGTCTTTTTTCTAAAGTGAATAACCCTAATTTTGATAATCTTTCAGGGTACTGTAGTTGCCCCATTCCAGTTATTACTTTAGTTGCCCTCCTCTGAACCTTCTCTAGCTCTGCTATGTCTGCCTTGTTTACAGGAGCCCAGAACTGTACACAGTACTCCATGTGTGGTCTGACTAGCGATTTGTAAAGTGGTAGGACTATGTTCATATCACGGGAATCTATGCCCCTTTTGATGCAACCCATTATCTTGTTGGCCTTGGCAGCAGCTGCCTGACACTGGTTTTTGCTGTTTAGTTTGCTGTTTATTAAAATTCCTAGATCCTTTTCCATGTCAGTGTTACCGAGTGTTTTACCATTTAGTATGTACGGGTGACTTGCATTTTTCCTTCCCATGTGCATAACCTTACATTTATCAGTGTTAAACCTCATCTGCCACTTATCTGCCCAAGCCTCCAATCTATCCAGATCCATCTGTAGCAGTATACGGTCCTCTTCAGTGTAAATTACTTTACACAGTTTAGTGTCATCTGCGAAAATTGATACTTTACTATGCAAGCCTTCTACAAGATCATTAATAAATATATTGAAGAGAATAGGGCCCAATACTGACCCCTGAGGTACCCCACTAGTGACAGTGACCCAATCTGAATGTGTACCGTTAATAACCACCCTCTGTTTTCTATCACTCAGCCAGTTACTTACCCACATACAGATGTTTTCTCCCAGTCCGAGCATTCTCATTTTATATACTAACCTTTTATGCGGTACAGTGTCAAATGCTTTGGAGAAGTCCAGATATACGACATCCATTGATTCGCCGCTGTCAAGTCTAGAACTTACCTCCTCATAGAAACTGATTAAATTAGTTTGACATGACCGATCCCTCACGAAGCCATGCTGATATGGCGTTATTTGCTTATTTCCGTTGAGATGCTCTAATATAGCATCTCTCAGAAAACCTTCAAACAGTTTACCCACAACAGATGTTAAACTTACCGGCCTATAGTTTCCAGGCTCTGTTTTTGGCCCCTTTTTGAATATTGGCACCACATATGCCACGCGCCAATCCTGTGGGACATTCCCTGTCAGTATAGAGTCTGCAAATATCAGAAATAAGGGTCTGGCTATGACATTACTTAATTCCTTTAGGATACGAGGGTGTATGCCATCCGGTCCTGGCGATTTGTCAATTTTAATCTTTTTAAGCCGCTGATGTACTTCTTCCTGGGTCAGACAGGACACTTTTAATGGGGAATTTATTTTTGCATTCTGCATGTCATCTGACAATTTATTTTCCTCAGTGAATACATTGGAGAAAAAAATATTTAACAGCTTTGCTTTCTCCTCGTCGCTCTCTGCGACTCCCCCCTCATTACTCTTTAAAGGGCCAACACCTTCAGCTTTATACTTTTTAACATTTATATAATTGAAGAACATTTTAGGGTTGGTTTTACTCTCTTTGGCAATTAATCTCTCGGTCTCTAGTTTGGCCGCTTTTATTTGTTTTTTACATGTTCTATTTTTTTCCTTATAGTTTTTCAGTGCTTCCGTGCAACCCTCCTGTTTTAGTGTTTTATATGCTTTCTTCTTGTCATTTATTGCTTTCTTTACAGTTCTATTTATCCACATTGGTTTCTTTTTGTTCCTTAACCTTTTATTACCATACGGTATGTACCTCTGACAATGAGTTTTTAGGATGTTTTTAAAGATATCCCATTTTGTGTCTGTATTTGTGAGGACTTGGTCCCAGTTAGTTTGGCCTATGGCCTCTCTTAGTTGGCTAAATTTAGCTTTTTTGAAGTTTGGTATTTTTGTTCCTCCCTGTAGAAACGCTCTTTTGAATGATAATTGGAAGGTTATTACTTTATGGTCACTATTTCCCAGGTGTCCCCCGACCTGCACGTCTGTTGTTCTGTCAGGTCTATTGGTTAATACTAAGTCCAGTATGGCCGTCCCTCTAGTCGGGTCCTGAACCAGTTGGGAGAGGTAATTGTCTTTGGTTATAGCCACGAACCTGTTTCCCTTATGAGATATACAAGTTTCAGTTTCCCAGTCTATATCTGGGTAGTTGAAGTCCCCCATAATAACCACCTCATTATGATTTGCCGCCTCGTCTATCTCGTTTAGTAGTAGATTTTCTGTGGACTCTGGTATATTAGGTGGTTTATAGTAAACTCCTATTAGTAATTTATTGTTGGTACCAGTGTTACCTATAACTTTTCCCTTGTAATCCAACCTGTTATAAAGAAGAAAAAATCGTCTTATTTTTTGTTTTTGTTTTTTTCTGTGAATTGACACGGTATTAGTCTGTGTAAACAAGTTTCACCAGGGCAATTTTAGCCTACTACCCATTTATTAAAGGTATTTTTAGCAGAGCACGTCAAACTTTGATAATCAATTACTTACGTGTACTCTATTTGATTATCATATGATATAATTTTTTATACTTTTTTCAGATTTATTTTTACTGTAACAAGGTATTAAACAAGACCCAAAAATGAACAAAGAATCAGGTTACATGCATCCAGCTGCAGTTGAGAACCCCTGTTCTGCACAGCAAGATGCCCCCTGGTGGATAACGAGGCAGTTTGCCATAATTTGTCTATTGGCGGACACAACTAGAACTGTCCCACCGTACCTGTTATTACCGTTTGCAGACCACAAACGATTTTGTGTATGCTTAGTTCAGGGTCATCTGCGGTACAGCACAGCAGCTTACAAACTTATCACTTCTATACAATATTTTCTCCCTGCCCTTTTCATAACCGGTATGATAACACGTGTGCAAATGTTACTTCCTTAATGAAGACACTAAACAGGTTTGTAGTCATGGAAGATTGCTCTTAGTACAGTATGCAATGTCTCTTTAAGTAGCAGAGTCCTTGTACTAACGGTAGCAACACTTTTGGCCTGATACACTGTAATGACCCTGACTGACTAACTACAGTCCTACTCTTTAGGCGGCAAATATCACTAGGTGGTGCGTGCACGATATTATTGACCCAGGTCTTGATCTGTATTCGATGATGCCTTCCAACTGAACAAAGACAAGTCCTTTCAACAACCATAAGGTACTGCAGGTGAGGTAGTTCTCCGTTCCTAAGATCCTATCAGCCTTCCTGAAAAACAATTCCTTTTCCTCCAGACAGGATCTACACTGGACGGTGATTACTCAGCTGCTGTTCCTGATGCTCTAGGACGCACTGACACCATGGTTGCGAGAATATTCAGTTTACACACAGTTTCTTGCAAGATGTCTGCTCTCCTGCTTCCAAAAGCTTGTCATCCTTGCAACTCTCTCCATATAAACTCATCCTGGGCATAGCACTGTGGGGGCACACCAGCATTGGGCCTCGTTGACCTTCTTAGAGGAAGGGGCTCAGAAGTACTGGGGACATCAGGCATATCTGCCAGGGGAGGAGCTACTACTTGTTCAGCACTCTCTCGGTGGCAAACCTGACACAGCCGGGGTCTTGTGGATACCTGGTCAGGGACAACCTACCATTTTTCCTCCTCTTCCTCCTCTGTACTCTGAGCATGAGAAGGCATCTCCTCCACACACACTGGTTTGTCAAAATTACAATGTCTTAACATATTATGGTGCAAGTTTCGTGAGGGTCCCCCAGTCCCTACTGGCTCTACTTCATAGACTGGAATGGCAGGGTCTACCCTCCTTTTCACTGTATATGGGATTGCCTCCCACCGCCCATCCAATTTCCCAGACGACCATCACCTGATCACCCGGGGTGTACCCATCCCTCTGTACTGGTCTCATGTTGGGGTGTACCACTTGCCCCAGGTGCTCCCCTACAACCTTGTGGATAGTTCTCAGCCGGCAGCGGTGCTCTTATACCCATTCAGTGGTACTTCTCGGTGGTGTCTCCATCGGGTCGGGCATGTGGAGGTCTTTAATCTCCCGTCCGGCTCTCCCAAACATGAGCATATGGAGAGAGTATCCGGTGGTACTGTGTACCCTGTTGGTATTTGGGCCACCGAGCCTTTTGGATATCCTCCAGTGTCCGCAGAATCTGGAGCAAGGTGCGGTTAAAGCATTCGCACACCTCGTTTCCTTGGGGGTGATACAGCGTTTGATCCCATACAGCTGGTGCAGTTCGTACATTAGAGTACCCTGGAAACACGCCCCCTGGTCCGAATGTATTCTCCATGGACAACCAATCACCTGTATAAAGTGTTTGCAGACCACTTCAGTGGCCGACTCTGCTGTCTGGTCTCTGGTGGGTACAGCTACCGCATACTTGGTGAAGTGATCTGTCATGACAAGACAGTACGAGTGTCCTAAAGGCAGAGAACTTAATCTGCACATAATCAATCATCAGAAGCTCCAGGGGCGCTGAGGTCCAGATGGTCTGGACAGGAGCCTGCTGTTCAGTAAGCTTACTCAGCCCGCAGGGTCGACACTTAAGACATGCCTCAGCCACCGTGTCGGCAAGATCTGGACAGTATACCAGCTGTTGAAGCCACTTGAACGTTTGGTCACTCCCAAAATAGGCTCCCCTTTCATGGGCTTCCCTGGCGGCTTCCGGTCCCCAAATACATGGGGATGACAATCTGTTGTCGGTACTGCAGCTCCGACTGTAAGTATATGGTCCAGCACAGGAGACCCTGGGTAATGGTCAACTTATCCCACTGCCTCAATAACTTTTGGCCCTCTGGGGTCAGTCTGGCTCGCTCTTCTGGCCGTGGCCAGATCTTAGCCCGAATCCATTCCTTCACTTTCCACAAGTCCGGGCAGCAATTCTGGATTCTCTCCCAATCAGCCAATGTCTTTCCCAGCACCAGGTAATGAAGAAGTAATAATGTAGAGTTGCACTCACCAGATCTTGCGGTCATCCGGAATGCAGCAGCCTGCCTGGAGCCCTAGATCCATAAAGGCTCCTACATGTAAAATCCAGTCAGTAATAACGGAGGCAGCATGTCCGGTGAAAGAAATCCCTTTATTGGGAACTGCTTACACGAACAGACGTGTAAAAAAAGTTGTTACGTTTTGGCTAATGCATAGCCTTTATCAAACACCAAGTGTTGTCCAAAAGATCCTGTTTAAAAAGTATAAGCCACGCCCACACGTACGGACGTGGCCAATTACATGATTGCACACTCTATTAATTAATCACAGTGTCTCGAATTTGTACATCTATATACGCTTTACCCATACATCAGTGTTCCCCCATATAGAGCATAAAACCTAGTAGAGCACATACCTCTATGGTGCACGCTTCCAGCATGTCCCTCAGCCGCCAGAGCGCATGTCCGGGGAGGTGTTTGATAAAGGCTATGCATTAGCCAAAACGTAACAACCTTTTTTACACGTCTGTTCATGTAAGCAGTTCCCAATAAAGGGATTTCTTTCACCGGATATGCTACCTCCGTTATTACTGACTGGACTTTCCCAGCACCAGGGACATCCCATACGCCACTCCACTTAAATGTGCCACGTCTTGGAACACGGGTAACCAACCAAGGTCAGGCGTTTCAGTGTCCTCCAGCTCCTCGTCGGTACTTTGAGCCGACAACACTACAGGGACTCAGGAAAGTTCATCAGCATTGCTGTTCTCCCTACCTGACCGAAACTTGATGCGTTATTGGTGCTTAGAAAGGCGAGCCAACCACCTCTGTTCAAGTGCACCGAGTTTGGCATTCTCCGGATATAGCTGTCCAGTCCCACGAATACCCGCACCTCTCTCAGTGTACGCGGTTGAGGCCATTTCTGGATGGCCTCCACCTTTACTGAGGGCCGGCTTTACCCCCTCCTGGGTGACCACATGTCCCAAATACCCGATCTGTTGATGAAACAATTGGCACTTCTTGGGCTTGATCTTGAGCCCATGGTCTAGTAGCCATCCTAGGACCTGTTGCAGCTTCTGGAGGTGGTCTTCAAAGGAGGCCCCAAACACTACTATGTCATCCAGGTATATCAATACTGACTCAAAGTTGAGATCCCCCAGGCAGTGCTCCATTAGCCGCTGGAATGTTCCCGGGGCATTGGACAGGCCAAATGGCATCTAGTTGAACTCGTAGAGTTCCATAGGTAGAATGAAAGCAGTTTTCACTTTGTCCTTCTTGGCCACTGGCACCTGCCAATATCCACTGGCCAGGTCAAGAGTCGAGAAGAATTTTGCGTGGCTCAGGGCTGACAACGACTCCTCAATCCGTGGAAGTGGGTAAGCATCCCAGATTGTCTGAGCATTCAGCTTCTGATAATCCACGCAGAACCTGAGACTCCCATCTTTTTTCCGCACCAAGACTACTGGAGCCGCCCAAGGACTTTGACTGACTCTCTTGGATCATCCAGTTTTCCAACATGCTGGCTACCATATCCTTCACCTCCTGGTACATTTTAGGTGGGATTTGCTGGCAACGTTCCCTGAATGGTGCCGCATCGCCGGTAGGGATTTCATGTTCAATGGTGGAAGCACACCCGAAGTCCTCATCATGTCGCGAGAATGCCTCTTGAAATTCCGAGAGGGTGTCTTCCGGCAAATTCTGTTGTCCGGGAGTCAGAGTCTTGCAGTCAACCCCCCTTCGGGTCATGATCACTTGACCTTTCCACTCTGCTGTCGGGGTCTCCCTTTGATAAACCTCTATTGCATAGGTCCAGGCTATAGCATGAAACTCCGTCATCGAGAGACATCCCCTTTGGACACATAGACTTTGGCCAGCAGGGTGTTTTCGGGAATGGTCAGCTCACAGTCTTCAACATTGAACACATTGTTTCCTCTTGATAAGAAGGCTCGATCAGGACCTCTAGTCCATTCAGTCATCATCCAGTCCCCATCGGCAGCATCAATATTCATTCTTGTAGAGGTGGGATCTTCACCGGGTTCCTCCGCGGCACCTTCACGTCTCCAATGGGCCGACTGGACATGTTACTCTTTTGCAGACTACAGCTCCTCACCATCTGTTGTAAAACATTCTGGGTCGGCCGGTGTGTGGTGGCCCGTTGCCAATACTTAGGCCCTTCTTGGCATAGAGTTGATGGTCTCGGTCTCTCAGTACATTCATACATAGGGTCACGTCCATTTCTTTCCAGGACGGATGGTCCACCAGCACGACCCCCTTCTTGTCGACATCTTGCCCAAACAATCGGACCCGCATCCAGACTATCCCTCGGACGTCCATCTCTCGGTTATTGGCAGCTGTCAGCCTGATGACGCTCCCGTCTTTGGTCTCCATCATATGCTGGAAATGCCTTTCGAAGAACTCCAGGGGCATAAGGGTGCACTCTGACCCTGTATCAACTAGGCAGCATATCTTCTGGTCTTCATGTTCCTCACTCATAGGGTCTAGCTTCTGGTGTACCGCCGCAGTATGCCCAGCTACTGCGGCGGTCGGAAGTTTAACGTCGGCTAGGACTTCATCTGTTTCGGGCACTCTCTGGCTATATGGCCGTACTGTCGACAAACACAACATTGGGCTATCCTGGGTGGAGTGGCGTGGGGCGCTGGGGTCATTTCTAAAGGCCGGGGCGATCCTTTAAGGAATCAGAGACTTCAGATGCAGACTGACGTCCCGTAGCATGGGTGCTACTCACTATTCTCGCCGTCACAGGCATGTGCTCTTCCTCTCTCTCCACGCTGGGTAGGTAGACGCTGTAGAATGTCATGTCGCCCGCCCGGGTCATCTCTTGCAGCTTGAGAGCCCCACTATGAACTGATCTCTTAGTAGCCAGTCCACCTCCCGGAAGGCTCCCATGGCCTCTGGGTCCCATCGCTGTATTTCATTGAGCGTCTCCTGTAGGGCATTGGAGTACTGCATCAGGATCTCACCCTCTTGCTGGGGTCAGTTAAAGAAGTGGCTGCGCAGCTGCACTACTTTAGCACTCCCCTCAGTGTTCCTCCAGCAGGGAGAATATTTTGTCTAGGATGTCCCTCTCGGATTCGGGCCTTACCATCACTGTCCGTTTAACGTCACCCTCTAGAGCTCCCAACGTAACCTCTGCCTGCAGCTCGGGGGTCAGGTTATACATTCTAACTGCGCTCCGCACCTTTTCAGTCCAGTCCTGCAACGTCATGTTTCGGCCGTCATACTCTGGCAGATGATACAGCAGCGCCCCTACGGGGATGTATCCTACTGGGGAGGACATGGAATTGGGGGCAAGCTGGCCTTGCGCTGGTACACCCTGAGCTGGGTTCTGATCCAGTGCTACTGGTGCCGGGGGAAGGTCTCCCGCCGCGTTCCCTGTATCCTGCCGACTGCGCCAAGTTGTAAGCTGTGTATTGGGGTGGGCTCCCCAGGATACAGCGAAGTCACAAACAAGGAAAGCAACTTTGACACCAGCTTTTGTGAATCAGATTTATTTTTATTGTAAAAAGGTATTAAACAATATCCCAAATTGAACAAAGAATCAGGTTACATGTACTCAGCTGCAGCTGAGAACCCCTGTGCTGCACAGCAAGATTCCCCCTGGTTGATACCGAGGCAGTTTGCCGTAATTTGCGTATTGACGGATGCAACTAGAACTGTCCCACCATACCTGTTATTACCGTTTGGAGAATGCGAACGATTGTGTGTGCAATGAGCAGGAGACGGGGTATACACACTGACGCCAAATTATGCAATGACTGGGTCAGGTGTAGATGATAGTCTATGTTTGATAGTTGTTCGTGACGCCAATTGCAGCGTGCGCAGGGTACTATGACAGGGCCCTTCCAAGATGTTATAACTCACGTCCCAGGTTAGGAATGCCAGAGTCGTGTGATTGCCTATAATGTCTCTGTATGGTGATGATAATGGTGTCAACGGTGTCTCCTACCTAGGTATGGCTGGACTCCTGACTCCTGGCTCACTTGCAATAAATTGAGTGTAGTCTTAGTAGGAGTAATAGAGGGATTTTGCAGCAGAAATTGATGTCCAGACCTTTGGTGAAATTCAAACTCGTCTTTACTGAAGATGACTTTCTTCCAAGCAATGTACAACTTTGGTCTTAAGTCCCAGCAGGCTTTGGCAATGGTTGGCAGGAATGAATCTTCTGCTCTAGAAATCTGGAGCTTGCAGGAAAAGATGTCTGCTTAGTAGCTCTAAAACTGTGGCAGAAATTTGGCTTCTGCACTTTCTTTCTATCTTATGCTTTATGGGGACAGACTAGCTGAGGAGGAATTTGGCTTCTCCTGGGTCTCTGGACTTTACTCACAGATAGGCTCACCGGGAATGCTGTTGTCCTGGAACTCTGGAGCTTGTCTGCTGTCTTTATCCAGCCGAGGCTGCAGGGCTCAGGCTAGGGAATTGATCAATGTATCAGCCGAGACAAGGTCCTGTCTTTCTTCCCTATGCAGGGGGACTCCTGAACTCTATCACACAGCCTTCCCCAACAGGGGTGGCTGGCACACTGCCTCTAACTTCCATCTCCACCCAAGGGCAGGATGTGGGAACAGTCCACACCTCAACAGAGGGGGAGCTAATCTGGAATGAGCCATTCCAGCCTAGATATATTAAACTGAAACTAGTTCCTTACCAACGCATTGCTGCCACCTGCTGGTGAACATGGAAAATGACAAGGAAATTTACATTTAACATAGTTTATGCACATTTGTGAATGACATAATGTAAAATCATATCAGATGACAATGTAAAGGCTCTTAGGAGATAGTAGCGGGGTAGAGGCGTGTAGTAACACAACTCTGGGGTGTTACATGTGTATGCTTAGTTCGTGGTCATCTGCGGTACAGCACAGCAGCTTACAAACTTATCACCTCTATACGATATTTTCCCCCTGCCCTTTACATAACCGGTATGATAACACGTGTGCAAATGTTACTTCCTTAATGAAGACCCTAAGCAGGTTTGTAGTCATAGAAGATTACTCTCAGTATGCAATGTCTCTTTAAGTAGCAGAGTCCTTGTACTAACGGTAGCAACACTTTTGGCCTGATACACTGCAATTACCCTGACTGACTAACTACAGGCCTACTTTTTAGGCGGCAAACATCACTAGGCGGTGCGTGCACGATATTACTGACCCGGGTCTTGATTTGTATCCGATGATATCTTCCCACTGAACAACGACAAGTCCTTTCAGCAACCATGAGGAACTGCCGGTGAGGTAGTTCTCCGTTCCTCAGATCTGTACTAGACTGTGATTTCTCAGCTGCTGTTCCTGATGCTCTAGGATGCACTGACACCCTGGATGCGAGCAGATTAAGCTTACACACAGCTTCTTGCAAGATGTCTGCTCTCCTGCTTCCTGTTTCTTGCTTCTGCAGCTCAGCTCCACCTCCTATAAAAATGCAAAAGCTTGCAGTCTTGCAAGTATTAGCAGTGTGGAGAAACAGCAGCCTCTTGTGTTGAAAACTCAGAATGGCAATTATACACAAAGAGTGAACAATGAGAGCTGTTTCACAATCTCACAGCTGCCATTTCCACACTATGGCACCTTGCCACTTTGTGGTCTCCTGATGCTGCTGCCATCTCCACACTGTCACCTTGCTACTCTGTGGAATCCTCCTGCTGCTGCCTTATCAACACTATGTCACCTTGCCACTGTGTGGTATTTTGATGCTGCTGCTGCTACTGCCATCTCCACACTATGTCACCTTTCCACTCTGTGTTATCCTGATGTTGGTGCTGCCACCTCCACACTATGTCACCTTGCCACTTTGTAATACCCTGATGCTGCTGCTGCCATCTCCACACTATGTCACCTTGCCACTTTGTGGTATCCTCCTGCTGCTGCCTTATCCACACAATTTTTCCTTGCCACTGTGTGGTATTCTGATGCTGCTGCTGCTGCTACTGCCATCTCCACACTATGTCACCTTGCCACTCTGTGGTATCCTGATGCTGCTGCTGACATATCCACACTATTTCAACTTGCCACTCTGTGGTATCCTGATGCTGCTGCTGCCATCACACTATGTCATCTTGCCACTCTGTGTTCTCCTAATGCTGCTGCTGCTAGCATCTCCACACTATGTCATCTTGCCACTTGGTGGTATCCTGATGCTGCTTGCCCCGGGCGCAAAAGTTTAATGGTCGCCAGCAGGGCTGCACTGCCAATTAGGTAAATTGAGGCGATCGCTTAAGGCGGCGCGGCCCTGCTCACAAGTGCGGGGTGGCGGCAGGGCACTGGAAGATGAGTGCTTCCATTGTGGAAGCGCTCATCCCCATAGTCATCTGTATCGCCGCCCTCAGGACAGCGATACAGATGGATGTGCTGCGGGGCAGGGGAGAGGCGTCTCCCTTCCCCATTCCTCTGATAGGCTGCAGGCCTAGTGCCTGCAGCCTATCAGAGGCCAGTGCAGGCGTACAGCTTGGGACACATGCTGGAGGAGGCCTGCATCGCATCGCTGCCATGGAGGTAAGTATAAGTGTTTATTTTTTTATATGGTACAATACTGGCTACTAGCACATGATTGGGGGTCCATCTATGGGGGGCACTTGTTACTGGCCCACGATTGGTGGGCACTTGTTACTGGCACATGATTGGGGGGCCATCTATGGGGGGCAATTCTTACTGGCACATGATTGAGGGGCACTTCTTACTGGCACATGATTGGGGGGCCATCTATGGGAGGAACTTCTCACTGGCACATGATTAGGGGGCATCTATGGGGGCACTTACTGGCACATTATTGGGGGGCATCTATGGAGGCATATCTTACTGGCACATTATAGGGGGCACTGTGTGGGCATCTATGGGGTCACATCTTACTGACACATTATTGGGGTATTGGGTGGCACTATGGGGGCACTTCTTACTGGCAAAATATTGGGAGCATCTGCTGAGGCCACAAAGAAGGAGTATTTTATATGGGGCACTTTATGGTGGGTACTATAGAGAAGGAAGAGAGGAGTACTATGGGGTCATCTACGGGGGCACTAAGAAGGGGTATTTTATACTTGCAAATCATGGGGGAAACTGATGGCATCTACTGGGGCACTATATTTGGGGCATTTTATATTGGTACATTATGGGGGGCACTACGAGGAGGGGGGAGAGGAGCACTATAGGGCAGTATTTTATACTGACACATTATGGGGGCACTATGGGGACATTAGCTCAACTGGGGGCATTAAAAGGGGGTATTTTTTGCACTCTTACATTATAAGGAGAATTATTACTACTGGGGGGCATTATGGTGGGCTTTCTTACAACTGGCGGTCTAGGGGGGAACATGATTACTAGTATGGGCACTATGGGAGCATTATTACTTCTAGGGCACAGTGGGGACATGTTGGGGGCACTGTAGGAGTACTATTACTACCATTTGTGCTCTAGCAGAGAATTATTCCTATTGGTGGGACTTTTGGGAGCACTATTACTGTGAGGACACCTTGGCACAGTATCAGCTTACCACAATTATTTTTAGGGGAAGTTATGTTTAGACTATTAGTATCAGGGGCCCTCTTTGTTGGGTGCAGTTAATATTAGGGAACTGTGTGCCAATAAATATTAAAGGTCACAATAGCTTTACATTTGGCACCATTTGCACTTGAGGTTACAGGGCAAAAACATCCTTATTTGGATAATGTATGTAAAAGGATCGAAGGATAAATACTCAATGTAATGTTCTTTGTCTCTTGGTATCCAGACACTGTAATGCAATATATGTGTCTATCTCCTGTCATCCAACCTGTTATTATTATAACATGTTCTTTATATGTATGTCCTACATTTCTCAATAAAAAAATGTGAAACTTAAAAAAAATATATATATTAACCACCTCCGGACCGCTGTACGCACAGACGCGTCCTGGAGGTGGTTGATTCATTCCTCCTGGACGCGCCGGCGCGTCCTCTCGCGAGACGCGAGATTTCCTGTGAACGCGCGCACACAGGCGCGCGCGCTCACAGGAACGGAAGGTAAGAGAGTTGATCTCCAGCCTGCCAGCGGCGATCGTTCGCTGGCAGGCTGGAGATGTGTTTTTTTTAACCCCTAACAGGTATATTAGACGCTGTTTTGATAACAGCGTCTAATATACCTGCTACCTGGTCCTCTGGTGGTCCCCTTTGTTTGGATCGACCACCAGAGGACACAGGTACTGTAGCTCAGTAAAGTAGCACCAAGCACCACTACACTACACTACACCCCCCCCGTCACTTATTAACCCCTTATTAGCCCCTGATCACCCCTGATCACCCCATATAGACTCCCTGATCACCCCCCTGTCATTGATTACCCCCCTGTCATTGATCACCCCCCTGTAAAGCTCCATTCAGACGTCCGCATGATTTTTACGGATCCACTGATAGATGGATCGGATCCGCAAAACGCATCCGGACGTCTGAATGAAGCCTTACAGGGGCGTGATCAATGACTGTGGTGATCACCCCATATAGACTCCCTGATCACCCCCCTGTCATTGATTACCCCCCTGTCATTGATCACCCCCCTGTAAAGCTCCATTCAGACGTCCGCATGATTTTTACGGATCCACTGATAGATGGATCGGATCCGCAAAACGCATCCGGACGTCTGAATGAAGCCTTACAGGGGCATGATCAATGACTGTGGTGATCACCCCATATAGACTCCCTGATCACCCCCCTGTAAAGCTCCATTCAGATGTCCGCATGATTTTTACGGATGCACTGATAGATGGATCGGATCCGCAAAACGCATCCGGACGTCTGAATGAAGCTTTACAGGGGCATGATCAATGACTGTGGTTATCACCCCATATAGACTCCCTGATCACCCCCCTGTCATTGATTACACCCCTGTCATTGATCAACCCCCTGTAAAGCTCCATTCAGATGTCCACATGTTATTTTTCGGATGCACTGATAGATGGATCGGATCCGCAAAACGCATCCGGACGTCTGAATGAAGCCTTACAGGGGCGTGATCAATGACTGTGGTGATCACCCCATATAGACTCCCTGATCACCCCCCTGTCATTGATTACACCCCTGTCATTGATCAACCCCCTGTAAAGCTCCATTCAGATGTCCGCATGATTTTTACGGATGCACTGATAGATGGATCGGATCCGCAAAACGCATCCGGACGTCTGAATGAAGCCTTACAGGGGCGTGATCAATGACTGTGGTGATCACCCCATATAGACTCCCTGATCACCCCCCTGTCATTGATCACCCCCCTGTAAAGCTCCATTCAGATGTCCGCATGATTTTTACGGATGCACTGATAGATGGATCGGATCCGCAAAACGCATCCGGACGTCTGAATGAAGCCTTACAGGGGCATGATCAATGACTGTGGTTATCACCCCATATAGACTCCCTGATCACCCCCCTGTCATTGATTACACCCCTGTCATTGATCAACCCCCTGTAAAGCTCCATTCAGATGTCCGCATGATTTTTACGGATGCACTGATAGATGGATCGGATCCGCAAAACGCATCCGGACGTCTGAATAAAGCCTTACAGGGGCGTGATCAATGACTGTGGTGATCACCCCATATAGACTCCCTGATCACCCCCCTGTCATTGATCACCCCCCTGTAAAGCTCCATTCAGATGTCCGCATGATTTTTACGGATGCACTGATAGATGGATCGGATCCGCAAAACGCATCCGGACGTCTGAATGAAGCCTTACAGGGGCATGATCAATGACTGTGGTTATCACCCCATATAGACTCCCTGATCACCCCCCTGTCATTGATTACACCCCTGTCATTGATCAACCCCCTGTAAAGCTCCATTCAGATGTCCGCATGATTTTTACGGATGCACTGATAGATGGATCGGATCCGCAAAACGCATCCGGACGTCTGAATGAAGCCTTACAGGGGCGTGATCAATGACTGTGGTGATCACCCCATATAGACTCCCTGATCACCCCCCTGTCATTGATTACCCCCCTGTAAAGCTCCATTCAGACGTCCGCATGATTTTTACGGATCCACTGATAGATGGATCGGATCCGCAAAACGCATCCGGACGTCTGAATGAAGCCTTACACGGGCGTGATCAATGACTGTGGTTATCACCCCATATAGATTCCCTGATCACCCCCCTGTCATTGATTACTCCCCTGTAAAGCTCCATTCAGATGTCCGCATGATTTTTACGGATGCACTGATAGATGGATCGGATCCGCAAAACGCATCCGGACGTCTGAATGAAGCCTTACAGGGGCATGATCAATGACTGTGGTTATCACCCCATATAGACTCCCTGATCACCCCCCTGTCATTGATCACCCCCCTGTCATTGATCACCCCCCTGTCATTGATCACCCCCCTGTCATTTATCACCCCCCTGTCATTGATTACCCCCCCTGTCATTGATCACCCCTCTGTAAGGCTCCATTCAGACATTTTTTTGGCCCAAGTTAGCGGAATTATTATTTTTTTTTCTTACAAAGTCTCATATTCCACTAACTTGTGTCAAAAAATAAAATCTCACATGAACTCACCATACCCCTCACGGAATCCAAATGCGTAAAATTTTTTAGACATTTATATTCCAGACTTCTTCTCACGCTTTAGGGCCCCTAGAATGCCAGGGCAGTATAAATACCCCACATGTGACCCCATTTCGGAAAGAAGACACCCCCAGGTATTCCGTGAGGGGCATATTGAGTCCATGAAAGATTGAAATTTTTGTCCCAAGTTAGCGGAACGGGAGACTTTGTGAGAAAAAAATTAAAAATATCAATTTCCGCTAACTTGTGCCAAAAAAAAAAAAATTCTATGAACTCGCCATGCCCCTCATTGAATACCTTGGGGTGTCTTTTTTCCAGAATGGGGTCACATGTGGGGTATTTATACTGCCCTGGCATTCTAGGGGCCCCAAAGCGTGAGAAGAAGTCTGGTATCCAAATGTCTAAAAATGCCCTCCTAAAAGGAATTTGGGCACCTTTGCGCATCTAGGCTGCAAAAAAGTGTCACACATCTGGTATCGCCGTACTCAGGAGAAGTTGGGGAATGTGTTTTGGGGTGTCATTTTACATATACCCATGCTGGGTGAGAGAAATATCTTGGTCAAATGCCAACTTTGAATAAAAAAATGGGAAAAGTTGTCTTTTGTCAAGATATTTCTCTCACCCAGCATGGGTATATGTAAAATGACACCCAAAAACACATTCCCCAACTTCTCCTGAATACGGCGATACCACATGTGTGACACTTTTATGCAGCCTAGGTGGGCAAAGGGGCCCATATTCCAAAGAGCACCTTTAGGATTTCACAGGTCATTTACCTACTTACCACACATTAGGGCCCCTGGAAAATGCCAGGGCAGTATAACTACCCCACAAGTGACCCCATTTTGGAAAGAAGACACCCCAAGGTATTCCGTGAGGGGCATGGCGAGTTCCTAGAATTTTTTATTTTTTGTCACAAGTTAGTGGAAAATGCTGCTTTTTTTTTTTTTTTTTTTTTTTCATACAAAGTCTCATATTCCACTAACTTGTGACAAAAAATAAAAACTTCCATAAACTCACTATGCCCATCAGCGAATACCTTGGGGTCTCTTCTTTCCAAAATGGGGTCCCTTGTGGGGTAGTTATACTGCCCTGGCATTCTAGGGGCCCAAATGTGTGGTAAGGAGTTCGAAATCAAATTCTGTAAAAAATGACCTGTGAAATCCGAAAGATGCTCTTTGGAATATGGGCCCCTTTGCCCACCTAGGCTGTAAAAAAGTGTCACACATCTGGTATCTCCGTACTCACGAGAAGTTGGGGAATGTGTTTTGGGGTGTCATTTTACATATACCCATGCTGGGTGAGAGAAATATCTTGGCAAAAGACAACTTTTCCCATTTTTTTATACAAAGTTGGCATTTGACCAAGATATTTATCTCACCCAGCATGGGTATATGTAAAATGACACCCCAAAACACATTCCTCAACTTCTCCTGAGTACGGAGATACCAGATGTGTGACACTTTTTTGCAGCCTAGGTGGGCAAAGGGGCCCATATTCCAAAGAGCACCTTTCGGATTTCACAGGTCATTTTTTAGAGAATTTGATTTCAAACTCCTTACCACACATTTGGGCCCCTAGAATGCCAGGGCAGTATAACTACCCCACAAGTGACCCCATTTTGGAAAGAAGAGACCCCAAGGTATTCGCTGATGGGCATAGTGAGTTCATGGAAGTTTTTATTTTTTGTCACAAGTTAGTGGAATATGAGACTTTGTATGAAAAAAAAAAAAAAAAATCATCATTTTCCACTAACTTGTGACAAAAAATAAAAAATTCTAGGAACTTGCCATGCCCCTCACGGAATACCTTGGGGTGCCTTCTTTCCAAAATGGGGTCACTTGTGGGGTAGTTATACTGCCCTGGCATTCTAGGGGCCCAAATGTGTGGTAAGGAGTTTGAAATCAAATTCTGTAAAAAATGACCTGTGAAATCCGAAAGGTGCTCTTTGGAATATGGGCCCCTTTGCCCACCGAGGCTGCAAAAAAGTGTCACACATCTGGTATCTCCGTACTCAGGAGAAGTTGGGGAATGTGTTTTGGGGTGTCATTTTACATATACCCATGCTGGGTGAGAGAAATATCTTGGCAAAAGACAACTTTTCCCATTTTTTTATACAAAGTTGGCATTTGACCAAGATATTTCTCTCACCCAGCATGGGTATATATAAAATGACACCCCAAAACACATTCCCCACCTTCTCCTGAGTACGGAGATACCAGATGTGTGACACTTTTTTGCAGCCTAGGTGGGCAAAGGGGCCCATATTCCAAAGAGCACCTTTCGGATTTCACAGGTCATTTTTTAGAGAATTTGATTTCAAACTCCTTACCACACATTTGGGCCCCTAGAATGCCAGGGCAGTATAACCACCCCACAAGTGACCCCATTTTGGAAAGAAGAGACCCCAAGGTATTTCGTGATGGGCATAGTGAGTTCATAGAAGTTTTTATTTTTTGTCACAAGTTAGTGGAATATGAGACTTTGTAAGAAAAGAAAAAAAAAAAGAAAAAATCATCATTTTCCACTAACTTGTGACAAAAAATAAAAAGTTCTATGAACTCACTATGCCCATCAGCGAATACCTTAGGGTGTGTACTTTCCGAAATGGGGTCATTTGTGGGGTGTTTGTACTGTCAGGCCATTGTAGAACCTCAGGAAACATGACAGGTGCTCAGAAAGTCAGATCTGCTTCAAAAAGCGGAAATTCACATTTTTGTACCATAGTTTGTAAACGCTATAACTTTTACCCAAACCATTTTTTTTTTATCCAAACATTTTTTTTTTATCAAAGACATGTAGAACAATAAATTTAGAGCAAAATTTCTATATGGATCTCGGTTTTTTTGCAAAATTTTACAACTGAAAGTGAAAAATGTCATTTTTTTGCAAAAAAATCGTAAAATTTCGATTAATAACAAAAAAAGTAAAAATGTCAGCAGCAATGAAATACCACCAAATGAAAGCTCTATTAGTAAGAAGAAAAGGAGGTAAAATTCATTTGGGTGGTAAGTTGCATGACCGAGCAATAAACGGTGAAAGTAGTGTAGGTCAGAAGTGTAAAAAGTGGCCTGGTCTTTCAGGGTGTTTAAGCACTGGGGGCTGAGGTGGTTAAAGGTCACTATCTAAATGGTACTAGTATTACTAGGGGGTTTATCTGTCTCTGCAGTATAATATTGGGAGGCACGGCAGGCAGAGTATTGAGTATGGTAGGAGGATTTGTCCAGAAGATGGGAGGATGATGGAAAAGTAGTAAACTAAGATTTTGTTTGTCAAACTGCAGAGACGAGAATTGGCTGAAAAATAGTGGTCTGCTCTAAAGGTCTGAAAGGAGAAGATGAGGAAAGAGGGAAGGAACATCTACATCAAAGGTGACATCAATGGATGTAAGAGGTCTGGGGCGCTGTATTACCCTGTATGTTCTGTAGTGATGGGAGGGTGGATATAAAATTAGGCCCACACTGTAGCAGCCTGGCCCCAGACTTCAGGTTACACTGTGTGTTCTGAAATCTGGGACCTCACACCCATCTACTACATTATCTGTACACAGAGAGTTATCACTGTGTTATCTGTGGTGTTACATAGGACTGCAGGTGATATCTACTACATTATCTGTAAAAAGGAGCGTGGCCACAGGTTTGAGGGGGCGCAATACTTGGCTTGTTCCGGGTGCTGGCAACCCACGCTACGCCACTGGAATGGTCCTATGAGTATTGGCTTATGATTTGGTAGCCAAAAGCAGGAGTGAGTACAAAACACAGAAAACATGTAAATATTCCATTCACGTGTCATCTCTGTTTTAGATCCACTCCTGTTTTTTTTGTTGGCAATACTGATGGATTATTGAGCAAATGCTGACTGAATGAAGGTGTATGCTCAACAGACAGTTTTTTGTGAGTTATTGTTCTGACGGATCAGAGGAAGGGCAAATTAATCAGTGACGTCAACACAAACTTACTGCTGACACCCTCTCCACTCTGTAGGGCGGCTCTACTTGTATACTTGTTTAATAGAACAGGTTCTATAGACATCTATGTGGAATCAGCTGGCGACGGTGTAAAAGGATTGTGCTTCTTTTTGGCGCTAGCATCGACCTGTAAGGCTGAGGTCATGCTTGAGTTATTTGGTCAGTTTTGGCCCCGTGACTGCCCAAGTAAGTGAAGTGTGCAGTGATTCTAAGAGCGACGCCTGTCATATGCATATCATACGGACTTGCAGTATTATTTCACTACTGCAAGGCACAGTGTTCTACACCACTATTAAGGCTCTCAGCAGCCAGGAAATAGCCGTTTTTAACGTAATTCGCTGCAAATATACTCGGATCAAACCAAATTTTCCCTGAAAAATTTGGCGAACTGGCGAATTTAATCTTTTTAAAATTTGCATATTTCTAGCTGCTACTTAAACAGCCACCACATGGCCATTTTTTGCATTTGTGTGCATGTAGCCTAAATAACATTAAACCCCACCCTTCAGTCCCTCCAATATACACTCCCATGTAATAACATCACTACCTCCCTCCAACCCCATTCAACATACAGTCCCATGTAAATAACATCCCTCCACATGTAAGAAACATCCATCCCTTCAGCCCTAACATACAGTCCCATGTAAATAAAATTCCTCCCTTCAGCTCTAACATACAGTCCCAGGCAAGTAACAACCTCATTATCTCAACCAAGCAGGGAGGTGATGTAAGAGGGGAGAACTACAACTACAAGCATTACTCTGGCTCTCACGCTGAAAATCTACCCCTTCACTTACCTCTCCTCATGTCATAGATATTATCACAGGTTCTTCACCACTATTTCTACTGTTCATAGCTGAGCTCCGTCCTCTCTTGCACTGATCACATGATGATGACATCATTGCAGGTCCTTCTTCACCACTGAGCGCTGCCTCAAGCACTATACACATGACTGTGATGTCATTACAAGTCCTTCAGCTCCTGCAGTGCGTCCTGGTCTGTAGTCACTGCTGTTGTTTCAGTGGCTGTGTACCATCTTATCAGGGGAACTTTTTTTACAGACGTGGACCCTGGGCAATTGGGGGCCCTGCCACAGTGATTCAAATGTATTCCCATACTGAGGATGGCAATACAGTCGGGCAGTACATTCGGAACCTGAGACAAAAGAAACAGGGCCAAGGCCACTAAACTTGTAACCAGCAACGCCCCTGCCTTTGTACACTAAGTATATGACATCATGACATATTAATAGCAGGCAACCAAATTTTGGCAGCTATTTAAAAACTAGACGTTTCCAGAAAATTAAAAAGGAACACCCTTCATACAATGTGCACTGTATAAATTACTGACTTATTTTGTGTCAAAAATGCTATGAGATGCACTTTATTAGAAAATTCACCCAAGCTTATATGAAAGTAAAATAGGCATGTCCATTACATTAATGCCATAAAATAACTGAGAAATGGTGTCCAAATGCGAACATGGGATTATTGATGGAATATTGTCCCAGGGCTGTTTCCAAAATATGGGGCCATCACTAGAGTTCAGTGGACACCTGGATGTTCAGGTTCGACAGGTTTGGCCGAACTTCACAAAAAATTTTGAGTTCAGGACCTGAACTTGACCCGAAATTGACCCCGAACCCGAACCCCATTGAAGTCAATGGGGACCCAAACTTTTGAGCACTAAAATGGCTGTAAAAAAGTCATGGAAAGGGCTCGAGGGCTGAAAATGGCGTCAAAATGTGGTTAAGAGCATGGAAAGTGCTCTGCAAACAAATGTGGATAGGGAAATTATGTAAAATAACATAAAATACGTAAAAATAAAAAATAATAATTTTAATCTTGGAGGATGAGGTCCATATGGAGTAGGAGGCGGTGGATGTGGTGGTGTAGGTGGAAGCGGCGGTGGAGGATGAGGAGGCAGCCTACACTGCTTTTTGGTTTTATTTTGTTACCAAAAAATTTTTTGTTTAAATTAGGGTACACCCCAAAACATTGGGAAATATAACCTGTTATAACCCCCTCCAGCAATGCTAAACAAACGTTCAGACAATACAGTGGCTGTAGGGCAGGCCAGCACCTACAAGGCGTAAAGGGCAAGCTCAGGAAATATACCCAATTTGGAGACCCAGAAGTTGAAGGGGGCAGACCCATCAGTCAGTACGTGTAGGCGTGTGCACACATACTAATCCACCATGTCGCACGTCCCCGTGATGTCCACAATTCAATTGGATATCTGCTCTATCAACTTTTGATGTTCTTTTCTGCGCCTACCATGTTGATCACGGTTAGCGGCGAATCAGGGTTCGTGAGAAAGGAGAGGGAGCGTGAGAAAGGGAGACCACATCCAAGGGAGGTCAATAGCTGCAATGTAATCGAGCTGAAATGTGGGACAAGTGATTAAAGCGGAAGGATCGAATAAAAGGGCCAATTAAAGACAAATTTTACAAATTTAATTCCATGTCACCTATGCAGAGCAGGGGTTTTTCATCGCCAGAAGTGGGCTAATGTCACCCACCAATGGAACAGATGTTTTTTAAAAAAAATGAGGTCCCTGTCACCTATGCAGAGCAGGGGTTTATTCACAGAAAAATTGTAAAATGTCACCCAAGAATGTAACGGAAAGAATAGTGAAATTTATTAACCTGTCTGCTAGGTAGAGCAGGGGTATATCACAGCCAAAAATTGGTGAATGTCACCCAACTATTTAACAGAAAAATATATGAAATTTATTAACCTGTCCACTAGGTAGAGCAGGGGTATATCACAGCCAAAAATTGGTGAATGTCACCCAACTATGTAACCGAAAAAATTTGTGAAATTTATTAACCTGTCTACTAGGAAGAGCAGGGGTATATCACAGCCACAAATTGGTGAATTTCAACCAGAAATGTAACAGACAAATTAGTAAAATTTGTTTGCCTGTCTACTAGGTAGAGCAGGGGTATGTCACAGCCAAAAATTGGTGAATTTCACCCGAAAATGTAACAGACAAATTTGTGAAATTTGTTTCCCTGTCTACTAGATAGAGCAGGGGTATATCACAGCCAAAAATTGGTGAATTTCACCCGAAAATGTAACAGACAAATTAGTGAAATTTGTTTATCTGTCTACTAGGTAGAGCAAGGGTATATCACAGCCAAAAATTGGTGAATTTCACCCGAAAATGTAACAGACAAATTAGTGAAATTTGTTTACCTGTCTACTAGGTAGAGCAGGGGTATATCACAGTAAAATATTAGTCAATTTCACCCGAAAATGTAACAGACAAATTAGTGAAATTTATTAACCTGTCCACTAGGTAGAGCAGGGGTATATCACAGCCATAAATTGGTGAATGTCACCCAACTATGTAACAGAAAAAATAGTGAAATTTATTAAACTGTCTACTAGGAAGAGCAGGGGTATATCACAGCCAAAAATTGGTGAATTTCAACCGGAAATGTAACAGACAAATTAGTAAAATTTGTTTGCCTGTCTACTAGGTAGAGCAGGGGTATGTCACAGCCAAAAATTTGTGAATTTCACCCGACAATGTAACAGACAAATTAGTGAAATTTGTTTCCCTGTCTACTAGGTAGAGCAGGGGTATATCACAGCTAAAAATTGGTGAATTTCACCCGAAAATGTAACAGAAAAATTTGTGAAATTTGTTTACCTGTCTACTAGGTAGAGCAGGGGTATATCACAGCCAAAAATTGGTGAATTTCACCCGAAAATGTTACAGACAAATTAGTAAAATTAAATAAAATAAAATACGTACAAATTAAAAATAATAATCTTGATGTATGAGGTGGAGGTCCATATGGAGGAGGCTGTGGACGTAGCGGTGTAGGTGGAAGCGGCGGTGGAGGAGGACGAGGTAGCCAACACAGTTTTTTTGTTTGAATATTTTTCTAAATATTTATTTATTAGGGTACACCCCAAAAGAGTGAGAAATATCAAAAATACAACAATGAGCAATTGCGCTGGGTAAGGCCGGTATACATGTCTATTCTACACAAGGTACGGACAAGTCCTTTGGGATCCATGCCTGGTTCATTTTAATGAAGAGTGAGCTTGTTCACATTGGCTGTGGACAGGCGGCTGTGCTTGTCTGTGATAACGCCCCCTGCCGTGCTAAACACACGTTCAGATAATACACTGGCTACAGGGCAGGCCAGCACCTCCAAGGCGTAAAGGGAAAGCTCAGGCCATGTGCCCATTTTGGAGACCCAGAAATTGAAGGGGGCAGACCCATCATTCAGTACGAATAGGCATGTGCACAAATACTGCTCCACCATGTTGCTGAAATGCTGCCTCCTGCTATGACGTTCCATATCAGCTGGTGGTGCTGGCTGTTGTGGTGTGCTGACAAAGCTTTTCCACATTTTGGCCATGCTAACCCTGCCTCCTGAGGTGCTGGTGGTGCCCCAGTTGCATTGTCGACATCTTCCTCCTCCTCTGCCTTCGCCTTGTGCTTCCACTGTGCCCCGCTGTCAGGTGGGAATGCCACCAGCAGCGCATCTACCAGCGTGCGCTTGTACTCGTGCATCTTACGATCACGCTCCAGTGACGGAATTAAGGACGGTACGTTGTCCTTGTAATGGGGATCCAGCAGCGTGGCCACCCAGTAATCAGCACAAGTTATAATGTGGGCAACTCGGCGGTCGTTGCGGAGACACTGTAGCATGTAATTGCTCATGTGTGCCAGGCTGCCCAGAGGCAACGAAAAGCTGTCCTCTGTGTGAGGTGTATCGTCTGTGTCCTCTGTATCCCCCCAGCCACTTACCAGTGATGGCCATGAGCTGGTTTGGGTGCCACCCTGCAGTGAACACGGTTCCTCCATCTCCTCCTCCTCATCCTCCACCTCATCATCCTCCAGAACTGTGCCCTGGCTGGACAATTGTTTACCTGGCATTTGTGGGTGCAGGAACCCACCCTTGGAGCCACTTGTAAATGACTGGCCAGAAACCCTATGAAATGATCCCTCTTCTTCCTCTTCCTACTGTGCCACATCCTCTTCCATCATCGCCAGAAGCTTTTTTTCAAGGAGGCATAGAAGTAAGATAGTAACGCTGACAACGGCGTTATCGGCACTGGCGGTGTTGGTGGAGTACTCGAAACAGTGCAACAAGTAACACAGGTCTTGCATGGAGGTCCAGTCATTGGTGGTGAAGTGGTGCTGTTCCACTGAGCGACTCACCCGTGCGTGCTGCAGCTGAAACTCCACTATCGGTGAAGTTCCACCTTGTGGGCACGTCGCATATGAGGCAGTGAGCAGGAAGGCCGAAGTTACGCTGCAGCGCTGACAGGCAAGCAGCAGGGTGAGAACGCTGAAAGCACGCACAGACGGCCCCACACTTTCTGCAGCAGCTCTGACATATCGGGGTAATTTTTAAGGAACCTCTGCACAACTAAATTCAGCACACTCGCCAGGCAAGGGATGTGCATCAAACCGGCTAGTCCCAGAGCTGCTACGAGATTTCGCCCATTATCGCACACCACCAGGTCAAGCTTGCTGCTCACTGTCACCAACCACACATCGGTCTGTTGTTCCATGCCCGTCCACAGCTCCTGCACGGTGTGGGGTTTGTCCCCCAAACAGATACGTTTTAAAACTGCCTGCTGTAGTTTACCCCTGGCTGTGCTGAAGTTGGTGGTAAAAAGGATGAGGAAGCGGAGGAGGAGGAGGAAGCAACAGGAGGCAAACTGAAGTGCCCTGCAATCCTTGGTGGTGGAAGGACATGCGCCAAACTGGGTAGAGGGGTACTTCCTCTTCTGCTCCAGTACTTGGGAGATGGAGAGCTGAACGCTTCCGTGGGACATTGTGGAGATGCTTGGTGACCCAGGTGGTGGTGTTGCTGGCAGATCCTCTGTTTGAGGGGTGGCTGGTGGCACTGTCACTCCAGAGGTGGATGAAGAGGCCGAGACTGCAGCAGAAGAGGAAGCAGGAGGAGCCAGAGACCTTTCTTGGTTTTTGAGGTGTCTACTCCACTGAAGCTCGTGCTTTGCACTTAGATGCCTGGTCATGCAGGTTGTGCTCAGGTTGAGAACGTTTATGCCTTGCTTCAGGCTCTGATTGCACAGCGTGCAAACTAGTAGTGTCTTGTTGTCAGTACAATGTCTGAAGAACTGCCACGCCAGGGAACTCCTTGGAGCTGGCTTTGGTGTGCTCGGTCCCTTGCTGTGTTGGGCAGTAGCAGGCGTACTGTCTAGGGGATGGCAGCTCCGCTTTTGCACCCTGCTCCCTTTACTGCTGAGTTGGTGGCTCTGTGCGACCACCGTATCTTCCTCCGAACTACACATGTCACTCGTATGACCTTGATTCCATGTGGGGTTGAGGATCTTATCATCCTCCACATCATCTTCCACCCAGTCTTCACCCCTGCCCTCCTTGTCGGTCTGCACACTTTCGAAAGCCACAGCAGTTGGCACCTGTGTTTCCTCATCATCCGAGACATGCTGCGGTGGTCCTCCCATGTACTCATCTTGAAACATAAGTGGTTTGGCATCGGTGCAATCAATCTTTTCCACTTCTGGGGCAGGGCTATGTGGATGGCCCTGGAAAACCCTGCTAGCAGAGTCATCAAAAAGCAGAAGAGACTGCTGCATGACTTGAGGCTCAGACTCCTTTGCTCATTTGCAAGGGGGTGAGGTGAAAGACTGACTGACATTGTCTAAAAAGTGCTAACTGTGATCTTTCAGCAGGAGACTGGGTGGGAGACAATGTGAAGGAACTGCAGGCACTGTCAGCAACCCAATCTACTATCGCCTGTACTTGTTCTGGCCTCACCATTCGTAGAGCCGCATTAGGCCCGACCAAATACCGCTGCAGGTTCTGTCGCCTACTCGCATATAAAGAAGGTGTTTCACTTGTGCGTGTAGCTGGCACAGATCGACCACGTCCTCTTCCTGCAACAGGAGCTCCACCAGCAGCACCACAATCAGGGCCACGTCGCTTATTCGATGCTCTCCTCATTTTCCGCAAATTTTGGATCTTGCCCAAAATGGGTGTTTTTTTAAATGTATAACAGCAGTATATAACACGTGTATTTTACACTGACAGATGCAGCAAACGCTGCAAATTTAATATTTTTCCCAAAAATTATTATTTTTTAAATAATAGAACATAACAACAGTATCTAACGCATGTATTTCACACTGACAGATGCAGCAAATGCCAAAAATTTAGTATTTTGCCCAAAAAGGGTGTTTTTTTTTATAGCAGAAAAATAACAGTGGTATCTAACACTTGGATTTCACACTGACAGATGCAGCATAGGCCCCAGATGTAGGGTATTGCCAAAAATTGGTGTTTTTTTAAACCCAGAAAATAATTGCAGTATTTCAAGCTTATATTTCACACTGACAAATGCTGCAAAGGCACCAGATGTAGGGTATTGCCAAAAATGGGTGCTTTTTTAAACCCAGAAAATTATTACAGTATTTCAAGATTGGATTTCACTCGGACAAATGTTGCAAAGGTCACAGATGTAGGGTCTTGCAAAAAATGGGTGATTTTTTTAAACCCAGAATATAATTGCAGTATTTCAAGCCTGTATTTGACTGTCACAAATGCTGTGCTTGTGCACTGAACTTGCATAAAATGGCTGCCACCGCCCACCTAACTAACTGACAGATAAAAGTTAGTTTTTTGTGTCACTGGGCTCAGAGCAGGGTAAAACGATTCTGTACTTCACCAACAAAACAAAATCTAGGTAGATCGCTGAGTTAAAAAGCACTTCAGATTAAAGATTCTTTCCTATTCTCTCCCTCACAGCAGCAGCAACCTATCCCTACACTAATCAGAGCTGAGTGACATACAGTACTACGTGATTCCAGCTTATATAGAGGCTGGGTCACATGCTGCACTGGCCAATCACAGCCATGCCATTAGTAGGCATGGCTGTGATGGCTTCTAAAGGCACACAAGTTAAACGCTTGTTGATTGGCTGCTCTGCAGCCTTTCAAAAAGTGCCATTAAATCGCCAAACAATGAACCTGAACTTTTACTGAAAAGTTCAGGTTCGGGTCCGGGGTCCAAAAATCCTAATGTTCGGTACAAACCCGAACTTTACAGTTCGGGTTCGCTCAACCCTAGCCATCACCACTGCTCTGTCTAAGGCCAACAACTCCTTTCTATGCTAGCATAAGTACTCTGGATGGAACAGCACTACAGTATTGGATGCCAATTCACTTGTTTATTGTTTTCAATTTTGTAAATGTGGCAAGTTCAGCAATGTTTCAGGTTGGAGGAAAGCACTAAAAGTGCTCAAAAAGGAAAACAGTAATGCCCAGTTAAGTAACAAGGCCTGGACAAGGTAGAGAAGATATTTGTAGAATACAAGTTTTTACTAAAACTTATGTGTTTTAGAGTGCCTTCACATACTGAGGATTTTGTTGCAGAATTTTCCTCGACTGAAAATCACTTCTATTCATTTGAATGTGGTTAAAAGCACATGGATTTTTGCATTTCAAATCCAGTCACAGCATGTCGCATGTCACAGTGCGACACCATAGACTACCATTATGAAAATTGTCACGCGACATTGGTGTGACAAAATGCGTCGTGTAGACCTAGTCTTAATTAATTATTATATACAAAGTGCCAAAACATTCAAAAGACAGCAATAAATTTCATATTCCATATAACTATCAATCGTAAGGGAATAAGAGTGCTCAGATATGCAGTGCCTTGCAAAAGTATTCACCCCCCTTTGACTTTTTTTCATATTTTGGTGCCTCACAACCTGGAATTAACATGGATTGTTTGAGGATTTGCATCATTTAGATTACAGAACATGCTCACAACTTTGAAGATTTTTTTTATTTTTATTTTTATTGTGAAGGAAACAACAAATAGGACAAAATAACAGAAAAAGTCAACGTGCATAACTGTTCACCCCCCCCCCCCCTAAAGTCAATACTTTGTAGAGCCACCTTTTGCGGCAATCACAGCTCCAAGTCGCTTTGGATAAGTCTCTATGAGCTTGCCACATCTTACCACTGAGATTTTTGCCCATTTCTCCTTGCAAAACTGCTCCAGCTCCTTCAAGTTGAATTGTTTGCGCTTGTGAACAGCAATCTTTAAGTCTGACCACAGATCTGGATTGAGATCTGGGCTTTGACTAGGCCATTCCAACACATTTATATGTTTCCCCTTAAACTAGTCAAGTGTTGCTTTAGCAGTGTGTTTGGGGTCATTGTCCTGCTGGAAGGTGAACCTCCGTCCTAGCCTCACACAGAGCAGTACAGGTTTTGCTCAAGAATATCCCTGTATTTAGCACCATCCATCTTTCCCTCAACTCTGACCAGTTTCCCAGTCCCATCCCCACAGCATGATGCTGCCACCACCATGTTTCACTGTGGGGATGGTGTTCTTTGGGTGATGTGATGTGTTGGGTTTGCGCCAGACATAGCGTTTTCTTTGATGTCCAAAAAGTTCAGTTTAGTCTCTTCAGACTAGACCACCTTCCTCCATACATTTTGGGAGTCTCCCACATGCCTTTTTGCAAACTCACAATGTGCCTTTTTGTTTTTAGCTGAAAGTAATGGCTTTCTTCTGGCCACTCTGCCATAAGGCCCAACTTTATGGAGCATACGGCTTAGGCCTCATGCACATGTCCGTTCCACTTTTTGTGGTCCACAAACTGTGGATCCGCAAAAAACGGAAGCCGTCCTTGTGCCTTCCGCAATTAAAGGAACGGGCGGCCCATTGTAGAAATGCCTATTCTTGTCCGCAAAACGGACAAGAATAGAACATGTTCTATTTTTTTGCAGGGCCACAGAACGGTGCAACGGATGCGGACAGCACACAGAGTGCTGTCCGCATCTTTTGCGGCCCCATTGAAGTGAATGGGTCTGCACCCGAGCCGCAAATATTCGCACCGATGCGGACCCGAACAACAGTCGTATGCATGAAGCCTTATTGTCGTCCTATATACAGATACTCCAGTCTCTGCTGTGGAACTCTGCAGCTCCTCCAGGGTTACCTTAGGTCTCTGTGCTGCCTCTCTGATTAATGCCCTTCTCGCCCGGTCAGTGAGTTTTGGTGGGCGGCCGTCTCTTGGCAGGTTTGCTGTTGTGCCATGTTCTTTCCATTTGGTTATGATAGATTTGATGGTGCTCCTGGGGATCATCAAAGATTTTGATATTTGTTTTATAGCCTAACCCTGACTTTTACTTCTCAACAACATTGTCCCTTACTTGTTTCCCACAATTGACTCCAAGATTTCTCCCGTCTATCCCCCATACTCTGGAACTCGCTATCCCAACATATCAGACTCTCACCTACATTGGAATCCTTCAAAAGATACCTGAAAACCCACCTCTTCAGACAAGCCTACAACCAGTGACCCTGCTGCCTCTATACCGCTATTACCAACTTCACCCGCACCTACTGTGTCCTTCTCCCATACCATGTAGATTGTAACCCCTCATGGGCAGGGCCCTCTCTCCTTCTGTACCAATTTGTAACTCGTCTTGTTTACAAATAGTGCATTTGTCTGTATTATGTATGTATACCTCTTCTCATATGTACAGCGCTATGGAATGAATGGCGCTTTAATAATAAATAATAATAATAATACTTTTGCAAGGCACTGTAAATATACATGATTCATAAAATAAAAGTGAATAAAAAAAAAAGTAAGATACAACCACATGATTGTATAAATAAAAACATATGTGCAAATACCAGAATCACGCCATGATTCATGATTGAATAAATTAAAACATATGTGAAGTGCTAAGTGCCAGGTGTGAGCGTTAAAAAAGAAAACTTTTAGTCGCGAATATCGCCACTTCAAGAATATCTAGAATATAGCGCTATATATTCGTATTCACAAATATTCTAATCGCAAATTCTTCGCTAATTTATTGCGATTTTATCGCGAATATCAGCACTTAGCAACATCCCTAGCAACCAATAGGAAAGTTGCCTATAGGAGTAGTGTTGATCGCAAATTTTTGTATAGCAAATTTTCCCATTGCC